>NC_069500.1:202888845-203212595 GCF_027579735.1 Bombina bombina | reverse complement strand
GGGGCGTTACAAATACCTTTAATGCCCTTTGGGCTGTGTAATGCCAAGATCTTGTGTTAAAGGCGGTCTTCCATTCGTGGCCTGGAAAGATGCAAATCAGATTGTATGCCCCACGTAAGTCCAATTCAGTGAAAAAACGAGCATCCTGGAGTGAGTCATACAGTTTGGTGATCAATGGTATGGGATAACGATTCTTGATTGTTATGTTGTTCAAGGCCCTGTAGTCGATGCAGGGTCTGAGCCCACCATCCTTTTTATGGACAAAAAAGAAGCCTGCCCCAGCAGGAGAGGAGGATGGGCGAATGAAACCTTTAGCTAGGTTCTCTTGGATATACTCCTCCATGGATTTGGTTTCAGCCTTGGAGAATGGATAAGTCCTCCCTTTAGGAAGTGGGGTTCCGGGAAAGAGGTCGATCTTGCAGTCATAAGGACAGTGAGGTGGCAGCACGTTGGCTGTTTTTTTCTCAAATACGTCCGCAAAGTCTGCGTATACTGAAGGAAGGTTTGAAGTAGTCTGTATACTGGCTATGGGAATGCGGAGCAGAGGAGTAACCTTAGCAAGGCAGTAGTGGAAACAGGAGGTACCCTAGGAGGCCAGTTGTCCCTCAGCCCAGTTGAACTGTGCATTGTGTACCCGAAGCCAAGGAAGACCAAGGATGACAGGCTGTGCTGGGGAATGAATGACCTCGAACTGCAGCTGTTATGAAGGACTCCCACAGTCAGGGTCAGGGGTGCTGACTCAAAATGGATCAAGCCTGAACCAAGGGGGGTGCCATCCAGAGTAGTTATCTTGAGGCAATGTCTTTTCTGCAAAAGAGGCAAGCCAGCTTGAATCATGAAACGGTGATCCAGGAAGTTTCAAGCTGCCCCTGAATCAATGAAGGCTTGAGTGTGGACAGTTTTCTGAAGGAAGGTAAGGGTAACAGGTACCAGGATCCGAGAGGAGTGAGGGGATTTAGTAGAGATCATGCTTAGAGGTATCCCTGAGTTATCCCCTAAGCATTGGCTTTTCCCGGCCGAATGTCACAGTCCTTTAGTTGGTGGGAGTTAGATCCACAATAAAAGCATAGTTTCAGTCTTCTTCTCCTCTGTCTTTCAGACTCTGAAGGTTTGAGGGAGGAGAGATCCATGGGTTCCTCCACTGAGGTAACTGGAGCTGCTGAAGGGGTAGAGGATACTGCCGAAACTGGACAAACAGGAGGACAGGAGGGAAGGACCCTCCTTGTTCTGTCTCCCTCAGCTGGTCTCTCCTGAAAGTGAGAGTCCAGACTGATACAAAGCGTTATAAAGTCATCCAAAGAAGAAGGAATATCACGATAAGTGAGTTCATCTTTGATGCGTTCATGGAGACCCCTCCTAAAGGCTGCCATGAGAGCACTGCCATCCCAAGTGGTTTCAAGTGCCAAGGTGCGAAACTCGATTGCGAATTGTGCCACAGTTCTATTGCCCTGGTGGAGATCCAGGAGAGAATATTCTGCAACAGAGGTATGGCCAGAAGTCCCAAACACAGCAGATAAAGCAGAAATGAAATCATCAGCATCATACAGGAGTGGAGCGTTCTGTTCCAAAATGGGAGAGACCCAGGCTAGGGCCTTGTCTTTCAGTAAGGAAATGATAAAGGTGACCCTTGACTGGTGAGACTAAAAGGTGTGAGGATGATTGCGGATGTACATCCTGCATTGTTTAAGAAAGCCCCTGCAATCAGTAGTACCTTCATACTTGTCAGTCAAAGGTATCCGGGGTATACTTCCAAAAGCAGAGGAAGAAGTCACAGTACTAGGAGTAAGGACTGGTGGTGAAACAACTGGAGTGGTATTCCTCGCTGTAACTAGTAAGGAGAGTCTGTCCCTGAAGATAGACAGCTCGTGCCACCTCCTCTGGCTCCATGGCCCAAGTATAATGTAATGCTCGTGGGATACTCCTCTATCAGACCAAACTCGGCCAGTAGTCTTGTTATCCCGGCATCGAGCCGGAATGATAGGGAATATCCCAGAGCAGAGAAAGTTAGTAATATGAGGAAGGCGGCACTCACCACAGGCAGGACAGACCCTAGCGGAAACGGCAGAGCAGTCCAAGAACAAACCACTAGAATGGTCAGGCAGGCAGGGTTTGGCAACAGCAAAGCAGTTCAAGGGCACACCACTAGAATGGTCAGGCAGGCAGGACTTGGCAACAGTAATGCAGTCCAAGGGCACACCCCTAGAATGGTCAGGCAGGCAGGGTTCGGCAACTAAGAGGCTATCCAGAACAACAGGGGTTAATAAGCAGAGTAGTCAGACAGGCAGGGTTCAGCAGCAGTATATCAAGCCAGTAGTTAAGGGGTATAGCAGGCAGAGTAGTCAGACAGGCAGGGATCATACACAAATAGGCAAATTAATACAACGATCTGTTACACCCAGGAGCACACAAAGTAACACCTATACTTGGGCAGTGACAGATCGTTGTAGTGAAACTTACATAGGTGCAGGATTCGCGCCACAAAGGTCTGACCGGCATCAGAAGCGTGCATCAATGACGTCAGCGCCACACGCATCCGGACCCGACACAACCCCAGGCAAAGAGCAGGGAAGGAGAAGCAAGCAGACGCCGCACCCCTAGCAACAGCTAGAGTGGCGCGGCGTGACGCACTCCCAGAAACTGACTGAGAGGAACCGCAGGGCACTGTATGTGAATCTGTCTAAGATTGGGACATGTTAGAGGAAGGCTGAGACAACCCCTGAACAGCATTATCCTGAGAAAATGAAGGCTCAGATAAGGAATCCTTATCCTTTGATAATAAAACCTTATTAAGGCAAGGGGAACAAAATTGCAAATGACAGGGAAAGCTTGGCATCGACATCCATAATAAAAATAAAATAGCCCTTCATTTTCCTTATACTCTAAATTCTATATAGAAAATTTGAATATAAAAACTTTATGCATAGATATTAAATCATTATTAAAATCAGCACCTCTACATCCCAGCCACGCTGGAGAGACTCACCTGACCGGTAACCAGGAACCCAATCCACACCAGCAGATAAAACAATCCTGTTCAAACTGCAAATCCTAGAAAGCTGCAACCATCAGAGAGAAGCTGAAAAAAACACTCTGACTCCATGAAAATCAGGCTTCCAAACAGCCGGCTACAAACCAAACTGTTCAGCACTCAGGAAGAAACTGGGCAGTCACATGATCGCAAATTCAAAAGTAAGGTGCGGTCCAACAACCTTCTTAAAGAGATATTACCCAAACAAAATAAAAGGTATCTTTGTGCAAACAAATCCCCATACGCCAAAATCAAAAAAGCCTTCACATGATAGAACAGTGCCCTGAACTGCTGCCAAATAAATCCCTAAACTTTAAAAGGGATATTCAGTCCCATAAGGATCCACCTTGTTCTCAAACTATCCTTTTTTTTCTTTTTTTTTTTCTTTTTTCTTTTAAAAACAAGGAACTCCTAAGTGCTGCATCCTTCTCACCTAGAAGGTAAAAGCACTTACATGTGGATCCGCTGTAGGGCAGGTACAGTAAACAGGTGTGACATAATCCTCACTGACATAGACCTGTAGATAAAGAAAAAACAGAGTAACCAACCCTGGTTTTCTATACAGGGGTAGCAAAAATATTGGAAGGTAAGCAAAGACCACCTCACCGTCTTCCAACTGCTAAAAGCCACCATTACTCTTACTAAAGAGAATTACATGGACACAGCATAACCCCAATCCTTGTTTGCAGGGAAAAGTACCCATTAAAGGATTAACAACTTGATTTCTTCAGATACCTTCTTCACACATCACCTACAATGTTACGCAGGCAAAGAATGACTGGGGATTGTGGGTAATGGGAGGACACTTGAAGCTTTGCTGGGGTGTTCTTTGCCTCCACCTGGTGGCCAGGAGTTGAATTCCCACTAGTAATTGAATGAATTTGTGGACTCTCCATGCCATTGGAAAGAAATATATTATTTTCTGCAGTGTAGGATCCCCCCTTACCCCCCCCCCGCAACCTCTATTATCCCCCACAAACAGTTCTGTAAACCTCTCCCTCTATTAGAAGACCTCTTAGGCACTGGCAGATGTCTGTCAGTACCTATAAGCTGCTTTTTATTTATTTATTATTATTTTCGGTAGCGTAGTGTGTCCCCCACCTCCCCCTCCCACGATCATTAGTTAGGGCCCCCCACAACCCCACATCCCTTTTGTAGTGTAACTGCCCCATACCTCCCTGTCCCTTTACTTTTTGTTTTCTGTAGTGTAGGGCCCTTCCACTCCCTCCGCTGCTGGGCCACACCCCCCCCCCGCCTCCCGCACACACCTCCCACCGGCACCAGCAATAATCGTTACAGACGGTGACACACACAGTATATTAGATTGGGTTTTGATCCCACTTTACGATTTCAAAAAGAATTGGAAAAACTGATTGATGATGGTTTTGTGGAATGTTTCTTTGATAACCATACTAAAGAATATTTGAACGTTAAGAACCCACTAATTCCAATCTTAAATCATTTGTCAAAAGTTCATAAAGGATTACAAAATATCTCTGTAAGACTGATCTCTCTCAATGGTAGGATGACATACTCCAGGCTTTAGTTTTTTTTTACAGCCATCTGAGAGATACTAAAAAATTGCTAAATGAGTTGGAATCCATACCCTGGAGTGATGAATATAGCTGGTTAACAATAGATGTACAAGCTTTGTACTCTTCAATACCCCACTCCAAGGGGTTAGAAGCTGTAGAATTTTTTATGAAGAGAGTTCCCCAATATAACAATACTTTTTGTCAATTTGTAATTAGAGTGACATATTTCTTACGGACATATATTTATTTATTTTTTCTTTGAGGGGGTGTTTTACCTCCAGAGATGTGGGACAGCGATGGGGCAAAATTTGACCCCTCATATGCCAACCTATTCATGGGTTGGTCAGAGATATATAAATGATCTCATCTTTATTTGGAATGGTGACAAGAAAATTGCAGATTGTATTTGGTCCCTTTTGAACAATAACAATATAGGTATTAAGTTTACCTCAGAGTTTCAGCAACACTTAATTATTTGGATGCCTAAAAGGTACTTCTCTTGGTTTGGTGGAAACTGAGGTTTACAAAAAATCTATAACTGGAAATACTATGCTACATGCATATAATTATCATCCAAAAAGAACGTTCAAATCTGTGGCTAAAGGTGAATTTATCAGGTTGAGACAAAATTGCACTAATGATGGTGCTTTATGCATCATGCTGATTCACTGGCTAGGTATACTCAAAGACAGAAGTTACTCTACAAAGATAATTTAACAAGCAAGATCATCTGCAGGGATTGGCACAGACAAAGGCTGTGGCGGACATTTTCCAAAGTACAGACCTTGGTGAAGGACACCAAGGTACATTTTAAAGTAAAAACATTATTTTATAGTAATAGGTGTTATTATACTGATGCAGATACCATTGATCCTATTACCAGCCCTCCTCCTATACCCATGAACCAGTGTCACTACTGTGTCATTATATAGTGCTGGGTGTTATACTGATTCAGATACCACTGATTCTATTACCAGCCCTCCTCTGGCTATACCCATGAGCCAATATCACTACTGTGTCATTATATAGTGCTGGGTGTTATTATACTGATGCAGATACAACTGATCCTATAACCAGCCCTCCTCTGGCTATACCCATGAGCCAGTGTCACTACTGTGTCTTTGTATAGTGCTTGGTGTTATTATACTGATGCAGATACCACTGATCTTATAACCAGCCCTCCTCTGGCTATACCCATGAGCCAATGGGGGGTAGTTATCAATGCGTCTAATTTACCTGCCTTCGCCGGTTCAATACGCCCGCCTAAGCTCGCCTACCATCGCCGCCGCGGACCTGCAAAATTTCGCCTAAGTTATCAATAAATCTGCCAAGTACGGGGCGATGAGCAGCGGACTGTGAGAGTTATCACTCATCCGATCTCGCTGCTCTTTGGCTTTTTGACAGCTTTATTGCTAGCCTGTCACTAAGCACTCACAGTAAACTACACTGTTCTACCCCCTATACCGGCGCCCCCGGAACCTCCCGCAACTAAATAAAGTTACTAACCCCTAAACCGCCGCTCCTAGACCCCGCCGCAACTCTTATAAATGTATTAACCCCTAAACCGCCGCTCCTAGACCCCGCCGCAACTCTTATAAATGTATTAACCCCTAAACCGCCGCTCCCGTACACCGCCGCAACCTACATTATACCTAGTAACCCCTATCCTGCCCCCCCTATACCGCCGCCCTCTATAATAAAGTTATTAACCAGACGTGGACTCCATGCAGACGTGGAAACCAGACGTGGACTCCATGCACACTTGCCCTTAGAGAGATACAACTGCACCTCACTGACGAGGCCCATAGAAGGCCGAAACGATCGTCTGGGGTTGTTGCTTCCCTTGTTCAGAGAAGAATTGCCTGGTATTTCGGCGCTGGACTGTCATTGGGCAGGGTCAGACTGATATGCTTCAGGATATTTTTTCTCTGTGAAGGGGCATAGTGTGCAAAAAGAACTGGCACCCTGAGGAATTCAATAAAAATGAACATGCATGGGAGTTATTCCAGCTTCTGTTCTATCTCATGGAGTGCTGTTCTCTCTCTACCGAATAAAGTTATTAACCCCTATCCTGCTGATCCCGGAACCCCGCCGCAACTAAATAAATAGTTTAACCCCTAAACCGCCGCTCCCGGACACTGACGCAACCTATATTAAACTTATTAACCCCTATCCTGCCCCCCCTACACCGTCACCACCTATAATAAATGTATTAACCCCTATCCTGTCCCCCCTACACCGCCGCCACTGTAATAAATGTATTAACCCCTAAACCTAAGTCTAACACTAAACCTAACACCCCCCTAACTTAAATATTAATTAAATAAATCTAAATAATATTTCTATTATTAACTAAATGAATCCTATTTAAAAATAAATACTTACCTATAAAATAAACCCTAATATAGCTACAATATAAATATATAAATAATAATTATATTGTAGCTATCTTAGGATTTATTTTTATTTTACAGGCATCTTTCAATTTATTTTAACTAGGTACAATAGCTATTAAATAGTTATTAACTATTTAATAGCTACCTAGCTAAAATAAAGAGAAATTAACCTGTAAAATAAATCCTAACCTAAGTTACAATTACACCTAACACTACACTATACTTTAATAAATTATTCCTATTTAAACTAAATACTTACCTGTAAAATAAACCCTAAGATAGCTACAATATAATTAATAATTACATTGTAGCTATTTTAGGATTTATGTTTATTTTACAGGTAACTTTGTATTTATTTTAGCTAGTTAGAATAGTTATTAAATAGTTATTAACTATTTAATAACTACCTAGCTAAAAGAAATACAAAATTACCTGTAAAATAAATCCTAACCTAAGTTACAATTAAACCTAACACTACACTATCATTAAATTAATTAAATAAATTAGCTACAAATAACTACAATTAAATACAATTACATAAACTAACTAAAGTACAAAAAATAAAAAAGCTAAGTTACAAAAAATAAAAAATATAAGTTACAAACATTTCAAACATATTACAACAATTTTAAGCTAATTACACCTAATCTAAGCCCCCTAATAAAATAACAAAGCCCCCCAAAATAAAAAAATGCCCTACCCTATTCTAAATTTAAAAAGTTCAAAGCTCTTTTACCTTACCAGCCCTTAAAAGGGCCTTTTGCGGGGCATGCCCCAAATAATTCAGCTCTTTTGCCTGTAAAAGAAAAATACAACCCCCCCAACGTTAAAACCCACCACCCACATACCCCTAATCTAACCCAAACCCCCCTTAAATAAACCTAACACTACCCCCCTGAAGATCATCCTACCTTGAGTCGTCTTCACTCAGCCGAGCCACCGATAGAACTGAAGAGGAGATCCGGAGCGGCAGAAGTGATCCTCCAAGCGGCGCTGAAGAAGTCTTCCATCCGATGAAGTGATCCTCCAAGCGGCGCTGAAGAAGTCTTCCATCCGATGAAGTGATCCTCCAAGCGGCGCTGAAGAAGTCTTCCATCCGGGTGATGTCATCTTCCAAGCGGGGTCTTCAATCTTCTTTCTTCAGGATCCATCTTCATCCTGCCGACGCGGAACATCCTTCTTCCCCGACGGACTAACGACGAATGAAGGCTCCTTTAAGGGACGTCATCCAAGATGGCGTCCCTTCAATTCCGATTGGCTGATAGGATTCTATCAGCCAATCGGAATTAAGGTAGGAAAAATCTGATTGGCTGATTGAATCAGCCAATCAGATTGAGCTCGCATTCTATTGGCTGATCGGAACAGCCAATAGAATGCGATCTCAATCTGATTGGCTGATTCAATCAGCCAATCAGATTTTTCCTACCTTAATTCCGATTGGCTGATAGAATCCTATCAGCCAATCGGAATTGAAGGGACGCCATCTTGGATGACGTCCCTTAAAGGAGCCTTCATTCGTCGTTAGTCCGTCGGGGAAGAAGGATGTTCTGCGTCGGCGGGATGAAGATGGATCCTGAAGAAAGAAGATTGAAGACCCCGCTTGGAAGATGACATCGCCCGGATGGAAGACTTCTTCAGCGCCGCTTGGAGGATCACTTCATCGGATGGAAGACTTCTTCAGCGCCGCTTGGAGGATCACTTCATCGGATGGAAGACTTCTTTAGCGCCGCTTGGAGGATCACTTCTGCCGCTCCAGATCTCCTCTTCAGTTCCATCGGTGGCTCGGCTGAGTGAAGACGACTCAAGGTAGGATGATCTTCAGGGGGGTAGTGTTAGGTTTATTTAAGGGGGGTTTGGGTTAGATTAGGGGTATGTGGGTGGTGGGTTTTAACGTTGGGGGGGGTTGTATTTTTCTTTTACAGGCAAAAGAGCTGAATTCTTTGGGGCATGCCCCGCAAAAGGCCCTTTTAAGGGCTGGTAAGGTAAAAGAGCTTTGAACTTTTTTAATTTAGAATAGGGTAGGACATTTTTTTTATTTTGGGGGGTTTTGTTATTTTATTAGGGGGCTTAGATTAGGTGTAATTAGCTTAAAATTGTTGTAATATGTTTGAAATGTTTGTAACTTATATTTTTTATTTTTTGTAACTTAGCTTTTTTATTTTTTGTACTTTAGTTAGTTTATGTAATTGTATTTAATTGTAGTTATTTGTAGCTAATTTATTTAATTAATTTAATGATAGTGTAGTGTTAGGTTTAATTGTAACTTAGGTTAGGATTTATTTTACAGGTAATTTTGTATTTGTTTTAGCTAGGTAGTTATTAAATAGTTAATAACTATTTAATAACTATCCTAACTAGCTAAAATAAATACAAAGTTACCTGTAAAATAAACATAAATCCTAAAATAGCTACAATGTAATTATTAATTATATTGTAGCTATCTTAGGGTTTATTTTACAGGTAAGTATTTAGTTTAAATAGGAATAATTTATTAAAGTATAGTGTAGTGTTAGGTGTAATTGTAACTTAGGTTAGGATTTATTTTACAGGTAAATTTCTCTTTATTTTAGCTAGGTAGCTATTAAATAGTTAATAACTATTTAATAGCTATTGTACCTTGTTAAAATAAATTGAAAGATGCCTGTAAAATAAAAATAAATCCTAAGATAGCTACAATATAATTATTATTTATATTGTAGCTATATTAGGGTTTATTTTATAGGTAAGTATTTATTTTTAAATAGGATTCATTTAGTTAATAATAGAAATATTATTTAGATTTATTTAATTAATATTTAAGTTAGGGGGTGTTAGGTTTAGTGTTAGACTTAGGTTTAGGGGTTAATAAATTTATTACAGTGGCGGCGGTGTAGGGGGGGCAGGATAGGGGTTAATACATTTATTATAGGTGGCGACAGTGTAGGGGGGGCAGGATAGGGGTTAATAAATTTATTATAGGTGGCGACGGTGTAGGGGGGGCAGGATAGGGGTTACTAGGTATAATGTAGGTGGCGGCGGTGTCCGGGAGCGGCGGTTTAGGGGTTAATACATTTATAAGAGTTGCGGCGGGGTCTAGGAGCGGCGGTTTAGGGGTTACTAACTTTATTTAGTTGCGGGGGGCTCCGGGGGCGCCGGTATAGGGGGTTAACATATTTATTATAGTGGCGGCGGGTCCGGGAGTGGCGGTTTAGGGGTTAATCAGTTTATTATAGTTGCGGTGGGCTCCGGGAGCGGCTGTTTAGGGGTTAATCAGTTTATTATAGTTGCGGTGGGCTCCGGGAGCAGCGGTTTAGGGGTTAACATATTTATTATAGTGGCGGTGGGCTCCGGGAGCGGCGGTTTAGGGGGTAATAACTTTATGTAGTTGCGGCGGTGTAGGGGGGCAGATTAGAGGTGTTTAGACTCGGGGTACATGTTAGGGTGTTAGGTGCAGACGTTTCCCATAGGAATCAATGGGATATCTGGCAGCAGCGAACATGAACTTTCGCTATGGTCAGACTCCCATTGATTCCTATGGGATCCGCCACCTCCAGGGCGGCGGATTGAAAACCAGGTACGCTGGGCCGGAAAAGTGCCGAGCGTACCTGCTAGTTTTTTGATAACTAGCAAAAGTAGTCAGATTGTGCCGCACTTGTGTGCGGAACATCTGGAGTGACGTAAGAATCGATCTGTGTCGGACTGAGTCCGGCGGATCGAAGCTTACGTCACTAAATTCTACTTTTGCCGGTCTCTAGCCTTTGATAACTAAGGCGAATCAGCCTCGCCACAAATACGCTGCGGAATTCCAGCGTATTTGAGGTTGACGGCTTGATAACTACCCCCCACAGTCACTACTGTGTCATTATATAGTGCTGGGTGTTATTATACTGATGCAGATACAACTGATCCTATAACCAGCCCTCCTCTGGCTATACCCATGTGCCAGTGTCTCTACTGTATCATTATATAGTGCTGGGTGTTATACTGATGCAGATACCACTGATTCTATAACCAGCCCTCCTCTGGCTATACCCATGTGCCGATGTCACTACTGTGTCATTATACAGCGCTAGGTGTTATTATACTGATGCAGATACCACTGATTCTATAACCAGCCCTCCTCTGGCTATACCCATGTGCCGGTGTCACTACTGTGTCATTATATAGCGCTAGGTGTTATTTTACTGATGCAGATACCACTGACCCTATAACTAGCCCTTGTCTGGCTATACGCATGTGCCAGTGTCACTACTGTGTCTTTGTATAGAGCTGGGTGTTATTATACAGATGCAGATACCACTGACCCTATAACTAGCCCTTGATATACTAAGGTTGTGGCGGACACTGCAAGGGCTAGTTACGGACACCTTGCCTATCCCTAATCATCTGTAAATAAAATGCATAGGAGAAACTTTTTAATAGAAAAAGAAAAACAAGATTTAGGTGATGAAAGTGTAACTTTTGTACATAGTATAGTAATCAGTTTTATCAGATTTGTAACATCATTAAGAAACATTTTTACAGGCAGATGATAATCTGATAAAAGTATCCAGGAAAAGTTGTAGATATGCATTTAGAAAAGGAAAATCTATAGGCAATTAGATTGCACTGACACAGATGAGAAGTCAGAATGAGCCATTGAGTTTGTGGCTTTGTTTCAAAGGTACATACCATTGTAGTAACTTCAATTGCAAAGCCTGTGCATATTTGACAATTGGGAACTCTTTCAAGAGTATGATCACAGGGGAAGAGTTTCAACATAACATGTGTGCAAATTGGAGATCTACTTATGCTGTGTACCTTTTAACCTGTGTTGATATTAATCTACAGTACCACATGGGAAGTACATCAAAGAATCTGAGAACACTTATCCAATATCAAGGGGGGATCTTTTTCAACTTCCCTAATTCAACATTTCAAATAGAAGCATAAAAAAAAATCCAAATACTCTGAGATGGACAATAATAGAGTTAGTGCATACTGAAAATAGAGGAGGAGACAAAGTCTCTAGACTTGCTCAGAGAGAGGTTTATTGGATTCACAGACTTAAGACAATAGTACAGTTAGGGACTCAATTCTGAATATGATGTTATAAAGTTTTGGCAATAACATCATAACTCCTTACTACTTATAATATACAAATAATATACAAAGCTTGATATGGGTTAAGTGGGAATTTGGGCTAGGTTAGTTTATTATTAAAAATATTTTAAAAATGTGTTATATTAAAAACACTATATTAAGTATTGGGATATATTATGTGGCTAGCATATTGACGCTTAGCTGTATAAGAGTTAACCATCACCAGTTCCAGTAATTACCTACTCTGCATAAGGGATTATAAGGAATATGTTAGTTTTGTGCATCAAAAAGAAAGGAAAAATCTTTTTAGTTATGTTATATTGGATTATTTTGCTTTATATTAAGATTCCCACTTCATTAAAATATAGTGGTAAAGATAATGTACTGTATGCATTAACAGATTATTGAGGAGGAGGAGTTTTCTTGTGATGTTGGATCTTGTTTTGACCAATGAGAACAGGTTTTCTATTTTAAATAAGTGTGAATGAGTGTATATCCCCTAGCTATGATTATGGCTGACAAGAAGTTAGCGGACTCAATAGCATCTTGTCACCCATCAACCCTTTTAATGATTTTGCTTTTCATGACTGAATAAAAGTTACGTTTTATAGATTATGACTGGTGCTCTGGATTTGTATTCTGATTTTGCCTAAAATAGTACTCCTAACCATGTAGGGCAGCAGGTAGATAGCTATTCAATAAACATGGGAAATATGCTACCAAGTGGTGACATGAAGAAATTACTTCTAAATGAGGAGAGGATCTAGGATCTTTTGAGAAAAAAATAATGTAATTTTGGAATTAAAAATATTGCTCTTGTCTTTTTTGTAATAATTTGTTCCTATAAATCAATACTTTGATTTTCATTTACTATACACCATAGGAACTATGCATTTTAATTTTTCTTTTATCTATAGCCCACACTTTACCATATCTGGTGCTGTTAGAAGAGCTGAAGCTCCCTAGTGGACCTGCAATGAAGAGAGCAGCAGTCTCTATCATACAGCAGTTACGTTATCTCCTGCACCTCAAAGTGCTCTCCTTTACTAATGATGTTCTCATTGACATCAGTTTGCTGGAGTTAGGTAAGTAAAGAGATTGGTGTCATAACATTGTAGTAAGCTGAATATGTGACAGTTGTAAGGGCCATAAACTCATTAATCCTTGAGGAAGCCTGCACTTGTGTATATCCCAGAGCATTCTATGCTTCTAATTAGAGTGGTGCTCTAGTTGCCAAAAAGTTAAATTATGTGAACCGTTTATTCTTGATTTTGTGTGTTATTTCAGCAACATCTTCCTGTTATGAAATTCAGAAAGCACACATAGGGAACCATGTATTAATCAGTGGGTGGTCAAAGTTCCTGACTTGGGAACATGTCCGTCTGCCTTTGTAGTGAAGGGCAGCGGACACTGTATGTCTGTTGCCCAGATGCACCATTGCACAAGCAATATCACTGTGGCTCTTGATTGGCTGTAGCGCCTGCAGCCTATTGGTAAATCACGAATACAGTCATTATGGATGTTTTATGGAACATTTGATTTATTTTACAGCAAAAGAAGCAAAAGCAGGACATTTAAAGAATATTGTGACACTAATACTTTCTACGAACCACGATGCTACACAAACTGGATGGACAGACTTCTTTACAAATTTGGATAACATACCACATTTAAAGGAGTTAGATATTGTACGAATCTATGCATACCAGTTTAAAATAGATCCATCAACTCTTAAAGCCCTAGTCCAATGTGTGTCCAAGCTTCACAGTCTGAACAAACTTATCATGCAGGGGTGGCTAATGGATGAAAAAGACCTGGAGATGTTTAATGCAATGAAACAAAACCACCCCCAAGCAAAAAGCTTTATGCTCTTATGGCAATGGATTTTACCATTTAACCCAGTTCTGCAGGAATAATATATATGTATATATGTGTGTGTGTTATTGCTATATATTTACAGCATTCTCCTATGTTCCAGACATTACCAAGATAATATAATTTCAAAAAGGTTTCCCAAAAATTAAAGATATTAAATAAAAATTGTATTTACATGTATCAAATATAATATTTATACCAGAAAGCAATGCAATGTGTTCAGTGTACACTGTGTACATTACTTTTAATTATATACTATTATAATACTATTATATATGCTAATGCTACAATAAAAAAATCACTGATGTCCTAAACAATTATTAATATTGTCTGTATACATAGTTTATGATATATTTTCTAAAAATAAAATATAATTTTTTACAGTACTACTTGTGTATTTTTACAATCCTTTTTACATATCCAGTGCTCTACACAGAGCAAGGAGGGAAGGTAAGGGAATGAGAAGGGGAATTTAAAAAAAAAAGCAAATAAGGGTAGAGGGGTTGAGCACAACCTATCATCTGAGGCCTTTTCAGCTCTTTTTGTGGCCAAAAAGGCTACTTTTAGGGGTAGATTTATCATTGTGCGGATGGACATGATCCGCTGTAGCGATCATGTCCACCGCACATCGATAAATGCCGACAGTGTATCATTGCACAAGCAGTTCTGGTGAACTGTTTGTGCATTGCCGGCCTCTGCAGATTTGCGGCCAATAGGCAGATAGGAGGGAGTGTCAATCAACCCGATCGTATGTAATTGGTCTGGTTGCTGTACACCGCCTCAGAGGTGGCATACGAGTTAAGGAGCAGCGGTCTTAAGAAAGTTGCTTCTTAACTCCTGCTTCTGGCAAGCCTAAAGGCTCGAGTGGAAACAGCTGCATCAAGCTCCATACGCAGTTCCCCGACACTAACTAAAACACTAAATAAACCTATTAACCCCTATTAACCCCTAAACCACCGTTCCCAAACATTGCCAACACTAACTAAACCTATTAACCCCAAAACTGCTGTTCCCTAACATCGCCGACCCTAACTAAACCTATAAACCCCTAAACCGCAAGTTCCCCAACATCGCTGACACTAACTAAACCTATTACCCCTAAACCACCGTACACCCACCATCGCCAACACTAACTAAACCTATTAACCCCCACATCGCAACAACCTAACTTAAACTATATTAACCCCTAAACCTAACACCCCCTAACTTTAACATAATTAAAATAGACCTAAATTAAATTTACAATTATTAACAAACCTGTGAAATAAAAATAAAACCTAAGCTAGCTACAATATAACTATTTACTAACTACCTAGTTAAAATAAATACAAACTTACCTGTGAAATAAAAATAAAAACTAAGCTTACACTAATAAAACCTAGCATTATTAAAAATAAAAAAACTAACATTACTAAAAATTAAAACACCAAGTACAAAAAATAATAAACACTAAAATTACAAAAATAAAAAAAATACCATTACAAAAAAAACGAAATAATCTAAAACAAAAAAACAAACAACACCCCAAAATAAAAAAAAATCGAATCTATAATAAACTACCAAGGGCTCTTAAAAGGGCCTTTTGTAGGACATTACCCCAAAGTTAACAGCTCTTTTTGCAAAAAAATAAAAACAAACACCCCCTAACATTACAAACCCCCACAAACCCACAAAATAAAAAAACCTAACTAAAAAAAACTAATCTACCCTTTGCCTTGAAAAGGGCATTTGTATGGGCATTGCCCTTAAACAGGCATTCATCCCTTTTACTGCCCTTAAAAGGGCATTCAGCTCTTTTTCGGCTCATTAAAATAAAAAAGAAGCCCTAATCCACATCCATCGACCGCTCCGCCTCCGCAGGGATGAAGAAGATAGAAGATGCCGGTCCCGTGATGGATGAAGATGGAGTCACCTGGATGAAGATGCTTCGCCGCTGGGATGAAGATCTTTCACCGGACTTCAGCAACTGTGAGTACCAATTTTGGGGTTAGTGCTAGGTATTTTTTTTGTTTTTTTGGGGTGTGTTTTTTTTTTTTAGATTAGGGCTTTTTTATTTTAATGGGCCGAAAAAAGAGCTGAATGCCTTTTTAAGAGCAGTAAAAGAGCTGAACGCCTTTTTTAAGGAGAATGCCCATGCAAATGACCTTTTCAGGGCAATGGGTAGATTAATTTTTTTTTTTTAGTTAGGTTTATTTATTTTGTGGGTTTGGGGGGGTGAGGGTTTGTAATATTAAGGGGGCGTTTGTTGTAATTTTTTTAGCAAAAGAGCTGTTAACTTTAGGGCAATGCCCTACAAAAGGCCCTATTGGTAGTTTATTATAGATTTAGGCTTTTTTTATTTTGTGGTGTTTTTTTTTTTTTTAAACGGGGTATTAGAATAGGAATATATTTTATTATTTTGGATAATTTTGTTTGTTATTTTTTGTAATGTTTTCTTTTTTATTTTCAAGGTGGTTTTTTTTTTTAGATTATGCATTTTTTATCTTTATGGCCGAAAAAGAGCTGAATGCCCTGGGTTTGGGGGGTGGGGGTTATTATAGATTAGGGTTTTTTATTTTGGGGTGTTGTTGTTTTTTTTTTTAAAACGGGGTATTAGAATAGGAATAATTTTAATTGTTTTGGATAATTTTGTTTGTTATTTTTTGTAATGGTAGTTTTTTTTTATTTTTTGCAATTTTAGTGTTTATTATTTTTTTAATAATTGTAGTTTTAATTTTGTAGTAATGTTAGTTTTTTTATTTTTAGTTATGTTAGGTTTTATAAGTGTAAGCTTAGGTTTTATTTTTATTTCAGAGGTAAGTTTGTATTTATTTTAACTAGATAGTTAGTAAATAGTTATATAGTAGCTAGCTTAGGTTTTATTTTTATTTCACAGGCAAGTTTGTATTTATTTTGAAATAGGTAGTTAGTTAATAATTGTAACTTTAATGTAGGTCTATTTTAATTATGTTAAAGTTAGGTGTTAGGTTTAGGGGTTAATATATTTTAATTTAGGTTGTTGCGATGTGAGGGATGGCAGTTCAGGGGTTAATAGGTTTAGTTAGTGTTGGCCTTGTGGGTGTACAGCGGTTTAGGTGTTAATAGGTTTATTTAGTGTTTTAGTTAGTGTTAGCAATTTGGGTGTACGGTGGTTTAGGGGTGAATAGGTTTAGTTAGTGTCGGCGATGTCGGGGAACTGCGGTTTAGGGGTTAATAGGTTTAGTTAGTGTCGACGATGTCGGGGAACTGCGGTTTATGGGTTAATAGGTGTATCTAGTGTTTCAGTTAGAGTTGGCAATGTCAGGGAACTGCGGTTTAGGGGTTAATAGGTTTACTTAGTGTCGCCGATGTCGGGGAACTGCGGTTTATGGGTTAATAGGTGTATCTAGTGTTTCAGTTAGAGTTGGCAATGTCAGGGAACTGCGGTTTAGGGGTTAATAGGTTTACCTAGTGTCACCGATGTCGGGGAACTGCTGTTAAGAGGTTAATAGGTTTAGTTAATTTCGGCGATGTCAGAGAACGGTGGTTTAGGGGTTAATAGGTTTAGTTAGTGTCGGCGATGTGGGGGGTGGCGGTTTATGGTTTAATAGGTTTAGTTAGTGTTGGCGATATGGGGGGACAGCGGTTTAGGGGTTAATAGCTTTATTTAGTGTCAGCGATGTGGGTGGCAGCTGTTTTAGATCATTTTGTTTAGACAATCGGCGACATATTAGATATGTTAAGTTAAAGAGTTTTTTTCAGATCCATTTTTTATTCATATGCATTAGTCTATTCTTAACTTCAGAATAGAATAATGCTTATGAATAAAAATGGATCCGAAATTTTTTTATTTTACTTAACATAACTTATTTGCAATTTTTTTTTTAAACTTAACTAAACTAAGTTGCCGAAACGAAATTATTTATTTAACTAATGAAAACTAAATGAATTTTTTTTTTTTAGCGTTGCACATATCTAACTGATAGATTACTTCTTTTTTTTTTATAAAACTAATAACACCAAGAAGGGGAACAATTTCCACTTGCAATTATAGGAACATAGACATACCTGTTCCTCCTTTTTTCTCTGTTTTAAGGAGATAAATCCTCCTGTCTCTTTCAGGCTATTTCTGAAAGGCTTCCAAACTTTCATAGATAATTCTACATTTGCCTACCCTTTTTTATTTTTTTTCCTTTTTTATTTTTTTATTTTTGTTGGATTATTCATCTTTCTGTTAACTATATCCAAACATTTCAATCTGAATAAAAACAATAATAAACAACAAACAGTTAAACATACAACAAAATTACTACTCTGGTCTTTGTAGACACACCAGGGGTAGCCAATCAGCTATTAGGGTCCTGTTCTTTATTGTTTAAAGTCTCTATAGTTTCTTCAGCCCCATAATTATGGGCCCTTCTACTGAGATTTTAACATACATGTAGCAGTGTTAGTGAGTTTATTAGCAGCCTGAGGGTATGTATTGAAGATCGAAAGAAGAAAACAGAAAGGGAGCGCCAGGAAAAGGGAAGGTTGGGGAAAAGGTGAGGGACAAAGAAGAGGGTAAATGTTCGTTAAGCCCTGTCTCCCTTGAGTGTCTGAGTATTGACTAAATGACTAAAGCCTAGAGCTTGAGGGAAATTATGCTAACTTCCTGTAAAATGCATTGGACTTTTATTACAACTTAAAGAAACCTTTCTACTTTTCATGTTCTGTGGAACTGGTTCAGGGGTTTGGAGCTTATTTGTGGTGGTGTCAGACTTAAGGCTGTCTTGTGCACTAAATTGGAGTGCCCACTTGAAGCTGAGACAGGAATGCCCACTTGAGACCGAAGACTGGAACAGGATACAGAAGCTGGGTGGACACCCACTGCAGAGTTTGGAGACTGGCACTTGGCAGATACCTTCTGTAGAGCTATGGTACAGGAACTTGACAAACACCCTCTGCAGAGCTTGGGTGAAGTAGCCTAAGACTGGTACTTGGCAGATACTCTGTGCAGAGCCTGAATGCAGTAGCTGGAGACTGGCACTTGGTAGACAATCCCTGCAGAGCTTGGATGCAATAGCTGGAGACTGGAACTTGTCAAGCACCCTCTGCAGGGCTAGGAACTAAACAGGATACCAGCACTTGGCAGGCGTCATCTGCAGGACTTGGGTACAGGAGCCGGATACCAGAGAAGGCGGGAATGTGACACTGGATAACAGGTAGCAAAGACAGGCTGGTGATGAGAGAAGAGCCAGGAGAAAAGCCGAGAGTCAGATACCTGAGAGCAGTCCGATAAGTCACCAAAATTCAGGGAGAATCCATTAGAGTAGTAGTAAGACAAGGCCAAGTATACCAGAATAGCAGTCCAATCTTTCATCAAACAAAATGGATATCCAAGAGAGTAGTCAGGAGGCAAGCCGAATTCAGGAACCAGAGGAGAAAACCAAACAGAAACTCAGGCACTAACAGACTGGTAGAACCACACTGTCAGTGCCAAGAGTGGCCTGTGAGGCTGCAGCTGGCAGGCAGGTTGAGCTAAAGAGCACAACCAGTGCAGGTGACAGGTCTCCCGAAGCATGAGCACAAGCTTAAGCATTCTGGTGGCACAGAGACAGGGCTGCAGGCTGCAAATCAGAAGTCCCAGGTTCAATCCCATTGAGAACTTTTTCTTAGTTCTACTTTGCTTGTTTCGTTTTATAATGCTAATTTGTAGTGTTTTGTGGTTTGTTTTATTTGGTAACATAAAAAGTGACTTAAGTGTAATGTACCAATACATGGATTCTTTGGGAGATCTCACCTAAGGACTCTGTCAAGTGCTTATGGTTGTTACAACATTTCATGTTAACCATTATTGAGATTTTGTATAAGTCTCTTTCTTGTTAATAGTGTAACCACGTTAGTTCCTATAAAAGTTTAAAAAAATGAATAAATATTGGACTAAAATAGTTTTATTTCTTTCATAAAGGTGGTTAGCATCCACAATTGATTACTCCAGGGAATTATACTCCTAGCCACTAGAAGGAAGAAAAGATCCCAAAATGCCCAGAGCCCTTAAAACCCCTACAACCTTAGTAGAAACCAGTCTTGTCTTTGCCTTCAGAGGGGGAAGGTGAAGAAGGAATGTGCTCCAGGTTTCATGAGATGAGTTCTCAGACCGATTTGAGACCCATTTTCCCCTAAGAGAGCTACAGTCTCGACAGAGAGATGTCGTCGGAGTATAGCTAGTGGCACAAGAACACCCTATGGGAGTTAGTCACAGGCTTAGCACATGTGTCACAGGGACCGTTCCCTAGCCTCCTCCTGCCGGTTTAACGTTATACTCCATATACAGTATCTCACAAAAGTGAGGACACCCCTCACATTTTTGTAAATATTTTATTATATCTCTTCATGTGACAACACTGAAGAAATTAAACTTTTCTATAATGTAAAGTAGTGAGTGTACAGCCTGTATAACAGTGTAAATTTGCTGTCCCCTCAAAATAACTCAACACACAGCCATTAATGTAAACCGTTGGCAACAAAAGGGAGTATACCCCTAAGTGGAAATGTCCAAATTGGGCCCAAAGTGTCAACATTTTGTGTGACCACCATAATTTTCCAACAATGCCTTAACCCTCTGGGGCATGGAGTTCACCAGAGCTTCACAGGTTGCCACTGGAGTCCTCTTCCACTCCTCCATGACGACATCACAGAGCTGGTGGATGTTAGAGATCTTGCGCTCCCCCACCTTCCGTTTTAAGGATGCCCCACCGATGCTTAATAGGGTTTAGGTCTGGAGACATGCTTGGCCAGTCCATCACCTTTACCCTCAGCTTCTTTAGCAAGTCAGTGGTCATCTTGGAGGTGTGTTTGGGGTTGTTATCATGTTGAAATACTGCCCTGCGACCCAGTCTCCAAAGAGAGGGGATCATGCTCTGCTTCAGTATGTCACAGTACATGTTGGCATTCATGGTTCCCTCAATGAACTGTAGCTCCCCTGTGCCAGCAGCACTCATGCAGGCCCAGATCATAACACTCCCACCACCATGCTTGAATGTAAGCAAGACACACTTGTCTTTGTACTCCTCGCCTGGTTGCCGCCACACACGATTGACACCATCTGAACCAAATAAGTTTATCTTGGTCTCATCGGACCACAGGACATGGTTCCAGTAATCCATGTCCTTAGTCTGCTTGTCTTCAGCAAACTGTTTGCGGGCTTTCTTGTGCATCATCTTTAGAAGAGACTTCCTACAGCCATGCAGACCAATTTGATGCAGTGTGAGGCATATGGTCTGAGCACTGACATGCTGACCCCTTCAACCTCTGCAGCAATGATGGCAGCACTCAACTTCTTGATATGACACTGAGCACGTGCACTCAACTTCTTTGGTCGACCATGGCGAGACCTGTTCTGAGTGGAACCTGTCCTGTGAAACCACTGTATGGTCTTGCCTACCGTGTTGCAGCTCAGTTTCAGGGTCTTGGCAATCTTCTTCTAGCCTAGGCTATCTTTATGTAGAGCAACAATTCTTTTTTTCAGATCCTCAGAGAGTTCTTTGCCATGAGGTGCTATGTTGAACTTCCAGTGACCAGTATGAGAGAGTGCGAGAGCAGTAACACCAAATTTAACACACCTGCGACCTTGTAACACTAACGAGTCACATGACACCGAGGAGGGAAAATGGCTAATTGGGCCCAATTTGGACATTTCCACTTAGGGGTGTACTTACTTTTGTTGCCAACGGTTTTGACATTAATGGCTGTGTATTGAGTTATTTTGAGGGGACAGCCAATTTACACTGTTATACAGGCTGTACACTCACTACTTTTCATTGTAGCAAAGTGTCATTTCTTCAGTGTTGTCACATGAAAAGCTATAATAAAATATTTACAAAAATGTGAGGGGTGTTCTCACTTTTGTGAGATACTGTATATATCAATCCTCTGCTGTTACGTGAACAGAAATGGATTGGCTATTGGAGGCAGTTTTGTCTGCATATGGTAAGTCCAGTAGTATAGGTACCTATCAGGTAAATGTTTGAATTGTTGTTGTCACCTGCTTAGCATATACGCTGTTAGTAGGTACTTACTTATGAGTATATCATAGCCTGGGGACTATTATGTAAGGCATTAGTGGAGTGCAGTAAGGAGCAAAATTTTGCTCAATGCTCACTTCTTGCCTTTTAACGCCGGGTTTGTAAAAATCTGTAATACCAGCGCTGTAGGGAAGTGAGCGGTGAGGGAAAACTGCTCGTTAGCACCGCATAGCCTCTAGCACAAAACTCGTAATCTAGCCGATGGTTTCTAAATCCAGACTTCTGTCTTTTCATTTTAAGGGGAAGGTATTGTTTGGATGAAATTATTTATGCAGTGACGGGGGAAAGGAACTTTTCTGCCTCAGGATAATAAGTTTAAGTGTAATTATAGAGCTTCTAACCTTTTTGTTCCTTTCGTCAATCTCAAAACCAAAATTTTTCCTCTGCCTCTTCTTCCCAGAAGCAGGGTTCAATTAGTTTTCTCTGGAAGCCAAATCCTAATTGTAAGAGATCTAAACAGTTCAAGAAGCCTAGTCTGCATGGAGGTGCAGCCCCCGATTCAGATCTTCTGGTAGGAGGCAAATTAAACCTTTCTCAGGGGCCTTGGTTTCATTCTGTTGAAGATCCATGGATTCTGAACATTGATTCCCAATGCTACAGAATAAGTTTCAGATCAAGGCCTCCCAGGGAAAGTTTTTTTTCTATCTAATGTTCTAAAGAATCCTTTTTCAATCAATTTCAGATCTGAAATCTATGGGAGTAATAGTTCCAGTTCTGGTTTTGGAACAGGGTCAGGGATTTTATTTGAAACTCTTTATTGTTCCAAAAAAAACAAAAAACGTACATACCTGTTCTGGAGACCAATCGGACAATTATTTAATTCCTGGACAAGCATTTTTAATTTGTCACTCTACTGTTTGGTCTGACTTCTGCTCTCAGAATTTTTACAAAGGTTCTGGACTCTCTCTTATAGGTAATAAGAGCTTAGGGTGTTTTGATGGTTCAGAGACGTGGACTCCCAGACGTGGACTCCTTGCCTGAGGTGGTTTCTTCTGTTAACTTCAATAGTGAGATTGTTGTTCTCTCATTTTGTCCTAACCCAAAGAATTCTAAGGAGGAGCTTCTCCAATATTTGGATGCAGTCAGAGCTTTGAAGTTCTAATTTGAAGGTTACTTAGGATTTTTGGTAATCTCCTAGCTTTTTTCTATATTTTTCTGGTTTCAGAAAGGGTCAGACAGCTACTACCATTTTGTTAGCCTCTTGTTTTTTTCATGAAGCCCAGTGGGTCAGTTTCCTTCTAAGGGCGAGATTATAAGTGGATCGCTATTTTAACATGCACAATTAACCAGAGGTCCCCCAATTGCCCCCAAAATAAAGTGTACAGTTCCTATTATAAAATAAAAATATGAGCATCTTTATTTTTTTAAATAACTGCACAAAGCAGTTATAAGGGGTTAAAGTGAAGGGATGCGGGTGTTAGAAAACAAACAGCACTACTGTAAACAAATATATATGTATATATACATATATATTTTTAATTTGCTGCCCAACGCTGTGCGACTTACCCCCTGTGCTGGGCTAGGTGGTTTGCCGTGTCTCACAGCATTAAAATAAGGCTCCTATTGGAGTCTATGGAAGAGCTCTCTCATGAGCGCAAAGTTTCCAGACAATGCGAAAGCGAAGTCGTCTTCGCATTGCGCTAAACTTGTAATACCAGTGCACATTTTGTGCTCCACTCGTAATCCATTCTACCAGATTAATTGCTACTCCACGGGCCTTTAATAATGAAGCGTCTGCTCTCTTCGTATGTAAATTAATATGAACCTAGGGAAATCTCCCTATGGGAGATGGGGGAACCCAGACGTGGACTCCTTGCCCAGTGTGCTTAGAGGAATGTGCCTGCACCTCACTGACGAGGCCCTTAGGAGGCCGAAACGATAATCTGGGCTTGTCATGTTGCTTGTTTAGAGGAGAATTGCCTGGTATTTCGGGGCTGGACTGACCTTATTTGGCGGGATCAGACTGATACAATACAGGAAAGTTTTCCTCTGTGAAAAGCACACTGGTCTAAAAGAGCCTGCTCCTGTGTGGTAAATCACCATAGAACTAGCTGATGAGCTGTTTTTCATTCCTGGTAGAGTGCTTCTCTCTTTGTATGCAAATTAATATGACCCTAGGGAAGTCTCCCTAAGGGTGATGGGGGAAACCAGACGTGGACTCCTTGCCCAGTGTGCTTAGAGGAATGTGGCTGCACCTCACTGACGAAGCCCATAGGAGGCCGAAACGATTGTCTGGGGCTGTCATGTTCCTTGTTCAGAGGAGAATTGCCTGGTATTTCGGGGCTGGACTGACCTTACTTGGCGGGATCAGACTGATATTCTACAGGAAAGTTTTCCTCTGTGAAAAGCACACTGGTCTAAAAGAGGATGCTCCTGGGTGGTAAATCGCCATAAAACTAGCTGATGAGCTGTTGTCCATTCCTGGTAGAGCGCTTCTCTCTTTGTATGCAAATATATATATTTATTTTTATTATTTTTTTATTATTATTATTTTCTGCATGAAAAAACAACAACTAATCATCCCATGGATTTTTAATAGTTTAAAGGACCAGTAAATACAGTGGATTTACATAATCAACAAATGCATGATAACAAGACAATGCAATACCACTTAGTCTGAAGTTCAAATGAGTAGTAGATTTTATTATGTCTATTTCCACTCCCCCTGTATCAGGTGACAGCCATCAGCCAATCACAAATGCATATACGTATATTATGTGAATT
Source organism: Bombina bombina (assembly GCF_027579735.1). Lineage (NCBI taxonomy): Eukaryota > Metazoa > Chordata > Amphibia > Anura > Bombinatoridae > Bombina > Bombina bombina. The sequence continues at coordinate 203,187,952 of NC_069500.1, read as the reverse complement.
CTTGCACAAGCTCATTAGGAGCTGGTGACTCAAAAAGTGTAATTATAAAAAGAATGTGCACATTTTGTTAATGGAATTAAATTGGAATTTTGTTTAAAATTGCTGCTCTATCTGAATCATTAATGTTGACCTGAGTGTCCCTTTAAGTCTGGTCCCACCCAGATTACTCGTGGACTCCACAGCATGGGTATTAGTTCCTAGGCGTAATGGATTGTGGACTCTTGCCCCCTTTATGAAAGAAAAACAGAATTTATGCTTACCTGATAAATTACTTTCTCCAACGGTGTGTCCGGTCCACGGCGTCATCCTTACTTGTGGGAATATCTCTTCCCCAACAGGAAATGGCAAAGAGTGCCAGCAAAGCTGGCCATATAGTCCCTCCTAGGCTCCGCCCACCCCAGTCATTCGACCGACGGACAGGAGGAAAATATATAGGAGAAACCATATGGTACCGTGGTGACTGTAGTTAGAGAAAATAATTCATCAGACCTGATTAAAAAAAAACCAGGGCGGGCCGTGGACCGGACACACCGTTGGAGAAAGTAATTTATCAGGTAAGCATAAATTCTGTTTTCTCCAACATTGGTGTGTCCGGTCCACGGCGTCATCCTTACTTGTGGGAACCAATACCAAAGCTTTAGGACACGGATGAAGGGAGGGAGCAAATCAGGTTACCTAAACGGAAGGCACCACGGCTCGCAAATCCTTTCTCCCAAAAATAGCCTCCGAAGAAGCAAAAGTATCAAATTTGTAAAATTTGGCAAAAGTGTGCAGTGAAGACCAAGTCGCTGCCTTACATATCTGGTCAACAGAAGCCTCGTTCTGGAAGGCCCATGTGGAAGCTACAGCCCTAGTGGAGTGAGCTGTAATTCTTTCAGGAGGCTGCCGTCCGGCAGTCTCGTAAGCCAATCGGATGATGCTTTTAAGCCAAAAGGAAAGAGAGATAGAGGTCGCTTTTTGACCTCTCCTTTTACCAGAATAGACAACAAATAAAGAAGATGTTTGTCTGAAATCCTTAGTAGCCTCTAAATAGAATTTAAGAGCACGGACTACGTCCAAATTGTGTAACAAACGTTCCTTCTTCGAAAACTGGATTCGGACATAAAGAAGGAACAACTATCTCCTGGTTAATATTCTTGATAGAAACAACCTTTGGAAGAAAACCAGGCTTAGTACGCAAAACCACCTTATCTGCATGGAACACCAGATAAGGCGGAGAACACTGCAAAGCAGATAACTCAGAAACTCTTCTAGCAGAAGAAATAGCAACTAAAAACAAAACTTTCCAAGATAGTAGCTTAATATCTATGGAATGTAAGGGTTCAAACGGAACCCCTTGAAGAACTGAAAGGACTAGATTTAGACTCCAGGGAGGAGTCAAAGGTCTGTAAACAGGCTTGATCCTAACCAGAGCCTGAACAAATGCTTGAACATCTGGCACAACTGCCAGTCTTTTGTGTAGTAAGACAGATAAAGCAGAGATCTGTCCCTTTAGAGAACCTGCAGATAGTCCTTTCTCCAAACCTTCTTGTAGAAAGGAGAGAATCTTAGGGATTTTTATCTTATTCCATGGGAATCCTTTGGATTCACACCAACAGATATATTTTTTCCATATCTTATGGTAAATTTTTCTAGTTACTGGTTTTCTGGCCTGAACCAGAGTATCTATCACAGAATCTGAAAACCCACGCTTCGAAAGAATCAAGCGTTCAATCTCCAAGCCGTCAGCTGGAGGGAGACCAGATTTGGATGTTTGAATGGACCCTGAACAAGAAGGTCCTGTCTCAAAGGTAGCTTCCATGGTGGAACCGATGACATATTCACCAGATCTGCATACCAAGTCCTGCGTGGCCACGCAGGAGCTATCAAGATTACCGAGGCCCTCTCCTGTTTGATCCTGGCTACCAGCCTGGGAATGAGAGGAAACGGTGGAAACACATAAGCTAGGTTGAAGGTCCAAGGTGCTACTAGTGCATCTACTAGAGTCGCCTTGGGATCCCTGGATCTGGACCCGTAACACGGAACCTTGAAGTTCTGACGAGACGCCATCAGATCCATGTCTGGAATGCCCCATAATTGAGTCAGTTGGGCAAAAATCTCCAGATGAAGTTCCCACTCCCCCGGATGGAAAGTCTGCCGACTCAGATAATCCGCTTCCCAGTTTTCCACGCCTGGGATGTGGATCGCAGATAGATGGCAGGAGTGTTCCTCCGCCCATTGTATTATCTTGGTGACTTCTTTCATCGCCAGGGAACTCCTTGTTCCCCCCTGATGATTGATATACGCAACAGTCGTCATGTTGTCTGATTGGAATCTTATGAATCTGGCCTTTGCTAGTTGAGGCCAAGCCTTGAGAGCATTGAAAATCGCTCTTAGTTCCAGAATGTTTATCGGGAGAAGAGACTCTTCCCGAGACCATAATCCCTGAGTCTTCAGGGATTCCCAGATCGCGCCCCAGCCCACTAGACTGGCATCGGTCGTGACAATGACCCACTCTGGTCTGCGGAAGCTCATTCCCTTGGATAGATGGTCCAGGGTCAGCCACCAACGGAGTGAATCTCTCGTCTTCTGATCTACTTGAATCATTGGAGACAAGTCTGTATAGTCCCCATTCCATTGTTTGAGCATGCACAGTTGTAATGGTCTTAGATGAATTCTTGCAAAAGGAACTATGTCCATTGCTGCAACCATCAACCCTACCACTTCCATGCACTGAGCTATGGAAGGACGTGGAACAGAATGAAGAACTTGACAAGTGCTTAGAAGTTTTGATTTTCTGACCTCTGTCAGAAAAATCCTCATTTCTAAGGAATCTATTATTGTTCCCAAGAAGGGAACTCTTGTTGACGGAGACAGAGAACTCTTTTCTACGTTCACCTTCCATCCGTGTGATCTGAGAAAGGCCAGCACAATGTCTGTATGAGCCTTTGCTTTTGACAGGGACGACGCTTGTATTAGAATGTCGTCCAGGTATGGTACTACTGCAATGCCCCTCGGCCTTAGAACCGCTAGAAGGGACCCGAGTACCTTTGTGAAAATCCTTGGAGCAGTGGCTAACCCGAATGGGAGGGCCACAAACTGGAAATGTTTGTCCAGAAAGGCGAACCTTAGGAACTGATGATGTTCTTTGTGGATAGGAATATGTAGGTACGCATCCTTTAAATCCACGGTAGTCATAAATTGACCTTCCTGTATGGTGGGTAGAATCGTTCGAATGGTTTCCATCTTGAACGATGGTACCCTGAGAAATTTGTTTAGGATCTTCAGATCCAAAATTGGTCTGAATGTTCCCTCTTTTTTGGGAACTACGAACAGATTTGAGTAAAATCCCATTCCCTGTTCTTGAATTGGGACAGGGTGTATCACCCCCATTTTTAACAGGTCTTCTACACAATGTAAGAACGCCTGTTTCTTTATTTGGTTTAAGGATAAGTGAGACCTGTGGAACCTTCCCCTTGGGGGTAGTTCCCTGAATTCCAGAAGATAACCCTGAGAAACTATTTCTAGTGCCCAGGGATCCTGAACATCTCTTGCCCAAGCCTGAGCAAAGAGAGAGAGTCTGCCCCCCACTAGATCCGGTCCCGGATCGGGGGCTACTCCTTCATGCTGTTTTGTTAGCAGTAGCAGGTTTCTTGGCCTGCTTACCCTTGTTCTAACCTTGCATCGGTTTCCAGGCTGGTTTGGGCTGTGAGGCATTACCCTCTTGCTTAGAGGATGCAGAATTAGAGGTCGGTCCGTTCCTGAAATTGCGAAAGGAACGAAAACCAGACTTATTCCTGGCCTTGAACGGCCTATCTTGTGGAAGGGCGTGGCCCTTTCCCCCAGTGATGTCTGAGATAATCTCTTTCAATTGTGGCCCGAAAAGAGTTTTACCTTTGAAAGGAACGTTAAGCAATTTTGTCTTGGATGATACATCCGCAGACCAAGACTTTAGCCAAAGCGCTCTACGCGCCACAATTGCAAACCCTGAATTTTTAGCCGCTAATTTAGCTAATTGCAAGGCGGCATCTAAAATAAAAGAATTAGCCAACTTAAGTGCATGAACTCTGTCCATAACTTCCTCATATGGAGTCTCTCTACCGAGCGACTTTTCTAGTTCCTCAAACCAGAACCACGCTGCAGTAGTGACAGGAACAATGCACGAAATGGGTTGTAGAAGGTAACCTTGCTGTACAAAAATCTTTTTAAGCAAACCTTCCAATTTTTTATCCATAGGATCTTTGAAAGCACAACTATCCTCAATAGGAATCGTAGTGCGCTTGTTTAAAGTAGAAACTGCCCCCTCGACCTTAGGAACTGTCTGCCATAAGTCCTTTCTGGGGTCGACCATAGGAAATAATTTCTTAAATATAGGAGGGGGAACAAAAGGTATGTCGGGCTTCTCCCACTCCTTATTCACTATGTCCGCCACCCGCTTGGGTATAGGAAAAGCGTTGGGGTGCACCGGAACCTCTAGAAACTTGTCCATTTTGCATAATTTCTCTGGAATGACCAAGTTGTCACAATCATCCAGAGTAGATAGTACCTCCTTAAGCAGTGCACGGAGGTGTGCTAATTTAAATTTAAATGTCACAACATCAGGTTCAGCTTGTTGGGAAATTTTTCCTGAATCTGATATTTCCCCATCTGACAAAACCTCCCTCATGGCCACTTCAGATTGGTGTGAGGGTATGACAGAACAATTATCATCAGCGCCCTCTTGCTCTTCAGTGTTTAAAACTGAGCAATCACGCTTTCTCTGATATGCAGGCATTTTGGATAATATATTTGCTATGGAGTTATCCATTACAGCCGTCAATTGTTGCATGGTAATAAGCATTGGCGCACTAGAAATACTAGGGGCCTCCTGCGTGGGCAAAACTGGTGTAGACACAGAAGGGGATGATGTAGTATCATGTCTACTCCCCTCATCTGAGGAATCATCTTGGGCAATTTCATTATTTGTGGTAGTACTGTCCTTACTTTGTTTGGACGCTATGACACAATTATCACACAATTTTAAATGGGGAGACACCTTGGCTTTCATACATATAGAACATAGCTTATCCGAAGGTACAGACATGTTAAACAGGCTTAAACTTGTTAATAAAGCACAAAAAACGTTTTAAAACAAAACCGTTACTGTCTCTTTAAATTTTAAACAGAAACACTTTATTACTGAATATGTGAAAAACTATGAAGGAATTGTTCAAAAATCACAAAAATTTCACCACAGTGTCTTAAAGCTTTAAGAGTATTGCACACCAAATTTCAGAGCTTTAACCCTTAAAATAACGGAACCGGAGCCGTTTGCAATTTTAACCCCTAAACAGTCCCAACTACAGCTTTTGCCGAGATCTAGCCAAGCCCAGAGGGGAATACGATACCAAATGACGCCTTCTATAAGCTTTTCCAGCTATTTTCAGGACCTCACACATGCATCTGCATGTCTTGCTCTCAAAAACAACTGCGCAGTAATGGCGCGAAAATGAGACTCAGCCTACAACTGGCAAGGCCCTCCCTGACTGAAAAGGTGCCTAACACAGTGCCTGCCTTAAAAAAACGTTCCCCAAGATTATATTGTGTAAATATCAGCATAAACATGTATAAGATGCCCAAATAAAGCAATCGATTTAGCCCATAAAGTGTCTACCAGTTTTATAGCCCATATTAAGCCCTTTATTCTGTTTGAGACTAAGAAAAATGGCTTACCGGTCCCCATGAAGGGAAAAATGACAGCCTTCCAGCATTACACAGTCTTGTTAGAAATATGGCTAGTCATACCTTAAGCAGAAAAGTCTGCTAACTGTTTCCCCCAACTGAAGTTACTTCATCTCAACAGTCCTATCTGGAAACAGCAATCGATTTTAGTTACTGTCTGCTAAAATCATCTTCCTCTCACAAACAGAAATCTTCATCTTTTTCTGTTTCAGAGTAAATAGTACATACCAGCACTATTTTAAAATAACAAACACTTGATAGAAGAATAAAAAACTACATTTAACACCAAAAAAACTCTTAACCATCTCCGTGGAGATGCTGCCTGTGCAACGGCAAAGAGAATGACTGGGGTGGGCGGAGCCTAGGAGGGACTATATGGCCAGCTTTGCTGGGACTCTTTGCCATTTCCTGTTGGGGAAGAGATATTCCCACAAGTAAGGATGACGCCGTGGACCGGACACACCAATGTTGGAGAAAACATAATTTATGCTTACCTGATAAATTCCTTTCTCCTGTAGTGTAGTCAGTCCACGGGTCATCATTACTTATGGGATATTAACTCCTCCCCAACAGGAAGTGCAAGAGGATCACCCAAGCAGAGCTGCTATATAGCTCCTCCCCTCTACGTCACACCCAGTCATTCGACCGAGAACCAAACGAGAAAGGAGAAACTATAGGGTGCAGTGGTGACTGGAGTATAATTTAAAAATTTAGACCTGCCTTAAAAAACAGGGCGGGCCGTGGACTGACTACACTACAGGAGAAAGGAATTTATCAGGTAAGCATAAATTATGTTTTCTCCTGTTAAGTGTAGTCAGTCCACGGGTCATCATTACTTATGAGATACCAATACCAAAGCTAAGTACACGGATGACGGGAGGGACAGGCAGGATCTCTATACGGAAGGAATCACTGCCTGAAGAACCTTTCTCCCAAAAACAGCCTCCGAAGAAGCAAAAGTGTCAAATTTGTAAAATTTGGAAAAAATATGAAGAGAAGACCAAGTTGCAGCCTTGCAAATCTGTTCAACAGAGGCCTCGTTCTTAAAGGCCCAAGTGGAAGCCACAGCTCTAGTAGAATGAGCTGTAATCCTTTCAGGAGGTTGCTGTCCAGCAGTCTCATAGGCTAAGCATATTATGCTACGAAGCCAAAAGGATAGAGAGGTAGCAGATGCTTTTTGACCTCTCCTCTGTCCAGAATAAACGACAAACAGGGAAGAAGTTTGGCGAAAATCTTTAGTTGCCTGTAAATAAAATTTCAGGGCACGGACTACATCTAGATTGTGCAGAAGTTGTTCCTTCTTTGAAGAAGGGTTAGGACACAATGATGGAACAACAATCTCTTGATTGATATTCTTGTTAGTGACTACCTTAGGTAAGAACCCAGGTTTAGTACGCAGAACTACCTTATCTGAATGAAAAATCAGATACGGAGAATCACAATGTAAGGCTGATAACTCAGAGACTCTACGAGCCGAGGAAATAGCCATTAAAAACAGAACTTTCCAAGATAACAGCTTGATATCAATGGAATGAAGGGGTTCAAACGGAACACCCTGTAAAACATTAAGAACTAAGTTTAAGCTCCACGGTGGAGCTACAGTCTTAAACACAGGCTTAATTCTAGCCAAAGCCTGACAAAAAGCCTGAACGTCTGGAACTTCTGACAGACGTTTGTGTAGAAGGATGGACAGAGCTGAGATCTGTCCCTTTAAAGAACTTGCAGATAAACCCTTTTCTAAACCTTCTTGTAGAAAAGACAATATCCTAGGAATCCTAACCTTACTCCATGAGTAACCCTTGGATTCGCACCAGTGTAAGTATTTACGCCATATCTTATGGTAAATCTTCCTGGTAACAGGTTTCCTAGCCTGTATTAAGGTATCAATTACTGGCTCCGAAAATCCACGCTTTGATAAAATTAAGCGTTCAATTTCCATGCAGTCAGCTTAAGAGAAATTAGATTTTGATGTTTGAAAGGACCCTGAATTAGAAGGTCCTGTCTCAGAGGCAGAGACCAAGGTGGACAGGATGACATGTCCACTAGATCTGCATACCAGGTCCTGTGTGGCCACGCAGGCGCTATTAGAATCACTGATGCTTTCTCCTGTTTGATCCTGGCAATCAAACGAGGAAGCATCGGGAAGGGTGGAAACACATAAGCCATCCTGAAGGTCCAAGGTGCTGTCAAGGCATCTATCAGGACCGCTCCCGGGTCCCTGGACCTGGACCAGTAACGAGGAAGCTTGGCGTTCTGGCGAGACGCCATGAGATCCATATCTGGTTTGCCCCAACGTCGAAGTATTTGGGCAAAGACCTCCGGATGAAGTTCCCACTCCCCCGGATGAAAAGTCTGGCGACTTAGGAAATCCGCCTCCCAGTTCTCCACTCCTGGGATGTGGATCGCTGACAGGTGGCAAGAGTGAGACTCTGCCCAGCGAATTATCTTTGATACTTCCATCATCGCTAAGGAACTTCTTGTCCCCCCCTGATGGTTGATGTAAGCCACAGTCGTGATGTTGTCCGACTGAAACCTGATGAACCTCAGAGTTGCTAACTGAGGCCAAGCCAGAAGGGCATTGAGAACTGCTCTCAATTCCAGAATGTTTATTGGAAGGAGGCTCTCCTCTTGAGTCCATGATCCCTGAGCCTTCAGGGAATTCCAGACAGCGCCCCAACCTAGTAGGCTGGCGTCTGTAGTTACAATTGTCCAGTCTGGCCTGCTGAAGGGCATCCCCCTGGACAAATGTGGCCGAGAAAGCCACCATAGAAGAGAATCTCTGGTCTCTTGATCCAGATTCAGCGTAGGGGACAAATCTGAGTAATCCCCATTCCACTGACTTAGCATGCACAATTGCAGCGGTCTGAGGTGCAGGCGTGCAAAAGGAACTATGTCCATTGCCGCTACCATTAAGCCGATTACCTCCATGCATTGAGCCACTGACGGGTGTTGAATGGAATGAAGGGCACGGCAAGCATTTAGAAGCTTTGTTAACCTGTCCTCTGTCAGGTAAATTTTCATTTCTACAGAATCTATAAGAGTCCCCAAGAAGGGAACTCTTGTGAGTGGTAAGAGAGAACTCTTCTCCTCGTTTACTTTCCACCCATGCGACCTTAGAAATGCCAGTACTAACTCTGTATGAGACTTGGCAGTTTGAAAGCTTGACGCTTGTATCAGAATGTCGTCTAGGTACGGAGCTACCGAAATTCCTCGCGGTCTTAGTACCACCAGAAGAGAGCCCAGAACCTTTGTAAAGATTCTTGGAGCCGTAGCCAACCCGAAGGGAAGAGCTACAAACTGGTAATGCCTGTCTAGGAAGGCAAACCTTAGATACCGGTAATGCTCTCTGTGAATCGGTATGTGAAGGTAAGCATCCTTTAAATCCACTGTGGTCATGTACTGACCTCTTTGGATCATGGGTAAGATTGTCCGAATAGTTTCCATCTTGAATGATGGAACTCTTAGGAATTTGTTTAGGATCTTTAAATCTAATATTGGTCTGAAGGTTCCCTCTTTTTTGGGAACCACAAACAGATTTGAGTAAAACCCTTGTCCGTGTTCCGACCGCGGAACTGGGTGGATCACTCCCATTAGTAAAAGGTCTTGTACACAGCGTAGAAACGCCTCTTTCTTTATCTGGTTTGTTGACAACCTTGAAAGGTGAAATCTCCCTTGTGGAGGAGAAGCTTTGAAGTCCAGAAGATATCCCTGAGATATGATCTCCAACGCCCAGGGATCCTGGACATCTCTTGCCCAAGCCTGGGCGAAGAGAGAGAGTCTGCCCCCCACTAGATCCGTTTCCGGATCGGGGGCCCTCACTTCATGCTGTCTTAGGGGCAGCAGCAGGTTTTCTGGCCTGCTTGCCCTTGTTCCAGGCCTGGTTAGGTTTCCAGCCCTGTCTGTAGCGAGCAACAGCTCCTTCCTGTTTTGGAGCAGAGGAAGTTGAAGCTGCTCCTGCCTTGAAGTTACGAAAGGCACGAAAATTAGACTGTCTAGCCCTGGGTTTGGCTCTGTCTTGAGGCAGGGCATGGCCTTTACCTCCCGTAATATCAGCGATAATTTCTTTCAAACCGGGCCCGAATAAAGTCTGCCCCTTGAAAGGTATGTTAAGTAATTTTGATTTAGAAGTTACATCAGCTGACCAGGATTTTAGCCACAGCGCTCTGCGTGCCTGAATGGCGAATCCGGAATTCTTAGCCGTAAGTTTAGTTAAATGTACTACGGCATCAGAAATAAATGAATTAGCTAGCTTAAGGGTTTTAAGCTTGTGTGAAATCTCATCTAATGTCGCTGAGTCAAGGGTCTCTTCCAGAGACTCAAACCAAAATGCTGCCGCAGCCGTGACAGGCGCAATGCATGCAAGGGGTTGTAATATAAAACCTTGTTGAACAAACATTTTCTTAAGGTAACCCTCTAACTTTTTATCCATTGGATCTGAAAAGGCACAGCTATCCTCCACCGGGATAGTGGTACGCTTAGCTAAAGTAGAAACTGCTCCCTCCACCTTAGGGACCGTTTGCCATAAGTCCCGTGTGGTGGCGTCTATTGGAAACATTTTTCTGAATATAGGAGGGGGTGAGAAAGGCACACCGGGTCTATCCCACTCCTTAGTAATAATTTCAGTAAGTCTCTTAGGTATAGGAAAAACGTCAGTACTCGTCGGTACCGCAAAATATTTATCCAACCTACACATTTTCTCTGGGATTGCAACTGTGTTACAATCATTCAGAGCCGCTAACACCTCCCCTAACAATACACGGAGGTTTTCCAGCTTAAACTTAAAATTTGAAATGTCTGAATCCAGTTTATTTGGATCAGATCCGTCACCCGCAGAATGAAGCTCTCCGTCCTCATGCTCTGCCAATTGTGACGCAGTATCAGACATGGCCCTAGCATTATCAGTATACTCTGTTCTCATCCCAGAGTGATCTCGTTTACCTCTAAGTTCTGGCAATTTAGACAAAACTTCAGTCATAACATTAGCCATGTCTTGTAGAGTGATTTGTAATGGCCGCCCTGATGTACTTGGCGTTACAATATCACGCACCTCCTGAGCGGGAGATGCAGGTACTGACACGTGAGGCAAGTTAGTCGGCATAACTTCCCCCTCGTTGTCTGGTGAATGTTGCTTAACATGTACAGATTGACTTTTATTTAAAGTAGCATCAATGCAATTAGTACATAAATTTCTATTGGGCTCCACCTTGGCTTTTGAACATATAGCACAAAGAGATTCCTCTGTGTCAGACATGTTTAAACAAACTAGCAATTAGACTAGCAAGCTTGGAAATACTTTTCAACTAAATTTACAAGCAATATGTAAAAACGTTACTGTGCCTTTAAGAAGCACACAAAAACTCACAGTTGAATAACAATGAACCGGATTAGTTATAGAAACCAAATTTAGCAAGGATTGCACTCATTAGCAATGGATGATTAACCCTTAATATCAGAAAAAAACGTATAACAATTGAAAATATAAGCGTTTTTATCACAGTCAAGCACAGTCTCACAGGTCTGCTGTGAGTGATTACCTCCCTCAAAACTAGTTTTGAAGACCCCTGAGCTCTGTGGAGACGTCCTGGATCATGCAGGGAGAAAAAGACAGACTGTGACTGAATTTCTGATGCGTAGTAAAAGCGCCAAAATAGGCCCCTCCCACTCACACTACCACAGTGAGGGAAGCTCAGTAAACTGTTTTAATTTAAAACAAACGACAGCCATGTGGAAAATAAAGCCCAAAACAATTTTCACCAAGTACCTCAGATAATTAAACGATTTAACATGCCAGTAAACGTTTAAAATCTAATATATGAAATGTCATTAAAAAGCCTGCTGCTAGTCGCTCACACTGCAAGTTAGGCTAAAAATTATATGCATACAGTATTTTCCCAGTGAAGTGCCATTCCCCAGAAATACTTAAGTGTAAACATACATACATACATATCAGCCTGATACCAGTGCTACTACTGCATTTAAGGCTGTACTTACATTATATCGGTATTAGCAGTATTTTCTCAGTCAATTCCATTCCTTAGAAAATAATATACTGCAACATACCTCTTTGCAGGTGAACCTGCCCGCTGTCCCCTGATCTGAAGTTACCTTACTCCTCAGAATGGCCGAGAACAGCAAACGGATCTTAGTTACGTCCGCTAAGATCATATACAAAAACTCAGGTAGATTCTTCTTCAAATTCTGCCTGAGAAAGAAACAACACACTCCGGTGCCGTTTAAAATAACAAACTCTTGATTGAAGATATAAAAAACTAAGTTTAATCACCACAGTCCTCTCACACATCCTATCTATTAGTTGGGTGCAAGAGAATGACTGGGTGTGACGTAGAGGGGAGGAGCTATATAGCAGCTCTGCTTGGGTGATCCTCTTGCACTTCCTGTTGGGGAGGATTTAATATCCCATAAGTAATGATGACCCGTGGACTGACTACACTTAACAGGAGAAATATAATTTATGCTTACCTGATAAATTAATTTCTTTCATGGTGGTGAAACCCACGAGCCCCCTCAGAATTTTTTTCTATTGTGACTGTTTTTTTTCAGGTGGCTGTTTAAGTATCCACCTCTCTCTTTCCTATCGCTCTCAAGTTTTTTCCCCCTACTTTCTACTTTTCTAGCTTCTCTATATGCCAGACTAGTTTCCAGTACGGTGAGCGAGTTTTAAGGGCTTTGTGAGTTTGGGATCTTTGCCTGCCCCTAGTGGCCAGGAGTATAATTCCCAGGAGTAATGGTGTGATCACCACCATGAAATAAATTAATATATCAGGTAAGCATAAATTATATTTTTTGTTTCTTTTATAAATGTCATATTTCTGGAGAATTGCATTTGTATGTTGGGACTGCGTACTGATTTCAATGCCCTCGCTATAAATGACCTAGCAAAGTTAATCGTAATTTGGGAAAGTTTAATTCTTATTTTTCATTAATTATTTGGATTGAGGTTTAGCGCAGCCTGGGTTGGAAGTAATATAAATATGATCCATAAAGATCACAGTGTGGAGTCCGACTCTTGTTTTACCAACAGACATGTGCCATATGACCCCTCTCCACACTCTGTCCTTTTTTTATCCCACGTACAGGATGTTGTTATATTACCTATAATTCCACACAGATAGGATTGTCACCCAACCAGGTTTCACCTCGGTGGTTCCAGAATCTGAAGGTATGTCCTGGAGCATCCTCCCAATGTATGTGGCCTTTATAATTATGGCGCCGATATGATATTTAACTGGCTAGTGGAACCCTGTCCACACCAAATATGTGGTAACCGACAAAGGAACAACCTGTGCCTCCTTGACTATAACTACGGTAAGCTCCGGGTAAAGAAAGGGCTTTTTGCAGAGGCGGCTCCACAGTACAGAGGAGAAATAGTGCCGGTCCCCATCTTGGATGTTCGGTGACGCAGCAAAGACATCGGAGTGCTGGCTTTACCTTTCAGAGTGTGGAACTGCACACAATGACACCCTATGGCATTCTTTAGGGGGATCGGTTGTCACACAATATGGGCAGATTTGAGATCCATGCGGGCTATAGAAATGGAGGAGCCCAGTATCATCGAGAATGCTGCAGACGGAACAATCGTATCTCACAGGGTACTCAGAACATCACTACTGCAGACCAGCTATTCCTCTCATGTCAACACCAGTGACCAATTTATGGGGTCCTAAAGAGAAGCTTTTCACAACTAAGAGACGCAGTCTGCTAAAGTGTGGAATAGGCTGAAGGATATCAACATGGTGAGGATCCTAGCTTTGTTTAGAAGCATCGATTACAGAGACTGATAATATATTAACTCTCAAACCCAAGATAACAAGTTATATGTTTGCGTGATTTCCCTCCCCACATTTCAGTTATGTGTTTTTTCTGCTCCTTTTGGATCCAGGTCGCAAGGCTATGCAGTTCGTATTGAGAGCACTTTAGTCTTATTTGTGCTTTGTTCAGTTACTCCCTAAAAGAAATGGGCTACATTATATTTTTGCCCAGGACCTGCTTCCCTATTATATCTTATACAAGTAAATCTGCAGACTTCGTTGCTGACACATAATGTCAATTAAACTAGACTCTAGGAAGGTCATTAATGTTTTATGTTTAATAAGTACTTACATGTTTTATGTATTGATGTATAAACAGATACCAGTTTCATAGTCCAGTTGTGTATATGCAGATGTACTTCTGAGTTTCTTCCTACAATTTCCCACAACCTATTCAGCTATGTACCACTTGTATAAATGCACTCATTTTATATGTGATAGAATGCCAACAATATTCAACATGCTCCATATAGAGTTATGCAATCACAAAGGTGATTCTCACATTCAATGCCGAAATATCCTATAGTGTGTTTTGATAAATGGGATATTAGGCTACTCAGACTAAGAATTGCAGCAGATCTTCAGGCAATAGTATTTTATTCTACCTACACATACATTAGCATTAGTTCTTAATTTACATACAACATTCGCTCTACAGCACGGTATTAAATGTTCTGCTGTCAGCGGCCGAGACAGCGGGACTGAGTTTTACGAAGATAGTGGCTCTTAATGTCTAATTGCATAGATAGATAAGCATTTGTATTTGAATGCAGACATGCCTTATTACATACCTCAATGAACACACTCAAATCTTTAATATTGAATCATGTGTGCTAGGTACTATGTGTGCTAGGTATAACGTGTACTAGGCAAAGTGGGTACAATGTGTGCTAGGCAGGGCGGGTGCCGGGCGCAGCGTGTGCTAGGTACCATGTGTGCTAGGTGTCATGTGTGCTAGGTGTCATGTGTGCTAGGCATAATGCGGGCTAGGCATAATGCGGGCTAGGTTCAATGCGGGCTAGGTTCAATGCGGGCTAGGTTCAATGCAGGCTAGGTTCAATGCAGGCTAGGTTCAATGCAGGCTAGGTTCAATGCGGGCTAGGTTCAATGCGGGCTAGGTTCAATGCGGGCTAGGTTCAATGCGGGCTAGGTTCAATGCGGGCTAGGTTCAATGCGGGCTAGGTACAATGCGGGCTAGGTTTAATGTGCGCTAGGTACAGCGTGTGCTCAGCAAGGCGGGTGCTGGGTAAGGCGGGTGCTGGGTACGGCGTGTGCTAGGTACAGCGTGAGCTAGGTATAATGTGTGCCAGGTATGATTTGTGCTGAATACAGCATGTGCTAGGCACTGCATGTGATGGGTACAGTGTGTGCTAGATTCAGGGTGTGCTAGGCAAGGTGGGTGCTAGGTACGGCGTGTGCTAAGTATGAAGTGTGCTAGGTACTGTGGGAGCTAAGTATCGTGCGTGCCAGGTATAATGTGTGCTAAGCACAGCGTGTGCTAGGTACCATGCCTGCTAAGTTCCATGCCTGCTAGGTTTAATACGTGCTAGGTACAATGCATGCTAGGCACAATATGTGCTAGGTGCTCAGCAAGGCGGGTGCTGGGTACGGCGTGTGCTAGGTACAGCGTGTGCTAGGTATAATGTGTGCCAGGTATAATTTGTGCTAGGTGCAGTATGTGCTAGGTACTGCGTGTTTTGGGTAAAGTGGGTGCTAAATTTAGTGTGTAATAGGTATCGTGTGCTAGGTGCAATGTGAGCTTGGTACAGTGTGTGCTAGGTAAGGTGGGTGCTGGGTACGGCGTGTGCTGGATACAACGGGAGCTAGGTGTCATGTGTGCCAGGTATAATGTGCGTTAGTTACAGTGTGTGCTAAGCACTGCATGTGTTAGGTACATTGTGTGCTAGGTATAATGTGTGCTTGGTATCATGTGTACTAGGGACAGTATGTGTTGGGTATAATGTGTACTTGGCACAATGAGTGCTAGATACAATGTGAGCTGGGTACAATGAGTGCTAGACCCAGTGGGTGCTAGGTATGGTGGGTGCTAGATACAGTATGTGCTAGGTACAGAGTGTGCTGGGTACGGTGTGTGTTAGGTATAATGTGTGTTAAGTACAGTGTGCGCTAGATATAATGAACGTGCTGTGTGTGTGCTGGGCACGGCGTGGGTTAGGTACAATGAGTGTTAAGTGCAGCAAGGGTTAGGTATAAGGTGTGCTGAGTACGGTGTGTGCTAGGTGCAATGAGTGCTAGATATAGTGTGTGCTAGGTACAGTGGGTGTTACGTACAGTCTGTACTGGGTATTTTGTTGACTAGTATGTTGGCAGAACCTGCTCCTCAATTTATATGGTCAAACCCATTAACACATATTACAGCTATTTATCCTGACTAGCTCTTTGGAACATTAAATTTAATCTATAGGCACCCCCCCCCCCCATATTCAGAGCCCACGTCTGGGTTCAATCTTGGTGAACTATTTTCACCACAAATCCTTGCAATTTATTTATGATGTATCAATGTTTTGACAGCTATTGCAACCGGACCTGCGTGTCCGATCCTTTTGTTTGTGTATGTTTGAACAGGGGTCCTGTGTGTCCCCAAGTGTTACCTTTCATTCTAAAATCAAATAAAAATTAATTTAAAAAAAAATAAAAAAAATCAAAGTTGTTTAAAATTGCATGTTCTGAATCATTAAAAAAATGTGCGTTTCATATTCCTTTAAGGTTGCATGATTTAGCAACACATGTATGTGCAAAAGCAAAAAGAAACAGATTAATCCTGACAAAAGTAGCACTGACTTTAATTCGGGTTAACAGGAGCAACCCCTTGTGCCATGTTACAAAACACTGCATTCAAATTTATGCCACTGACACCCTTTACTTTGCGCTGCAGGCTTGGCCTGATATAACCCAGTGAGGATTACACAAATACATTTCAATAGCGCACCATGCAGACCATTTCTTACCGGGTCAACACGCTCATTTGCCAGACGTCAATCAGACTTGTTCCTTTAGCACAGCAGCCTCCGCATTTACTTTTTCTATCTATTGACGTTTACCCTCCTAACTAGACTATACCGCCATATCTATTGGGAGACTACTCACTCAACCATGCTTTTGATAGGCCAATTGTGTTGTCGTTCAAAATCTACATTGACTGATTGAAACTGATATCCCTCAAGATCCAATACTGTAGCACTTTTCGTGTCCGACCATCAGACTGTTTAATGACCTGCCCCTTCACACACTGCAGTAGATAAAGCGGTATCCCTAGCAACCATACTCTACTCATGCCCCAGTGTTAAGATCGCGTAACTTGACCACATCAGCCGCAATCTACCAACATCGCTTTCGGGATCTACTGGTAGATCCCAAGCTACCTATTGGGCAACCCTGATTTACAGGTTCAAGGAGCTCAAGATTTGTGCATGAAGATTTTAGTTCCTTCTGATAGGCTATTGAGAGACCAAGGTTCCCCAAAATCGCCCAATCTACAAGGCATCGAGAGCCAAGTTGAATTTGTTCAAGAGGGAGGTCTTGTGGATTGGTGAGAAGGTGAGGTAACCGAGGAAGAATAGTGATTAAAGGTCATGTCTAGAAAGGATGGGTACAACAGTTGGGCTGGAGTGATTATCAGGATTGATAGATATAAAAAAAGTCCTTGGAATCATAGAGAAAGGTGGAAATGCATAAGCTATGTGTTGAGCCCAAGTTTGGTAACATGAACAATCACTACTTTAATAAGAGTGAATTTCAGTGTTCAGTCTGGAAGCAAAAAGTCTAAAAACAGATCTCAGAGGGAGATCTGGTGCTTTGCCAAAAGGAAAGAGATCTGGTTCTCCTGTTCCAGGTCTTGATATGAGAAAGACAGCAGATTTCCTCTTTAGTTTCAGATGATATAGGTATAGTGTGATAATAGGAAAGAACTTGTAAATGAGAATTGTTGTTAAAGCTCCTGATAATGTAGAGGGGCAGAGAAAATAGCCTGAGTAGAGGATATTAACCCTACTCGAACAACGCACCTTTATCACCTGGATCGTGTGCAGGTACAAGCCTGGGCCTCATGAACTTTCTATAGTTAGAAAATGTAATAAAGGTATTGAAGATTGATCAATAAACACATGTAATAAACCTAAATGGCACTCCTGGGCTTAAAGTGGCACTTTGCAATGTAGAGCAATGATGTTTATGCTCAGGAATGGCAGAAGAAAACTTAAAGGACCACTCAATGCAGTAGAATTACATCATTAACAAGTACATAATAAAAAGACAATGATTTTACACCTACTCTGAATTTCAAATAAGCAGTAGATTTTTTTTTCTGACAAATTTATTTTTCTCTCATTTTCCGGCCCCTTGTATCATGTGACAGACATCAGCCAATCACAGACTGGTATACGTACACCCTGTGAGCTTGTGCACATGCTCAGTAGGATATTGTTACCCAGAAAGTGTGTTTATAAAAAGACTGTGCAACATTTGATAAGGAAAGTAAATTGGAAAGGGTCTTAAAACGGCATAAATGTTTATTTTCCCTTTAAGTTTCAAAAATGTTCCACTCATCACACTGGGGCCAGGGATACAGTGAGAAACTAAGTGATAATTTTTATAGAGAGAACTGGAAGTTTTATGACAAAGTTAGATAAGCTTCCTGCAGAGACCACAGCCGCTTTTCCTTGTAGGGCTGTCACAGGTAGCAATGGACATTGCACAAATGAAGTTTAAAAAAAATAAATAAAAAGGTAAATTCAATAGATGAACAATACATATTGCAATCGGTATAAGCCACTGCTTAGTGCTCTTTTATCACAACAATTTAACAGACTGTTTAATATCATTTTAAGTTCTAACATTTTAGCTAATTATACTAACGCATAGTTTTACAACTGTTATGAAATTATTGTTTTTAATACAGTATACAGTGTTGCTCTTTAACCAGAGTCACTAACTCTTGTTTCCATTAAATACATAAGACTTGGAGTTCTGAAGAAAATGCTAATTTTATTGTTCCTTATAAAAAAAGGCATACTAACAAACAAAATGAGAAACATGATGTTAACAATGTTGTAACATAACCTTTACGTTTGAAAGGTTATAATTGTGTAGGTTTTACCATTACTATTCCTTATCTAGAAAGTTCAAAACATGAGTCACACCAGAAAACATCAAAAATCCTATTTAAAAAAGAAAAAGAAAAAAAGAAGTCAGTTTTAGATGACTAGAAGCAAAAGTTACTAAAATCTTTTGGCCAAAACTAAAGAATAATACTTTGTTTCTAAAGTTATTTCACGCTGAAACAATTTTCTACATTTGCATGCAGAATGAATTGTTCCTGTTGCACAGTAATTGCTGTACAATATTTCCTTCATTCCCTTGTGAAATATACAACCATGCTATCCCCTCAGTGTAAGATCTATATGCTTAAAGAGACAGAGACATTCTAGTGCTAAAATAAAAATGTTACGTAAGTCCTGCAAACACAACACAGAACGTTGCAGCTCCTAAGCAGGACATAACTGGTGATTGGTGACTACATCCATATGCCACTCCTACTTTGTTTATCAACTGCATCCTGCATAGGAGCTGCAATGTATTGTGGCTCTTAATGAATTTAGCTGTGTGTTTAAACCTTTTGTCTAAGTTAAAAATATAGTTAGAAAGGGACAATAATACAAACAATTATGCTCTAACAAATTAAACCATTAATTTGCATTAAAATGTCCCTTCAACAGAAAAAAAACTACCACTATACCATAATAAGAGAGAAACCAGAATCTGGGAATTTGAAAGAAACCTACAAACCGATGACCATCCCTGTGGTACAATTACTATAGGTAGTCAATGTCTGAACTACACACTGCATTCACTTGATGCAAAGATTAGCAACTGTTTGGTGCTAGAAATGCCTCACAAACTGGCCAAATTTAGTTCTCCAGCATCACCAGTGCCTTTGTTAATCTATGCCGTCAAGTCAAGCAAGAGTGCAGTAAGGAGTGACTTTACCGAAACCAGGAATGGATGGAGATAGGACTTTTCATACATTTTGCTTGCTATGGTTTCTTGATTATGGGAGTGGTTTACACATCATATATATGGAGTACACAATAATAACTTTGCAAACCAGATATTTCAGTAGGACAAAGTAATGTGGCAGAGAGCTCAGATGTTGCTCCTTGAACAAAAAGATCACTTATCTTACAATAGTTGTCAGAGTACAGCATTTTAAATACATATTTTGTTTTATAGAGCAAACAATTCTATGATAGGAGTATCATAGTATTAAAGCTCAAAATATCAAAACTGATATATATTACTAAACAGTGACCAAATTCAAAACAGAATGGCAGACGAGGTTCAGAAGCTTTTAGTCTTCACTGTTCTGTGTTAACGGTCTGGAAAGACATGTCCTCTCCGTAGGAGAGATGCCTGTATAATGGGATAAAAAAAACACCCGATTAAATCATAAAAAAAATACTAAACACTCAAGTGAGCATCATCTTTATATAGATTCTAAAAGTGCATACAGAAAGCACACCCTACTGCTGTGTGTGGCTTTACAAACATACATCTTTTGGAAATTAATCAAAACTAAAATTTGAAGTTGCATCATACCATATGACAGTGGGAAATTCAGCTGCTACATTAATTTGGTGCAAATGGCCAGGAGTCAGGACCATATTTCTACACAATTACATGGTTTATGTCTTTGTGTAGCTTTCTTAAAGGGACACTGTACCCAATTTTTTTATTTTGTGATTCAGATAGAGCATGACATTTTAAGCAACTTTCTAATTTACTCCTATTAAATTTTCGTCATTCTCTTGGTATCTTTATTTGAAATGCAAGAAAGTTTAGATGCCGGCCCATTTTTGGTGATCAACCTGGGTTGTTCTTGCTGATTGGTGGATAAACTCATCCTCCAATAAAAAAGTGCTGTCCAGAGTTCTAAATAAAAAAAAAATCTTCTACTGGGAGTCTCTCTCCCACACCCTGAGAGAGACGACACACTCTACCCCGCCCGGCGCCCCGTAGGGAACAATGCCTCCGACCAGACCCCCCCCCCCTCCCCTCCCCTCTCCTCCCCCCCCTCCCCCCCCCCTCTTCTTTCACCTTTCCCCTCCCTCTTTCCCCTTCACTATACATTACTCTTATGTTACATAGGCAGGTAAGGCGATACTAAAGGACAGAAAGGCATTTGTTATTTGTTTATAACTGTTTACAACTGTTAATAACTGTTTACAGCCATGTACGTTGCAGCTGAAACGCACGGACTCACTTATCTTCCAATTGCGTTACATTCTTAACAAACTGGGAACTTGCCACAACTAAGAGGACTGTCATTGAATCCCCTCACTCAATATGCCCCAATGCAAGGACCACTTAGACTTTAAACCCCATGGACTCTTGCATAGAGTGAGGCCACAGGTACCCACCTACCAACTGTACAATTGTTTCTAGAATCTGCATTGTATTGTATCGCAATTATATTTCAATAAAAGTTTTATAAAACCAAAAAAAAAAAAAAAATCTTAGATGTCTTCTTTTTAAAATAAAGATAGCAAGAGAAAAATTGATAATAGGAATAAATTAGAAAGTGGCTTAAAATTACATGCTCTATCTGAATCATGAAAGAAATAATTTGGGTTCAGTGTCCTTTTAAGCTCCAAGAATGACATCTTGTTTTAAAATTAAGTTTTGTTGCTATAAGAAATGGTTATTTATTGAAGAGATCATTTAAGAAATTAAAAATTGTTTGGCAGACAAATCTTTCAATACACATGGAAACTTCTAAGAATCTGGTCTTATCTGCATTACTTTTATGAATGGACTTAAATGAATTTGTGAATGCTTTACCTATTTAAATAGAAATTGCAAAATGAAGCAAGTACTTTTAAACTTTAGATATATTAATAAAAAAAAACCTTGACTAACATTTAAAACATGTGTGATAGAAATGTGACCTTTTATTTATAAGTAAAGAAAATACTATTTACTACCAGGTATAGGTTTTAGTTAAGAATGCCTTTATGTTTAACATGAATTTCTGTATCCTTAAATTTATTACATTGCAGAATAAATATTTAAATTTTGCAGAAATGTAATATTTACATATAAAATGATGGTAAACTCTCCCCTTTATAAAAACAGATCCATAATGTTAGTGATAATTTAGATGGAGTTTAATTCATCAGTTGTAATGAAGTTGCGCTATAACTTACACACACACATATATATATATACACAACATAATTTATGTAAGAACTTACCTGATAAATTCATTTCTTTCATATTAGCAAGAGTCCATGAGCTAGTGACGTATGGGATATACAATCCTACCAGGAGGGGCAAAGTTTCCCAAACCTTAAAATGCCTATAAATACACCCCTCACCACACCCACAATTCAGTTTAACGAATAGCCAAGAAGTGGGGTGATAAGAAAAAAGTGCGAAAGCATATAAAATAAGGAATTGGAATAATTGTGCTTTATACAAAAAAATCAAAACCACCACAAAAAAGGGCGGGCCTCATGGACTCTTGCTAATATGAAAGAAATGAATTTATCAGGTAAGTTCTTACATAAATTATGTTTTCTTTCATGTAATTAGCAAGAGTCCATGAGCTAGTGACGTATGGGATAATGATTACCCAAGATGTGGATCTTTCCACACAAGAGTCACTAGAGAGGGAGGGATAAAATAAAGACAGCCAATTCCTGCTGAAAATAATCCACACCCAGAATAAAATTTTAATGAAAAAACATAAGCAGAAGATTCAAACTGAAACCACTGCCTGAAGTACGTTTCTACCAAAAACTGCTTCAGAAGAAGAAAACACATCAAAATGGTAGAATTTAGTAAAAGTATGCAAAGAGGACCAAGTTGCTGTTTTGCAAATCTGATCAACCGAAGCTTCATTCTTAAACGCCCAGGAAGTAGAAACTAACCTAGTAGAATGAGCTGTAATCCTTTGAGGCGGAGTGTTACCCGACTCAACATAGGCATGATGAAATAAAGATTTCAATCAAGATGCCAAAGAAATGGCAGAAGCTTTCTGGTCTTTTCTAGAACCGGAAAAGATGACAAATAGACTAGAAGTCTTTCGGAAAGACTTAATAGCTTCAACATAATATTACAAAGCTCTAACAGCATCCAAAGAATGCAATGATTTCTCCTTAGAATTCATAGGATTAGGACATAATGAAGAAACCACAATTTCTCTACTAATGTTGTTAGAATTCACAACCTTAGGTAAAAAATTCAAAAGAAGTTCGCAGCACCGCCTTATCCTGATGCAAAATCAGAAAAGGAGACTCACAAAAAAGAGTAGATAATTCAGAGACTCTTCTGGCAGAAGAGATGGCCAAAAGAAACAAAACTTTCCAAGAAAGTAATATATACCGACCAAAGAATGCATGGGTTCAAAAGGAGGAGCTTGAAGAGCCTCCAGAACCAAATTCAAACTCCAAGGAGGAGAAATTGACTTAATGACAGGTTTTATACGAACCAAAGCTTGTACAAAACAATGAATATCAGGAAGATTAGCAATCCTTCTGTGAAAAAGAACAGAAAAAGCAGAGATTTGTCTTTCAAGAAACTTGCGGACAAACCTTTATCTAAACCATCCTGAAGAAATATAAGTCTTCCAGACTCTATAATATATCTCTCTAGATACAGATTTACGAGCCCGTCACATAGTATCAATCACAGAGTCAGAGAAACCTCTTTGACCAAGAATCAAGCGTTCAAACTCCACACCTTAAAATTAAGGTTTTGAGATCCTGATGGAAAAAAGAACCTTGAGACAGAAAGACTGGTCTTAACGGAAGAGTCCACAGCTGGCAAGAGGCCATCCGGACAAGATCCGCATACCAAAACCTGTGAGGCCATGCTGGAGCTACCAGCAGGACAAACAAGCATTCCTTTAGAATATTGGAGAATACCCTTGGAAGAAGAACTAGAGGCGGAAAGATATAGGCAGGATGACACTTGTAAGGAAGAGATAATGCATCCACTGCCTCCGCCCGAGGATCCCTGGATCCGGACAGATACCAGGGAAGTTTCTTGTTTAGATGAGAAGCCATCAGATCTATTTCTGGGAGTTCCCACATTTGAACAATCTGAGGAAATACCTCTGGGTGAAGACCATTCGCCAAGGTGCAACGTTTGGCGACTGAGATAATCCGCTTTCCAATTGTCCATACCTGGGATATGAACCGCAGAGATTAGACAGGAGCTGGATTCCGCCCAAACCAAAATTCTAGATACTTCTTTCATAGCCAGAGGACTATGAGTCCCTCCTTGATGATTGATGTATGCCACAGTTGTGACATTGTCTATCTGAATACAAATGAACAACTCTCTGTTCAGAAGAGGCCAAGACTGAAGAGCTCTGAAATTGCACGGAGTTCCAAAATATTGATCGGAAATCTCACCTCCTGAGATTCCCAAAACCCCTTGTGCCGTCAGATACCCCCACACAGCTCCCCAACCTGTAAGACTTGCATCTGTAGAGATTATAGTCCAGGTCGGAAGAACAAAGAAGCCCCCTGAACTAAACGATGGTGATCTGTCCACCATGTCAGAGAGTGTCGTATAATCGGTTTAAAGATATTAATTGAGATATCTTTGAGTAATCCCTGCACCATTGGTTCAGCATACAGAGCTGAAGAGGTCGCATGTGAAAACGAGCAAAGGAGATCGCATCTGATGCGGCAGTCCTAAGACCTAAAATTTCCATGCATAAGGCTACCAAAGGGAATGATTGTGACTGAAGGTTTTGACAAGCTGATATCAATGTTAAACTTCTCTTGTCTGACAAGGACAGAGTCATAGACACTGAATCTATTCTAGAAACCTAAAAAGGTTACCCTTGTCTGAGGAATCAATGAACTGATTGGTAAATTGATCCTCCAACCATGAACTTGAAGAAACAACACAAGTCGATTCGTATGAGATTCTTCGAAAATGAAAAGACTGAGCAAGTACCCAGATATCGTCCAATAAGGAAATACCAAAACCCTGTTCTCTGATTACAGAAAGAAGGGCACCAAGAACCTTTGAAAAAAATTCTTGGAACTGAGGCTAGGCCAAACGGTAGAGCCACAAAACTGGTAATGCTTGTCTAAAAAGAGAATCTCAGACACTAAAAGTGATCTGGATGAATCGGAATATGCAGATACACATCCTGTAAATCTATTGTAGACATATAATGCCCTTGCTAAACAAAAGGCAGGACAGTCCTACAGTAACCATCTTGAATGTTGGTATCCTTACATAACGATTCAATATTGATAGATCCGGAACTGGTCTGAAGGAATTGACCTTCTTTGGTACAATGAAGAGATAAAATAAAACCCCAGCCCCTGTTCCAGAACTGGAACTGGCATAATTACTCCAGCCAACTCTAGATCTGAAACACATTTCAGAAATGCTGAGCCTTTGCTGTGTTAACTGGGACACGGGAAAGAAAAAAATCTCTTAGCAGGAGCCAATTCTGTACCTTTCTGAAACAATGTTCTGAAACCAGAAATTGAGAACGGAATTGATCAAAATTTCTTTGAAGAAAAAGTAATCTGCCCCATACCAGCTGAGCTGGAATAAGGTCCGCACCTCCATGGGTACTTAGGAGCTGGCTATAGGTTTTCTATAAGGCTTGGATATATTCCAAACTGGAAATAGTTTCCAAACTGATACCGCTCCTGAGGATGAAGGATCAGGCTTTTGTTCCTTATTGTGAGGAAAGGAACGAAAATGATTATTAGACCTAAATTTACCTTAGATTTTTTATCCTTTGGTAAAAAAGTTCCCTTCCTTCCAGAAACAGTTGAAATAATAATTTATTACCCTGGAAAGAAAGGGAAAGCAAAGTCGACTTAGAAGACATATCAGCATTCCAAGTTTAATCCATAAAGCTTTTCTAGCTAAAATAGCTAGCGACATATACCTGACATCAACTCTAACGATATCAAAAGATGGTATCACCAATAAAATTATTAGCATATTATTATTCTATAACAATGCTATAAAATTATGATCTGTTACTTGTTGCGCTAAAGCTTCTAACCAAAAAGTTGAAGCTGCAGCAACATCTGCTAAAAATATAGCAGGTCTAAGAAGATTACCTGAACATAAGTAAGCTTTTCTTAGAAAGGATTCAATTTTCCTATCTAAAGGATCCTTAAATGAATTACTATCTGCCGTAGGAATAGTAGCACATTTAGCAGGAGTAGAGACAGCCCCATAACCTTAGGGATTTTGTCCCAAAAAAACTCTAGTCTGTCAGATGGCACAGGATATAATTGCTTAAACGTTTAGAAGGAGTAAAAGAATTACCCAAATTATTCCATTCCCTGGAAATTACTTCAGAAATAGCATCAGGGAGATTAAACACTTCTGGAATAACTACAGGAGATTTAAAACCTTATTTAAACGTTTAGATTTAGTATCAAGAGGACCAGAATCCTCTATTTCTAATGCAATTAATACTTCTTTAAATAAAGAACGAATAAATTCCATCTTGAACAAATACAAAGATTTATCAGCATCAACCTCTGAGACAGAAACCTCTGAACCAGAAGAACCATTATCAGTATCAGAATGATGATGTTCATTTAAAAATTCATCTGAAAAAAGAGAAGTTTTAAAAGACTTTTATGTAAACTAGAAGGAGAAATAACAGACATAGCCTTCTTAATGGATTTAAAAAATAAAATCTCTTATGTTATCAGGAACACTCTGAAAATTAGATGTTGACGGAACAGCAACAGGTAATGTAACAGTACTAAAGGAAATTTTATCTGCATTAATAAGTTTGTCATGACATGCAATACAAACAACAGCTGGAGAAACAGATACCAAAAATTATAGCAGATACACTTAGCTTGGTAGCTCCAGCACTAGACAGCGATTTTCCTGTAGTATCTTCTGACTCAGATGCAACGTGAGACATCTTGCAATATGTAAGAGAAAAAACAACATATAAAGCAAAATTGATCAAATTCCTTAAATGACAGTTTCAGGAATGGGAAAAAATGCCAAAGAACAAGCTTCTAGCAACCAGAAGCAATGAAAAAATAAGACTTAAATAATGTGGAGACAAAAGCGACGCCCTTATTTTTTAGCGCCAAATAAGACGCCCACATTATTTGGCGCCTAAATGCTTTTGGCGCCAAAAATGACGCCACATCCGGAACGCCGACATCTTTGGCGCAAAATAACGTCAAAAAAATGACGCAACTTCCGGCGACACGTATGACGCCGGAAACGGAAAATAATTTTTGCGCCAAAAAAGTCCGCGCCAAGAATGACGCAATAAAATGAAGCATTTTCAGCCCCCGCGAGCCTAACAGCCCACAGGAAAAAAAGAATCAAATTTTTGAAGGTAAGAAAAAATGATTAATTCAAATGCATTATCCCAAATATGAAACTGACTGTCTGAAAAATAAGGAAAGTTGAACATTCTGAGTCAAGGCAAATAAATGTTTGAATACATATATTTAGAACTTTATAAATAAAGTGCCCAACCATAGCTTAGAGTGTCACAGAAAATAAGATTTACTTACCCCAGGACACTCATCTACATGTTTGTAGAAAGCCAAACCAGTACTGAAACGAGAATCAGCAGAGGTAATGGTATATATAAGAGTATATCGTCGATCTGAAAAGGGAGGTAAGAGATGAATCTCTACGACCGATAACAGAGAACCTATGAAATAGACCCCGTAGAAGGAGATCACTGCATTCAAATAGGCAATACTCTCCTCACATCCCTCTGACATTCACTGCACGCTGAGAGGAAAACCGGGCTCCAACTTGCTGCGGAGCGCATATCAACGTAGAATCTAGCACAAACTTACTTCACCACCTCCATCGGAGGCAAAGTTTGTAAAACTGAATTGTGGGTGTGGTGAGGGGTGTATTTATAGGCATTTTAAGGTTTGGGAAACTTTGCCCCTCCTGGTAGGAATGTATATCCCATACGTCACTAGCTCATGGATTCTTGCTAATTACATGAAAGAAATATATATATATATATATATATATATGTAAATTAATATATATATAAGTAAATTACCTTGTGTGCCGCCACCCAGTGAAAAAGTCAATTTTTCTGTAAGATACAGGTTTGATATGTTGTCCAATCAGGGATCTCCCCTTGTGGCACTTTTGTTGTAGCTACAGCACTGATTGGAGAACAGTTCAAACCATTAGCTCACAGGAAAACTGACTTTGAAGTGGGCAGCGGAGCGTGGGGTATTTGAATTTCATATCTATATTAAAAAAGTTACAGCACAACTTCATTACGACTGATGAATTATACTCCATTTAAAATATCACTAACATTCCAGATCTGTTTTTATAAAAGGAAAAGTTTAGTTTATCATCACTTTAAGCGAGTAGTTCCATCACAGTGTGTTTCAGTCATATGACTATTTCTCGCCTTCAGAAAATAGCTAACTGTATATCTGTGAAGAGAATATACTCTAAACCCAGCACATAATGGATACCACCAGCACACAAATCACAAGCATTTAAATATATGTAAATATAGGTTTGTGATATAAGTCAATGCCCAACCACATTTACAGCAATCAGCCCATGGGCACAAAGAAGGGACAGTGGAACTGTACATTATACAGTCTATGTGAGAATAATATAGATCTTCATTAATACTTACATGTTGATTATAATATGCTTAGTTACTTCGGATGAGGATATTTATTAAATGAAGCTTCAAGTCGACTCTGTTTTAAACCCTAAAAAATAACAAACAAGAAAACAATGCAAGAATTTATGTGAATTTGGGGATTATCAGAGAAAGTGTGATACAAAGAGATAGACTCTGTAGTCAAACAGGTATGATTAGTTAGTTCAATACATTACTCAGAAGAGATGATGAATTTTATCACTCATGTAGTAGGAATGGAGAGATTAGACAAGAACATCAGTTGCAGTTTACAGCATTTTTAAAGAGTGCACAAACAGGAAAAGGCAAACCCTCACCTCTAAAGAGATTTCATTCAGTATTTTTAATATGCACAAATTTCCACTTACCAAATAATAACCAGTATGGTAGCCACTCATGTACCAGGCAATTAACATACTTCCCAAAGCATCATCATCTTCACACGTATCTGGGCCCATTGGAGGGGGAGGAGGAATCAGCTAAGAGAGAAACGAAATACAATTAAAGGAACACTAAATACAAAATTTAAACTTCCAAGATCCAAATACAGCATGCAGTTTTAAAAGACTTTCCATATTTACTTCCATAATCATGTGTGCAGTCTTCTATGCACACTTTCTGAGGCACCAGCTACTGAGCATGTGCAAGAGTTCACAGAGTATACTTATACGAGTCTGTGATTGGCTGATGACTGTCACATGGCTGACAAATTTAAGTCAATTTTGAAATTTGTCAGAACATTTTTTTTTACGGTTTTAGAGCAAGTGCTGTTGTAAAGTTTTTTTTATCATACACTTGTTGATTTCGCAATTCTACCTTAATTCTACCTTAGTCAGTGCTCTAGATTGCCACTCCCATTAAAAAAAGTGAATACAAATAAACGCTTATTAAGCCACAATAAAATGTTGCCTTACTTGGAGGCTTAAAATGATCTCAGTGTAGACACACTAAATATGTTAAAGGGACAGTAAAGTCAAAATTAAACTTAAAGGGACATAATACTCATATGCTAAATCACTTGAAACTGATGCAGTATAACTGTAAAAAGCTGACCGGAAAATATCACCTGAGCATCTCTATGTAAAAAAGGAAGATATTTTACCTTACAATTTCCTCAGCTCAGCAGAGTCAGTGCTGTGTAAAAAGTTATACTCAGCTGCAGGTAAAAAAATTAAGAAATGAACAGCAGCCAATCAGCATCAGCAGTGCTGAGGTCATGAACTCTTCCTGTGATCTCATGAGATTTGACTTAACTCTCATGAGATTTCATAGTAAGCTTCCTTTACCTGATTGGTGAAATAATATGAGAGTGCACGATGCTAGTCCCTTCAGATGTCCCAGGACAAACACACTAAAATGCTGCTTAGAAATCCTTTACAATGGGAGGTGGCTACTGAGGAACTTTTGAGGTAAAATATCTTTCTTTTTTACATAGAGATGTTCAGGTGATATTTTCTAATCAGCTTTTTACAGCTATGCTGCATCACTTTCAAGTGTTTAAACATTTGGGTATTATGGCCCTTTAAATGGATTGGATAGAGCACGGCATTTTAAACAACTTTGTAATGTACTTCTATTTATCAATTTTGCTTTGTTCAATTGGTATCATTTCTTAAAAAGTAATATTAAGTGAGCTCAGATGTGAACAAGTGTCAAGCCATCAGGTAGTAGTGTTTGTAACAATGTTTATAGCAATATTATACATTATTGCAAATACTTCTGCCACTGACTTATAAAGCACTCCCCGTCTCAAAAATTCTGCAACAGCTTGGGTGCTCATACCAAAAGGTATCTTATAACATTGTCACACAGTAGGCACTCACAGGTCTTCCAAATAGCAAATCTTTCTCCCAACATTTATTAGAAGATTCTCAATCCAAAAGTATTAAGTTGATGTTTTAGCTGAACGTGTGAGCTTTTATCAAGATAAATAATTCACCAACTGTGTATATATAATGACATGTTTGTCTTGATAAAGGCTCATGTGTTGGGACGAAACGTCGACTTAAAGGGTCAATAAACACAAGTTATTGAAAATGATAAATTTATAGTTTTATCATTAAAAAGAAAATTTATGCTTACCTGATAAATTTGTTTCTTTTTAGACACGATGAGTCCACGGATTTCATCCTTACTTGTGGGATTACGCCTCCTGGTCAGCAGGCCACAGCAGAGCTGTATATATAGCTCCTCCCTTCCCTCCCACTCCAGTCATTCGACCGAAGTTAGGAAGAGAAAGGAAAAGCCAAGGTGCAGAGGTGTCTGAAGTTTACAAAAATTAATAACCTGTCTCATAGAACAGGGCGGGCCGTGGACTCATCGTGTCTAAAAAGAAACAAATTTATCAGGTAACCATAAATTTTCTTTTCTTTTTAAAGACACGATGAGTCCACGGATTTCATCCTTACTTGTGGGATACAATACCAAAGCTAGAGTACACAGATGAAAAGGGAGGGACAAGACAGGGAACCTAAACGGAAGGCACCACTGCTTGAAGAACCCATCTCCCAAAAAAACAGCCTCAGCTGAAACAAAAGAATCAAATTTAGAAAATTTAGAAAGTGTGAAGAGAGGACCAAGTTGCAGCCTTGCAAATCTGTTCAACAGAAGCATCATTTTTGAATGCCCATGAGGAAGCAACAGTCCTGGTGGAATGAGCCGTAAGTCTGTCAGGAGGCTGCTGTCCAGCAGTCTCATATGCAAAACGGATGATACTCTTCAGTCAAAAAGAAAGTGGTAGCCGTAGCTTTCTGACCCTTATGTTTTCCAGAAAAAATGACAAATAGAGAAGACTATTGACGAAGTCATTAGTCGCTTGTAAGTAAAATTATAAAGCACAGAATACGTCCAAATTGTGCAAAAGATGTTCCTTCTGTGAAGGATTAAGACACAAGAAAGGAACAACAATTTCACCCATGAGATCACGGGAAGGAAAACACCATGTCCTTGAAAAATCTTACTTGCTATAAGGATGGCGCCTGGACTAGGATGTCGTCCAGATAGGGTACCACTGCAATGTCCCGAACCGAAGCACCGCCAAAAGAAAGACAAACCTTATAACTTGAGATGATTCTCGAGAATGGCACATGAAAGTACGCGTCCTTTAAATCCACTGATGTCATTAATTGATCAAGGAAAGAATGAAACGAATAGTTTCCATCTTGAGACGGTCGACTGAAAATTTTTAGTAGACTAAAAAGTGGTCTGAAGGTTCCCTCCTCCTTTAGGACTACAACCCGTTTTGGATAAGAAACCCAGAAACTATACCTATATTGGAACTGGAACAATCACTCCTAGATGTGAGAGGTCTCCTACGCAGTGTAAGAACGCCTCTCCTTTTGTCTGATATGCAGATAATCTTGAAAACAGAAAACTGCCTTTGGGAGGAAAACTTTTGAACTCAAATTTGTATCCCTGGGACACTATTTGCTATTGCTCAGGGATACTGAATATCTCAAACCCAAGCCTGAGCGAAGACAGAAAGTTTGCCCCTACAAGGTCCGATCCCGGATCGGGGGCATGTCCTTCATGCTGTCTTTGATTCAACAGCTGGCTATTTGGATCTTTTTTTTTCTTAACACTTTAAAATTTCAAAAAAGAATATTCCATCCAGCCAGGTCCCAACAGAGACTTCTCCTTGTAAGGAATCACTAAAAGCTTAGCCATAGAGCATATGTTCGTAGAACAAAGCTCTAACCATAAAACCTAGAGAGCTGGAACAGAGCAAATTATGCTCCCAGTTTGAGAAGGTGAAGAATTTGAAATAAAGGAATTAGCCATCTTGAAAGTTTTTAATCCTGTCCTGGGTTTATATCCAGGGAAGCTTCTGACTTAATAGCATCAGACAACGAATCAAACCAACCACCGTAGCACTAGTGACGATATACAAGTACACACCAGGTTGCCATTGGAAGCCCTGGAGTACCTCCCACTTGTAATCTTTGTCCAAAGCACCTATCCTCTAAGTGTATAACAGTTCACCTAGCTAAGCTGGTGGAGCAGTGACCAAGTGCGCAAGAAGCGCGTATGCTACCTGCATACCATTCTGGATATTTTATGTGTATGTACACATACCCTTGATTTTACCTTACGAGGATTTGGAATAAAGTTTATATTTTTTTACACTCCGGATTTCATGTGCGCTTTCTCTCCTAAATTTTAGATTTGTATTAAGCTGAAACTACTCCGTCCCCCCTAGGAAATGTGTTTCCAGCCTCCTTATGCTGAGTCGGCGATGGGAAACAGATTTGTGAAATGTATGTACATATGTGGTACTTGCCAAGTGTGGCAAATCACCCGTAACCGTAAGGGTCTCAATGCGCTGCTCATTTTATCAACCTTGGAAAGATGAAAAGCTGAGTGTTGCAACCCTTAGGATGCCACCGAGCTCAGCCACAGTGCCTTAGCATGCTGAGCTATCTGTCCAGTAATTCACTGGACACACTAGTATAGGTACACCGGAAATGTCTTTACTGGACGTACTATGTTGGGGTCGCCCAGGCTAGATAAAAAAAAACTCAATCTGAGTCTGAGAATTCTCTCACAGATAATCCAAAAGTATCTTCCCCTCTTCAGTAACATGGAAGAACCATTAGGAAAAAAACAACTACTGAAAAATTTCCTCTAGCAATGTTTTCTACCTCGTGAGAAAACCATATAATACATCATAACTCCGAGTGGAGTGTAAAAGGAAGCACAGGGCATTGTATGTGGGCCAAAAAATGTAGTGGGACACTATCGGAGAATTTTGTGGCATAAAAAATGTTAGTCACTTTAATCGTAAAAGTAACTTATGGTTGTGTGTCTTTATGCCCTCCTAAGATACAAAGGAGGAATGAATAGACAGCTGAAAATTCTTTAATAAAATTTACACATAAAAGACGTTACTGTCTCTTTAAATCTTAAAAGTAACTCTGTATTTTTGTGTGCTTTTATTCCATCCAAAGTCACAAAGGATGAAGTAACCAATAAACAACTGCAATTTTGTAATAGAATTCACACATAAAAAACGTTACTCTCTCTTTAAATCTTAAAGTAACTCTTTATTTTTGTGTGCTTTTGTGCCATACAAATCACAACGGATGAAATAAAGAAAAAACTGAAACTCCTTTAATAAAATTAACAGCTAAACAAACGTTACTGTTACTTTAAATTTTAAACTGCAACTCATTATTTGCAAGTGCAGAAAAAAACTAGAATAGTACGTAAGAATCACGTACATCTCAGATAAACCTTGCTGAGGTGAGCATCAGAACATCATGCTTAAATGTAACCTCACATAATTTACAAGCAGATCCAGTCACCTAATGACAGCACTAAGTATTGTGCTAGGAGAGAAAAAACGCCAACCCTCCGATGAACGGAAGGAGAATAGAGAGTGCAGTCTCAGTCGGACATAACTCCTCCCTTGTGGGCGTGAAACACACAATCCCTTAATTTGCAGAGAGATAGAAAATTGCGCTCCAAAAACGGCGCCAAACATAACCCCGCCCGTCGTGGGCGTTCCACACATCTTTCCCGGTAGCCATTACTATTTTCAGAATTAGTACTCCGGGAGGTCTGAAGCTTACATTTAAAGCCTGGGGGCAAAGTACATTACCGTACACAAAACAATCACACTCCCTTAGGCCTCTTGTAGTCAGCTCGGTAGTCAGCTTGGTCAATAAAATTAACACATTAACAGAGTAATGTTAAGTCTGCTGCGTGATTAAATCTATACAAAACCCCAGAGAAGCCACCTTCCAATCTCCTCAGCCCCAGTGCCTGTGAAGAAAATGCTGTCATAGAATCCTCCCTTTAGATATATGTAGGAGTTTTTATGTCCCAAAAAAGTGCTACTTCCTCTGTCCTGAATCTTCAGATTCTTTTTTCAGACCCAGAATAAAAAAGTCAGCACTTACCTTTGTATTCTGCCTGACAGCAGGGCAGCTCAGCAGGTTTAGGAGGTCCTCTTCCTCCCATAGCCCTGTGTAAAACCATAAAGCCTGAGTTAATTTTGTTTAGGCTGTTAGGAGAAGGGCAGCATCAATGTATAGGAGGCACAGTGAGAATTATGTCCCACCAGTTCCTATTGCTCTAAAGCCACCAAAAGCTCTACTGAAGAGACTGATATGGACTACGGCTACACCATAGAACAAAAATAATAAAACACCTCACTTTACCTCTTCCTATCAGTAACGTAGGCAAAGAGAATGACTGGAGTGGGAGGGAAGGGAGGAGCTATATATACAGCTCTGCTGTGGTGCTCTTTACCTCCTCCTGCTGACCAGGAGGCATAATCCCACAAGGAAGGATGAAATCCGTGGACTCATCGTGTCTTTAAAAAGAAAATAAATTTGTATATGGTGTGGCCCAATGTTTCCCAACCGCGGTCCTCAAGTACCCCCAACAGTCCTGGTTTTCATTATAGCTGAACCAGTGCACAGGTGAAAAATTCAGCTGATCAGTAAACAGCCTGCTCTTATCCATCAGATGATCTGTGCTCTAGTTCAGCTATAATGAAAACCAGGACTGTTGGGGGTACTTGAGGACCGCAGTTGGGAAACACTAGGACTGTCAATGACGAGTGTGATATAGACAATATGTATTAAAATATTTTTCCGGTCGCATATTTGTAACTCCGCCCTCTGACTTTCACGCCCCCTGACCAGGCTACTAAGTACACTCTTGAAACTTATTAGAAAGCCTTCAGAGCGGATGCCAAATGCTGCTAGATTCACAGCTGAGGGAAAGAGCAAAAAGGACGCATGCGCAGACAAGCAATCAATAAGTAGTTAGCGGGTTTGCAGACACAGCATTTCAATATTTACTTCAGTGACAGCTGAGGGAAAAAGCAAAAAAGTGTGCATGCGTAGACTTAGGGAAAACAGCTGAGTATAATGGAACACGCTCAATATAGACATCAATGGCACGATCGGTACCCCACTGATAGGCACAAAAGGTATAAGGTAAAAATCATAAAATAGTAGGGAGAAGCGGTGGGTGGGCTGCATTATTAGAAAGAAAAAAAAAATAATGAGGGTCAATTAAATGTTTATTTAAAAACTTTATGAAATCAGACAAAATGTTAATTTAATATTACTAAAGCTGGTGTTTATTTTTAAAGTATAAAAATTATGAAGTTTACTGTCCCTTTAATACATGTGGATTGAGAATCTTCTTATAAACATTGACAGAAAGTTTTCCTTCTTGAAAGACCTGTGAGTGCCTACTGTGTGACAATTTATGAAATACTCTTTGCTATGAGCACCCAGGCGGTTGTGCAATTTGGAGACAGGGAGTGCATGAGACTGCAGTTTCTCATCTATCTAGGTAGCCCTTGCTTTCACAATAGCGCCTGTTTTAGTGATCATGTAACCATTAGAGGAAGTTGTTACACAGGCTCTTAGCTGAAAATAAATGGATTTAAAGAAAAGTTTTTCCACCTGCATTTATATTAAAGCACTGCAATACTGTATAAAACACATGAGAGTGGTTTGCCATCCTTAAAGGGCTAGTACAATGAACAGAAAAAAAAATTGCTATCATGCATATAAAAAGATCAGTAACATCTTAAGAATATTTTTTAATGCTGGTCTTTTTTCATATTGAAGTTAACAGGAAGTCTGTGTGCATGTTAAAAAACAAAAGTCAATTTTATATGCAGCAAAAAATTAAAATGCATTGCCCACTGGTTGAATAACAGAACTCCTCACTGCCTTATTAATGGACAGCAACATCTATCGCAAGTATATAAACAATTCTTTTATATTGCTGTTTTTACATTTATAGCTTTAATTTCAGGGCTTTAATACATACACACATATACATACAATATACTGTAATATTATTGCATGTGTTTTTAGCGTTTATGTGTTCAATGTTTATTGTTCCTATTTTATTAAGGTTTTGCCTAACAATAGTATGTTCGCACATATTATGGTACGGAAATATGAACATATCCATTTGCCACGGCACAAATTCCCGTTTTACTCCAAACTCTTTATTTTCCATTTGTCTCAGACACATACGATGACAATTCAAAATTAAATTTACTTACAGGAGGTCCTGGAGGAAATGAAGGAGGCCAACCAAACAGGGACGGTGGAGCATCATTTGACTTATCCTGCTGTGAAAATAAGTTTAAAAGAATTTTTTTTTTTTTTTTTTTTTAACATTTATTGCCATGCACACATAACCCCCCAAAAAAAAGAAAAAGCCAAAGTACAGAAACACTAATGAGCCTAATGACAAAAAGGTTGAAGAAAAAACAAGAGAGCTCCTTAACCCTGGAAGGCGGACAGATAAAATGTACCTGCTCATATAATATACTACCATTCATTCTCTGCTTCTATAGCTTCTAACATTTGAAATTAATTTCTCCTGCTATTGTATCACAACTAAACAGCAAAAAGTGCAGACAATATACATAATACTGTATTTGTTCTAATCTGTAATCTACATGAGATTCACAAATGCCAGTTCATCAAATACATAATTTAATTATTCTACTATGTAAAGTGTAGTATACTCTGATGTCACATTATACAAACAAATATTTACATACAATCAATAAAGTCTTCATGTCTAATTTGCTAAAATCTTTTTGCAATGTGGGACAGACACCAAGTAAAACACCACCCTCAGGACAGAAGGACAACAAAAACTGATTGCCCTGGGAAAAATTGGACAGCTGTCAGGTAAGTTTGTGCTTCAATTAGCATGCTATTCATACAAACTGAGAGTAAAGATCTTACCCTGCCCATGTCAGGCATAAATGGAGGTGGTACTGGAGGGAAGTGAGAGTTCCAATTAGAGGACTTTGGTGTGGTTCTGTTATGAGGAACCTTGTTTTCAGATGATCTACAGGACATATCACTTTCATCTGTCGATCTTGTATCTCCATTCATATCCTAGAAAGAAACAAAATAAATTAAGGAGAAAGCTCAAAAAGTGTAAGTGTGCCTTTAAAACAAGCTCCACTATCTATCAGTCTCACAAAGTGGTGTTGGCTGCTCCAGGCCATTGAAATAAATGCACAGAATATAGTTATCCAGCTTTCTTGTTGTTTAGATAAAGTAACTGTTTGTGAAACAAAGAGTAGAGCTGTAAACTGGCTGTGTTGCAAATAATACAAGATCCCTAAACGCTCTAGACAAGAGCATGTTTTTGATGAGAACCAAGATTCTGTAGCGTTTAAAGAGGATCAGTTTGTGTGGTCTAAAATATGGGCATTTAATGAATATTTCATGATCTCTGTAAACATGTGGATGAAAAACAACCTCAGATAAACCTTTATACTTTATATATTTATAGAAAAGGGT
The DNA here is from genome assembly GCF_027579735.1 of Bombina bombina. Taxonomy (NCBI): domain Eukaryota; kingdom Metazoa; phylum Chordata; class Amphibia; order Anura; family Bombinatoridae; genus Bombina; species Bombina bombina. The sequence continues at coordinate 203,150,432 of NC_069500.1, read as the reverse complement.
TTGGGTTATCGTGCATTTATTGGTTTAGTCAATTATATCTTGTGGGACATGGAATAAATTACAAAATAAAAAAATAAGACAAATATAAAAAATATGAAGGAGCAAAAACATAAAATTACACATTTCACATCTTTTAAACATCGATCTGCAATGGATGTAAGGGGTACATTTTGTATAAGTTAAGAAAAGTATATGAACAATAACCATAGCTGTTATATCTGCAAGCGACAACCAAAGCTGTTATATGCGCGTGCGCCAACCTTAGCTGTCATATCTGCAAGCGACAACCAAAGCTGTTATATGCGCGTGCGCCAACCTTAGCTGTCATATCTGCAAGCGACAACCAAAGCTGTTATATGCGCGTGTGCCAACCTTAGCTGGGATACACAAAGGATTATCATAGCTTCATCTTTAGTATAATAGTGACCAGTGTACAACCAAAGCATTATTAGTGTATACATGCTCATGGCCTCAAAGATTAAACAATTCATAACACACGAGAGTAAGCAATGGCCACCCTTTATTGAAATGTATAGGCACCAATAGTCATTTCATAAGTAACTTTTTGTATTTGTGTTATGTGCAATTATGAAAATGGTTACCAGTTTTTATGTGCATACCAAATCAGTTTTTATTGAGGGTATATAGACAACAATATGTTAAAATGTAATCAGAGACATAAGCATATGTCTGAGTAGTAGCGTCTAAAGGATACAAAATGTCACCACTACACAAATTATACATTATAAATAAACATATCATCCTAGAATGCAAACATAATCCTTGGCAGGTAATTAACCTATGTACTCTCAATCAAACCTCTTTATGTATATTCGGTTGCCGTGTTTAAAGCAATGTAAACTTATCATTTTCCCCTAATACAAAGCGTAAAAATAAACTAGAACACATTATACCTCATGTAGGAGGTGGCGGTCTCTCTTAGACCGCTGATGCTATTATATAGTGATTTGAGGATATGTAATGGAAGATATGTAATAAATAAAAAGGCATATAGGGTCGCTTTTGGACCCTTAGTAGTATGATACAAGATTGTGACACTAAAATGTGAAACAGCCAAGTAACAGAAAAGTAGCCTGTCACATAAGATTGCTCTTGTAAGTATCAAAATATGTGTATCAATATATCCTATATAATAAATGGCCAAGTATGTTTGTCAGATGCAGTCATGCGCAGTAGAGACTGCACGTGACAAACATACCTGACCGTTTGGATCCTGACACTCAGGACAGAGCACGGCTGAAGCGGAGTGTCAGGGAGCGTGGCCGACGGGAGCGTTGTGATGGGGGTGTGGCCAGAGAGGCAAAGGTTTTCAATGAAGACAGAGCCAGAGAGGGAGCAGGAGAGGGGGAGAGTGTCAAAGGGGGGGGGGGGAGAGCCAAAGGGGGGAGAGAGAGGGCCAAAGAGGAAAGAGAGCCAAAGGGGGGGGAGAGCCAAAGGGGGGGGAGAGAGGGCCAAAGAGGAAAGAGGGCCAAAGAGGAAAGAGAGCCAAAGAGGAGAGAGAGAGAGAGAGCCAAAGGGGGGGGGGGGGAGAGCCAAAGAGGGGGGGGGGAGAGAGGGGAGAGAGCCAAAGGGGGAGAGAGCCAGAGAGGAAAGAGAGCCAAAGGAGGGGGGGAGAGAGCCAGCCAAAGGGGAGAGAGAGCAAAAGAGGGGAGAGAGCCAAAGAGGGGGGGGGGGGGGGAGAGAGCCAAAGAGGGGGGGGGGAGAGAGAGCCAAAGAGGGGGGGGGGAGAGAGAGCCAAAGAGTGGGGGGGGGGAGGAGAAGAGAGAGCCAAAGAGGGGGGGGGGGGGGGGGAAGAGAGAGCCAAAGAGGGGGGGGGGAGAAGAGAGAGCCAAAGGAGGGGGGAGAGAGCCAAAGGAGGGGGGAGAGAGCCAAAAGGAGGGGGGAGAGAGCCAAAAGGAGGGGGGAGAGAGCCAAAGAGGGGGGGGAGAAAGAGCCAAAGAGGGGGGGGAGAAAGAGCCAAAGAGGGGGGGAGAAAGAGCCAAAGAGGGGGGGAGAAAGAGCCAAAGAGGGGGGGAGAAAGAGCCAAAGAGGGGGGGAGAAAGAGCCAAAGAGGGGGGGAGAAAGAGCCAAAGAGGGGGGGGGGGAGAGAGAGCCAAAGAGGGGGGGGGGGAGAGAGCCAAAGAGGGGGGGGGGGGGGGAGAGAGAGCCAAAGAGGGGGGGGGAGAGAGCCAAAGAGGGGGGGGAGAGAGAGCCAAAGAGGGGGGGGAGAGAGAGCCAAAGAGGGGAGAGAGAGAGCAATAGAGGGGAGAGAGAGAGCAAAAGAGAGGAGAGAGAAAGCAAAAGAGAGGGGGGAGAGAAAGCAAAAGAGAGGGGGAAGAGAGAACAAAAGAGAGGGGGAAGAGAGAACAAAAGAGAGGGGGGAGAGAGCAAGGGGTGGGACCGCTGTACTGCAAAAAATGGCCCATGTACACGGGCTTTAGTACTAGTTTAATAATAAAAGGAAAAGGTTCTATAGGGTGCATTTCCCTTTGCTTATGGTGTGAGGGGGGGTCCGGGGATATTTGATATTTGAATAAATTAGTTAAGACTAAAGGAGCCATGTATCTGGAGTTCCTACGTACAAGAATTCAATGAAACATTATTGTCTCCTGTATCTAAGTAAGGAAGCAGTCGCTATATTCTCTGGACATATTTACTAATTATAAGAGACAGAGCTTGTAAGAAACTAATAACTGTAGAGGAAGGATAAACTTTTAAAGCTTGGTTGTTGCAGGGTGCATATAACATTGCAAGGATAAGAGCTATGCATGAAGTTTTAACCACATAAGGTATTCAGTTAGATATAACACTCCTCTCGGGTTTCATCACCACTAAACCAATATGTAGAAGAGATGGTACCTCCCCTCAGGATTTGCTGTCACCACTGGACCAAGACGGAAAAGGGGTATTGGATATGACCCACTCTGACCTGCAGAGTGGGAAAGGGTGAGGGGAGATACCTTCCCCCTCTGTTTTTCGTTTAATATAATTTCCCTACTCACAATTGTTTCTAGATGCTGCGTTTCCCCAGGTGATGGCCCAGCACTCAGCTGCAGCAGCTTCTTGTAGGAATACTGTATATCCAAGGGACATTTTTGACACTTTGCTAAATGCTTCTTCATCCTTGTTGCATTATTTGCGTATGTCTGACCACAGTATTTACACTGCCCTATTAGTTTTCCCCCTTCAGTGCATTCACTGTAGTGTTGCCATACGCAGCTCTTCTTTAGATTTGGCATTAGCAAGACTAAACAAGAAACGTACCAGATAACCGCTTTAATTCTAGTCTTAATGGCTAATAGAAAGAAATGTGACAAACTGCTAAGTGTAGCTATGGTTTCACTTCCATCTCTGATGTAACAGCTTTAGCTGGTCTCTTACTTGCTGTCATTTTTAGAAACTGAAAATGTTCCACACATCAGCACATTACTAGTAAATTCCCCAAAGAACTTTCCATAAATGGCAGCGGAAAAACAAAACCTTTTCTTTCCTCTCTCTCTGGTGGAGGACCGTATGCTTCTGGGCTCACATATCACAGAGAAGTACTGGTCACTTTTAGTTAACAAAACATGATTATTAAACATGGTCATGACAAGCCACAAAAAAGAAAAGCTATTTACAATTAAAGGGACAGTTTATCCAAAAAATGTCTCTCCTTTAATTTGTTTATAATGATCCACTTTACTTGCTGGAGTGTTTTAAATTGTTTGCAAGTTGCTCGCTTACTCTTATTTCGGTATTTGAAATAGTCGATTTAGCCTGTGGTATCCCCATCTATAATGTAAACACAGCTAGCAGAAGAAATTACACTCCTGGTGGGGTGTAGAAGAGACAACTAATACAATTATACATTTTCCATTGTTCTCTGTAAGTATTGGGTTTTGGTTTAGAAACAGATATAAGATAAGGAAGCAAGTTTGTATACACAAAGTGATAACATAAAGAGATCTTATTGTATTTGCAAGATCAAGCCATTTCAATAGGCTGTGGTTTCAAAGCACAAAACCAGCAATTTCCTATACAAAAATAAATCTGAAAATGCAATTTCTCACACATTCTATACTCTGCAGCTGGTATAACAAGTTTTTGGAAATACATTAAGGGAACAACTATTTTACAGTATCCTGTTCCTTTAGTGTTTATTGATGCTGGAGACCTAATACCTGTTCAGTATGTACCTATATTTTCAGCGTGTACAGTGATAAAGGGGAAACACAGGCATCAAGAAAGAATGTCACTGCTTCTGAGTCACCCCGTAAGATGTTTTTTTAACCCTTTAATGCAGAGCTATTTTTACACTACTGTTTAGCTGTTTAACAGTCTTTGCATCTACAAATAAAGTTCAATATTTCTTTCTATAAAAAAGGTACACACAAAATTATACCTAATTCTTTGAACACCAAGCATTTTTAGAAAATAACTAGTTCACAATAATAACATGGGAGAGAGCTAGCATAAAAATAAAATTGTGTCATTTTCTTTGGCATACAGGGTCATTATTTCCTAAATATCTCACACACATATTTTATGGTGTCACATTTAGCATTAGGTCACCTTCCCAAGACACCAGGAATTACTATTTTATTTTTATGTCATTTAACAATTACGATTTGAAAATTAAAACAGAAAATGTAATATTTTTGTCACTTTACACCATCTTGTAGTTTATGCAGAAAATGAGTAGATCTAAACATATCCATGCCCAAACATAACCATTGTAGCAAAAATAAAATATTTTAAAATAAAAACTTAAAATAGTTGCACTAAAAACCAAAGCTGTGAGGATATTTCTGATGGTTATGACAATCAAAATAATTCTGCACTGCATGGCCACTTGCCCCCAATCTGTCCATCCGGTATCGCACATGAAATCAAGGTACAAACAAAGAAGCTTCACGTCATGCTTAAAGGGATAGTCAAGTCCAAAAAAAAAAAAAAACAGTCATGATTTAAATAGGGCATGTAATTTTAAACAACTTTCCAATTTACTTTTATCACCAATTTTGCTTTGTTCTCTTGGTATTCTTAGTTGAAAGCTAAACCTAGGAGGTTAATATGCTAATTTCTAAGGCCACCTCTAATCTGAAAGTATTTTGACAGTTTTTCACCACTAAAGGGTGTAAATTCAAAAAAGTCTGTCAAAAAAAATGAAATAAGGGGGCAGTTTGCAGAGGCATAGATACAAGGTAATTACAGAGGTAAAAAGTGTATTATTATAACTGTGTTGGTTATGCAAAACTGGGGAATGGGTAATAAAGGGATTATCTACTTTTTAAAAAAAAGAAAAATGCTGGTGTTGACTGTCCCTTTAAGCCTTTCACTGCAGAGCTATTTTTTTTACACCCCTGTGCTAGAGCTGTTTTTAGTTGCTTGGCCCTCATTGAATTTATACATAAAATTTCACCTTTTATATGTGAGGCACCCACACAAATAATAACTTTTTTTTTTATAGGAGACCTAGTATAACTTTAGTTTGCAGAAGTAAAATATAGGAAATTGCCACCATATGAAATAAAAAAAGCAAACACATAATAAATAGTTATATGAGAGTAATTTTTCACTAATTATTTCCATCCCAAACTTTGTTATCCCACATTCAGCATTAGCAGTGATCTGCACAGAATTTTTTGCCAGGTGGGTGGGATGCGTGAAATACGTTCCAATATAAGAACATATTCTGCTAGCCATAGTACAAATTAATTGCATAATTTAACATGAATTTATTTAATTATGGTTTGTGCAGTTATCATTAAAAGGGATACTAAACCCATTTTTTTCTTTTGTGATTCAGATAGAGCATGCAATTTTTAAGCAACTTTCTAATTTACTCCTATTATACATTTTTCTTCGTTCTCTTGCTATCTTTATTTTAAAAAGGCACCTAAGCTAAGAAGTCAGCCAATGTTTGGTTCAGAACCCTGGACAGCATTTAGCCACAAATCAGCAAGCACAACCCAGGTTGTGAACCAAAAATGGGCCGGCTTCTAAACTTACATTCTTGCTTTTCAAATAAAGATAGCAAGAGAATCAAGAAAAATTGATAATAGGAGTAAAATTAGAAAGTTGCTTAAAATTGCATGCTCTATCTGAATAATCAAAAAAAAAAATAAAATGTGGGTTCAGTGTCCCTTTAAACATTTCTAATATTAGCTATTTTAGCTTAATATTGGTTTAAATTTTAACAGGGTGGTCAGTAAAATCAACCAAGTGGTGTGCCCTTTCGATAAATCCTGGGGAGAACACTGCATCAGTTTACCTTCCCAAGACACCAGATTTAGGATTTGATGTCTATACATTTTATTATTTTTGCACTATGGACAATTTTTTAAATTTATACAGAAAATGAGTAGGTATAAAATATCTTACCATACAAACATTAGATTCATTTTTGAAATTACCCAATATTCCGATTTCAAATAGTGGTGGCTTAACCCATATTGATAATTTATCAAGCACCTACCTCTGTCCAAACTAACTCAGCAAAGCCAAAATATTAAAAAAAAAAAATAATAAAAAAATAATAGAACAGAAACAAAACTGAGTTGTACCAAAAGTCATCCTATATAGAATTTCACAAACTATCACACTTTTACATTCTCGCTAGCAGTTACTGCCAGGTTATAAATCGGCTAGATTACGAGTTTTGCGGTAAGGTAAAAAAGCAGCGTTAACAGGTCCTAACGCTGCTTTTTTATGCACGCTGCTATTACGAGTCTTGCTGGTATAGGTGTACCGCACACTTTTTTGGCCTTATCGCAAACCTACTTACGTAAATTGCGTATAGTCTTTTTTCTATGGGACTTCCATAGCACTGGTATTACGAGTTTGTCCTGGGGAGGCCAAAAAAGTGAGCGGTACACCCTATACCGTCAAGATTCGTAGCGCATTTAAAAGTCAGTAGTTATGAGTTTTACACTACAACGTTGTAGCATAAAACTCATAACTAAAGAGCTACAAAGTACACTAACACCCATAAACTACCTATTAACCCCTAAACCGAGGCCCTCTCGCATCGCAAACACTATAATACAATTTTTAACCCCTAATCTGCCGCTCCGGACATCGCCGCCACTATAATAAACATATTAACCCCTAAACCGTCGCACTCCCGCCTCGCAAACACTAGTTAAATATTATTAACCCCTAATCTGCTGCCCCCAACATCACCGCCACCTACATTATACTTATTAACCCCTAATCTTCCGCTCCGGACATCGCCGCCGCCACCTACCTACATTTATTAACCCCTAATCTGCCGTCCCCAATGTCGCCGCCACTATTCTAAATTTATTAACCCTTTAAACCTAAGTCTAACCCTAACACTCCCTAACTTAAATATAATTTAAATAAATCTAAATACAAATTCCTATCATTCCCTAAATTATTCCTATTTAAAACTAAATACTTACCTATAAAATAAACCCTAAGCTAGCTACAATATAACTAATAGTTACATTGTATCTAGCTTAGAGTTTATTTTTATTTTACAGGCAAGTTTGTATTTATTTTAACTATGTAGAATAGTTATTAAAAAAAATTTCCATCATAAAACAATTGAGCAAACAGAAAGCTGTGTCCTTAAAGGGTTAATAACTACCTAGCTAAAATAAATACAAATTTACCTGTAAAATAAAACCTAACCTAAGTTACACCAACACCTAACACTACAATTAAATACATTCCCTACATTAAATACAATTAACTAAATTCAATAAAATTAGCTAAATAACCAAAAAAACAAACACTAAATTACAGAAAATAAAAAACAAATTACAAGATATTTAAACTAATTACACCTAATCCAAAAGCCCTATCAAAATAAAAAAGCCCCCCCCCAAAATAACAAAACCCCCTAGCCAAAACAAAAACTATCAATAGCCCTTAAAAGGGCCTTTTAAGGGGCATTGCCCCAAAGAAATCCGCTCTTTTACCTGTAAAAAAAAAAAAAAAAAAAAAATACAAATACCCCCCCAACAGTAAAACCCACCACCCACACAACCAACCCCCCAAATAAAAGCCTAACTAAAAAAAACTAAACTCCCCATTGCCCTGAAAGGGGCATTTGGATGGGCATTGCCCGAAAAAGGGCATTTAGCTCTATTGCTGCCCAAAGCCCTAACCTAAAAATAAAACCCACCCAATACACCCTTAAAAAATCCTAACACTAAACCCCGAAGATTCACTTACCGGGAGAAGTCTTCATCCAAGAGGCAAGATGTCCTCAACGAAGCCGGCAGAAGTGGTCCTCCAGACGGGCAGAAGTCTTCATCCAGACATCTTCTATCTTCATCCTTCCGACGTGGAGCTGTTCTATCTTCAAGACATCCGGCGCGGAGCATCCTCTTCAATCGACGGCTTCTTCGGAATGAATGTTTCTTTAAGTGACGTCATCCAAGATGGTGTCCCCTAGATTCCGATTGGCTGATAGAATTCTATCAGCCAATCGGAATTAAGGTAGAAAAAAATCCTATTGGCTGATGCAATCAGCCAATAGGATTGAGTTGGCATTCTATTGGCTGTTCCAATCAGCCAATAGAATGCAAGCTCAATCCTATTGGCTAAGGGACACCATCTTGGATGACGTCACTTAAAGAAACATTCATTCCGAAGAAGCCGTCGATTGAAAAGGATGCTCCGCGCCGGATGTCTTGAAGATGGAGCCGCTCCACGTCGGAAGGATGAAGACTTCTGCCTGTCTGAGGACCACTTCTGCCGGCTTTGTTGAGGACATCTTGCCGCTTGGATGAAGACTTCTCCCGGTAAGTGGATCTTCGGGGGTTAGTGTTAGGATTTTTTTTTGGGTGGGTTTTATTTTTAGGTTAGGGCAGCAATAGAGCTAAATGCCCTTTTTAAGGGCAATGCCCATCCAAATGCCCTTTTCAGGGCAATAGGGAGCTTAGGTTTTTTTAGTTAGGCTATTATTTGGGGGGTTGGTTGTGTGGGTGGTGGGTTTCACTGTTGGGGGGTATTTGTATTTTTTATTTACAGGTAAAAGAGCCGATTTCTTTGGGGCAATGCCCCACAAAAGGCCCTTTTTTAAGGGCTATTGAAAGTTTACTTTAGGCTAGGGCAGGGCTCGACAAACCCAGGAGCCTGGGAGCCACTGGCTCCTAGAATTTTACCCCTGGCTCCTAAGTTTTTGGGTTATTATCAATATAACTATATACAAATCCAACTGTCTGGCTCCTAAAAATATACCTGGCTCCTAAATTTTGAACAGATTTGTCAACCACTGGGCTAGGGGGTTTTATTATTTTTTTGGGGGGGGGCTTTTTTTATTTTGATAGGGCTCTTAGATTAGGTGTAATTAGTATAAATATTTTGTTTTTTATTTTCTGTAATTTAGTGTTTGTTTTTTGTAATTTAGCTAATTGTATTTAATTTAGGTAAGTTATTTAATTGTAGTGTAGTGTTAGTGTAACTTAGGTTAGGTTTTATTTTACAGGTAAATTTGTATTTATTTTAGCTAGGTAGTTAGTAAATAGTTAATAACTATTTAGTAACTATTCTACCTAGTTAAAATAAATACAAACTTGCCTGTGAAATAAAAATAAACCCTAAGCTAGATACAATGTAACTATTGGTTATATTGTAGCTATCTTAGGGTTTATTTTATAGGTAAGTATTTAGTTTTAAATAGGAATAATTTAGTTAATGATGGGAATTTTATTTAAATTTATTTAAAGGGACAGTAAACACCAGATTTTTTAAAAAGGTAGATAATCCCTTTATTACCCATTCCCCAATTTTGCATAACCAACACAGTTATAATAATATACTTTTTACCTCTGTGATTACCTCTGCAAAACTGCCCCTTTATTTCAGTTCTTTTGATAGACATGCATTTTTAGCCAATCAGTCCTTGCTCTTGGGAGCTTCGCGGAGCTCAATGTTATCTATATGAAACACATGAACTAACGCCCTCTAGTGGTGAAAAACTATCAAAATGCTTTCCGATTAGAGGCAGTCTTCAAGGTCTAAGAAATTAGCACATGAACCTCCTAGATTTAGCTTTCAACTAAGAATACCAAGAGAACAAAGCAAATTGGTAATGAAAGTAAATTAGAAAGTTGTTTAAAATTGCATGCCCTATTTAAATCATGAAAGATTTTTTTTGTGACTTTACTGTCCCTTTAAATTATATTTAAGTTAGGGGGTGTTAGGGTTAGACGTAGGTTTAGGGTTAATACATTTAGAATAGTGGCGGTAATGTTGGGGGCAGCAGATTAGGGGTTAATAAATGTAGGTAGGTTGTGGCGATGTTGGGGGCAGCAGATTAGGGGTTAATAAATATAATGTAGGTGGCAGCGATGTCCGGAGCGGCAGATTAGGGGTTAATAAGTGTAAGATTAGGGGTGTTTAGACTTGGGATTCATGTTAGGGTGTTAGGTGTAAAGATAGAATGTGTTTCCCCATAGGAATCAATGGGGCTGCGTTACTGAGATTTATGCTGTTTTTTGGCAGGTGTTAGACTTTTTCTCAGCCGGCTCTCCCCATTGATGTCTATGGGGAAATCATGCACATATAACCAGCTCACCGCTGACTTAAGCAGCGCTGGTATTGTAGTGCGGTATGGAGCTCAATTATGCTCTATGCTTGTCTTTTAACGCCGGGTTTGTAAATACCTGTAATACCAGTGCTGCAGGTAAGTGAGCGGTGAGAAAAAAAATGCACGTTAGCACCGCACCCCTTATAAACGCAAGACTCGTAATCTAGCCGATTATTACTATGACAAATTACTTGATAGCTATATGGACCTAAAACCAATTGTTTGAATCAAGGGACCTCAGCCTTTCAAACAAAGCGTCTTACAATATATTTATTTGGTGAGAGTGTATTACATACAAGCCTCTGAAAAAATTGCCCGAACCTCCAAAATAATAAATACTGTGAGATATTTATCATTGTTACGAAGATCAGCTGGCAGCATTAGACACAGGAACACTAATTTGAAAGAGAAGGATTTCTAATTTCAAAAAAGGGGGTCTCAAGTGTGTCTCTGTATTGGTGGGGCAATTTAGGACATACCCCACATCCTTGATGAAGTTCCATATGTCTATAGTTCTGTCAGGTGATCACTGATGCCAAAAGGAGATAGCCACCTGGGCATGTAACCCCTCCTTTTTCAAGATGGGTCACTTGTCCCACTGAAGTGCTTATACTTGCGATAGGTGATAATCTGAATTTTAGAGAGGGGCTGTGTGCCATATTCATGGTTTTGCAAACGCTCTCTCTGTTCTGGTCAAGTAGTTCCTTAAAGGGAAACTAAACCCAATTTTTTTTCTTTCATGGTTCAGATAGAGCATGCGATTTTAAGCAACTTTCTAATTTACTCCTATTATGATTTTTTCTTCGTTCTCTTGCTATCTTTATTTAAAAAGCAGGAATGTGATGCATAGGAGCCGGACCATTTTTGGTTGAGAACCTGGGTTATATGCTTGCTTATTGGTGGGTAAATGTAATCCACCAATAAGCATGCACTATCTATGGTGCTGAACCTAAAATGGGCTGGCTGCTAAGATTTTACATTCCTGCTTTTAAAATAAAGATAGCAAAAGAACGAAGTAAAATTGATAATAGGAGTAAATTAGAAAGTTGCGTAAAATGTCATGCTCTATCTGAATCACGAAAGAAAAAAATTGGGTTCAGTGTCCCTTTAACCCTTCAAATGCTGAGCCATTTCCACCCTGTGCTGAACTGTTGTGTAATTTTAAAATGTTGCTCATATTTAGGCCCAAGCCGCTTTTTAGTTTGATATAAATAAAGGTTACATTATTATGCAAGTCCAGAGAGTGCCTATCTTTCTTCTGTGTGTATATATATATATATCTATCTATATCTATATATATATCTATATATATATATATCTATATATCTATATATCTATATCTATATATCTATCTATCTATCTATCTATCTATCTATCTATCTATCTATCTATCTATATATATATATATATATATATATATATATATATATATATATATATATATATATATATATATATATATATATATATATATTTTTATTTTTTTCAGGAGACCCTACAGATTCAAACTATACCATTATTTTATGTCTATATCATAACGTGTAAGAAACCTGCAAAATTAAAAAAATAAATTAAAAAAAGAGTGAAAAAATGTATTTAATAAAAAAGTTTAATAAACAATAGTGTGTGTGTCCTAAAAACTTTATAGTAAACAGAAGGCGCTATCCTCATAAATAAGGGGCTTTCAGTACAGAAAAGTAATATTGATCTGCAAATAAATGCATATCTATTGATGCCAGATGATCACTATTAACACAGTGATCACCTGGCTATTAAAACATAAAGGGGCTTTATTTTTAAGAGGTTCTTAGGGGGTTAAAAAAAAAGGGGTCTTGGTGATCTCTGGGCTATTTTGATGGCCCGTTAGAAGGGTATTTATATGTTTGTGCATTAAAACAAGTGTTTTTTTTATTTTTAAACACTGCTTAAACCTAAACACACAAGACGCACCATTTGAGAGAGCATGATATTACCTTTCAAACATAGGTCTTTAGGGCTTAGGGGAGCAAAATACCAACCCCTTCATCCAGCTCTCAAAGGGACACTGAACCCAATTTTTTTCATTTGTGATTCAGATAGAGCATGAAATTTTAAGGAACTTTCTAATTTACTCCTATTATCAAATTTTCTTTGTTCTCTTGATATCTTCATTTGAAAAGCAAGAATGTAATTTTAGATGCAAGTGTTCAGTCGAGAACTCCAATTTGTCAAAAACTCCAATCTGACGTCACTTGCGGTGACTCTTATTTTAATATCTGTTTTGCCTCTGTCTGGGGGGCCACCGCAGACCCTTTGGCATACACCCCAAGTAAACCTTGGGGAATGAGGTTTACAATGGGGGCTTTGCCCCCCTTGAACCCCCCAGGCGGAGGCAAAATAGATAGTGAAGATAGGCGATTACTGATTGGTTGTGAATCATGTCACTCACTGGACACGGACCAATCAGATGTATGGAAATACCGGAAGTGACGTCAGATTGGAGTTTTCGATGTATTGGGAGTTCTCGACAGAACACCGGCCCATTTTTTGGTAAACAACCTGGGTTGTTCTTGTTGATTGGTGGATTAATTCACTCACCAATAAACAAGTGCTTTCCAGAGTCTGAACCAAAAATTGGCTGGCTCCTTAGCTTAGATGCCTTCTTTATCAAATAAAGATAGCAAGAGAATGAAGAAAAAACAGAATTTATGCTTACCTGATAAATTTCTCTCTCGTGATGTATCGAGTCCACGGATTCATCCATACTTGTGGGATATTCTCCTTCCTAACAGGAAGTGGCAAAGAGAGCACCCACAGCAGAGCTGTCTATATAGCTCCTCCCTTAGCTCCGCCCCTCCAGTCATTCGACCGAAGGCTAGGAAGAAAAAGGAGAAACTATAGGGTGCAGAGGTGACTGAAGCTTTTAAAAATAAAAATATACTACCTGTGTTAAACAGACAGGGCGGGCCGTGGACTCGATACATCACAAGAGAAAGAAATTTATCAGGTAAGCATAAATTCTGTTTTCTTGTGTAAGATGTATCGAGTCCACGGATTCATCCATACTTGTGGGATACCAATACCAAAGCTTTAGGACACGGATGAAGGGAGGGACAAGACAGGTACCTTAAACGGAAGGCACCACTGCTTGTAGAACCTTTCTCCCAAAAATAGCCTCAGAAGAAGCAAAAGTATCGAATTTGTAAAATTTGGAAAAAATATGAAGCGAAGTCGCCGCCTTACAAATCTGTTCAACAGAAGCCTCATTTTTAAAAGCTCATGTGGAAGCCATTGCTCTAATAGAATGAGCAGTAATTCTTTCAGGATGCTGCTGGCCAGCAGTCTCATAAGCCAAACAGAAGATGCTTTTCAGCCAAAGGAAAGAGGTAGCCGTAGCCTTTTGACCTCTCCGTTTACCAGAATAGACAAACAATGAAGATGTTTGGCGGAAATTTTTAGTTGCTTGTAAGTAGAACTTTAAGCACGAACCACATCAAGATTGTGCAACAGATGTTCCTTCTTTGATGAAGGATTAGGGCACAGTGAAGGAACAACAATCTCCTGATTGATATTCCTATTAGAAACAACCTTAGGAAGAAACCCTGGTTTGGTACGCAAAACCACCTTATCTGCATGGAAAACAAGGTAAGGCGAGTCACACTGTAAAGCAGATAACTCAGAAACTCTTCAAGCCGAAGAGATAGCTACTAAAAACAAAACTTTCCAAGATAGAAGCTTAATATCTATGGAATGCATAGGTTCAAACGGAACCCCTTGAAGAACTTTAAGAACTAAGTTTAGGCTCCATGGCGGAGCAACAGGTTTAAATACAGGCTTGATCCTGACCAAACGCTTGAACGTCTGGGACATCTGCCAGACGTTTGTGTAAAAGAATAGACAAAGCAGATATTTGTCCTTTTAAGGAACTACCTGATAATCCCTTCTCCAATCCTTCTTGGAGAAAGGACAATATTCTAGGAATCCTAATCTTACTCCATGAGTAACCCTTGGATTCACACCAATAAAAATATTTGCGCCAAATCTTATGATAGATCTTCCTGGTGACAGGCTTTCTAGCTTGAATCAGGGTATCAATGACCGACTCAGAAAAACCACGCTTTGATAGAATCAGGCGTTCAATATCCAAGCAGTCAGACGCAGAGAAATTAGATTTGGATGCGTGAATGGACCTTGGATTAGAAGGTCCTGCCTCATTGGCAGAGTCCACGGTGGAACCGATGACATGTCCACTAGGTCTGCATACCAAGTGCTGCGTGGCCACGCAGGTGCTATCAGAATCACCAAAGCTCTCTCCTGCTTGATTCTGGCAACCAGACGTGGGAGGAGAGGAAACGGTGGAAATACATAGGCCAGATTGAAGGACCAGGGCACTGCTAGAGCATCTATCAGTACCACCTGGGGATCCATAACGAGGAAGTTTGGCATTCTGACGGGACGCCATCAGATCCAATTCTGGTGTGCCCCATAGCTGGGTCAGCTGGGCAAATACCTCCGGATGGAGCTCTCACTCCCCGGATGAAAAAAGTCTGACGACTTAGGAAATCCGCCTCCCAGTTCTCCACCCCTGGGATATGGATTGCTGAGAGATGGCAAGAGTGATCCTCTGCCCATCGGATTATTTTGGTTACCTCCATCATCGCTAGAGAACTCTGTGTCCCTCCTTGATGATTGATATAAGCTACAGTCGTGATGTTGTCCGACTGAAATCTGATGAATTTGGCCGCAGCTGGCTGAGGCCACGCCTGAAGCGCATTGAATATCGCTCTCAGTTCTAGAATGTTTATCGGGAGTAAAGTTTCCTCCCGAGACTATAAGCCCTGTGGTTTCAGGGAGTTCCAGACAGCACCCCAGCCTAGCAGGCTGGCATCTGTCGCTACTATGAGCCACTCTGGCCTGCGGAAACACATTCCCTGAGACAGGTGGTCCTGAGACAACCACCAGAGAAGAGAATCTCTGGTCTCCTGGTCCAGATGTATTTGCGGAGATAAATCTGCATAATCCCCATTCCACTGTTTGAGCATGCATAGTTACAGTGATCTGAGGTGTAGGCAGGCAAAAGGAACTATGTCCATTGCCGCTACCATGAGTCCAGTTACCTCCATATACTGAGCCACTGATGGCTGAGGAATGGAATGAAGAGCTCGGCAAGTGGTTAAGAGTTTTGATTTTCTTACCTCCGTCAGAAAGATTTTAATTTCTACCGAGTCTATCAGAGTCCCTAGGAAAGAAACTCTTGTGAGAGGGAAGAGAGAACTCTTTTTTTATGTTCACCTTCCACCCGTGAGATCTCAGAAAAGCCAACACGATGTCCGTGTGAGACTTGGCTAGCTGGAAAGTCGACGCCTGAATCAAGATGTCGTCTAGATAAGGCGCCACTGCTATGCCCCGCGGTCTTAGAACCGCCAAAAGGGACCCTAGCACCTTTGTGAAAATTCTGGGAGCCGTGGCCAACCCGAAGGGAAGGGCAACGAACTGGTAATGCCTGTCCAGAAAGGCGAATCTGAGGAATTGATGATGATCTCTGTGAATAGGGATGTGTAGATACGCATCCTTTAAGTCCACGGTAGTCATATATTGACCCTCCTGGATCAGAGGTAGAATAGTCCGAATAGTCTCCATCTTGAATGATGGTACTCTGAGGAACTTGTTTAGAATTTTGAGATCCAAGATTGGTCTGAAAGTTCCCTCTTTTTTGGGAACCACAAACAGGTTTGAGTAAAAACCTAGCCCTTGTTCCGCTTTTGGAACTGGGCGGATCACTCCCATGGTATGTAGGTCTTCTACACAGTGTAAGAATGCCTCTATCTTTGTCTGGTTTGCAGACAATTGAGAAACGTGAAATCTCCCCCTTGGGGGGAGTCTTTGAAGTCCAGAAGATATCCCTGGGACACAATTTCTAAATCCCAGGAATCGTGAACATCTCTTGCCCAAGCCTGAGCGAAGAGATAGAGTCTGCCCACTACTAGATCCGGTCCCGGATCGGGGGCTACCCCTTCATGCTGTCTTGGAGGCAGCAGCAGGCTTCTTGGCCTGTTTACCTTTGTTCCAAGCCTGGTTAGGTCTCCAGACTGACTTGGATTGGGTAAAATTCCCCTCTTGCTTTGCAGCATGGGAAGCTGAAGCGGGACCACCCTTGAAGTTCCAAAGATATTTTGTTTGGTCCTCATTTTATTTGTTTTATCCTGAGGGAGGGCGTGGCCTTTCCCTCCAGTGATGTCTGAAATAATCTCTTTCAGTTCAGGCCCAAATAGGGTCTTTCCTTTGAAAGGGATGTTCAAAAATTTAGATTTTGATGACACATCAGCAGACCAGGACTTAAGCCATAACGCCCTGCGTGCTAAAATGGCAAAACCTGAATTCTTTGCCGTTAATTTAGCCAGTTGGAAAGCGGCATCTGTAATGAAAGAATTAGCCAACTTAAGGGCCTTAATGCTGTCCATAATACCCTCTAATGGAGTCTCCGTCTGAAGAGCCTCGAACCAGAAAGCAGCTGCAGTAGTTACAGGAACAATGCACGCAATAGGTTGGAGAAGAAAACCTTGATGAACAAAAATTTTCTTCAGGAGACCCTCTAATTTTTTATCCATAGGATCTTTGAAAGCACAACTGTCTTCGATAGGTATAGTTGTAAGCTTAGCCAGAGTAGAAATAGCTCCCTCATCCTTAGGAACTGTCTGCCATGAGTCCCGCATGGTGTCAGATATGGGAAACATTTTCTTAAAAACAGGAGGGTGAGCGAACGGAATACCTGGTCTATCCCACTCCTTAGTAACAATATTCACAATCCTCTTAGGGACTGGAAAAATATCAGTGTAAACAGGAACCTCTAAGTATTTGTCCATTTTACACAATTTCTCTGGGACCACTATAGGGTCACAATCATCTAGAGTCGCTAATACCTCCCTGAGCAATAAGCGGAGGTGTTCAAGCTTAAATTTAAAGGCCGTCATATCAGAATCTGTCTGAGGGAGCGTCTTGCCTGAATCAGAAATTTCTCCCTCAGATAACAAATCCCTTACCCCTACTTCAGAACATTGTGAGGGTACATCGGATACGGCTACTAAAGCGTCAGACGGCTCAGCATTTGTTCTTAACCCAGAGCTGTCACGCTTTTCTTGTAAACCAGGCAGTTTAGAGAAAACCTCTATGAGGGTTTTATTCATAACTGTGGCCATGTCATGTAAAGTAAATGAATTTGACGCACTAGAGGTACTTGGCGTCACTTGTGCGGGAGTTACTGGTTGTGACACTTGGGGAGAGCTAGATGTTAAACCCTCATTTCCTTCTGTCTGAGAATCATCTATTGCAATATTTCTAAGTGCTAAAATATTCTCTTTATAATTTATAGACATATCAGTGCAAGTGGGACACATTCTAAGAGGGGGTTCCACAATGGCTTCTAAACACATTGAACAAGGATTTTCCTTGGTGTCAGACATGTTAAACAGGCTAGTAATTTAACAAGCAAGCTTGGAAAACACTTTAATCAAAGTAAATAATACTTAGAAAAAAACGGTACTGTGCCTTTAAGAGAAAAAAAAGCTGCACAAACTCTGCAGAACAGTGTAAAAAATCAGTAAACTCAACTAAATTTTTACAGTAGCATCATAAAGCCTTAGTAACATTGCACAACTATGCAAATAAACAATTAACCCCTTATTGTAAAAACCGGATTGACAAAACCTGTAAAAAAACGTTCAGCACCTTGCCACAGCTCTGCTGTGGCGCCTACCTGCCCTTTAGGAACGATTTGTGGGGGAAAAAACACAGTAGAAACCTCTGGAGAAGTAGCTGGATGTTTCTGAGGAAAAGAAACTGCGCAACTGAGGCGTGAAAATAGGCCCCTCCCACCTCACTCGATGTTATGGGGCCTAAAAGAAACACAACAGAGTGTTTCTTAAACTAGCCATGTGGGTTAATAACCCTTAAACAAGCCACAAAGACCCCTTAAAGTCCCTCAAAAAACGTTATATTTGCAATAAAACCAAAAACGTTTTTTCCTATCAGTGCCACCAGTAACTAATGAGCCCTTTATGCAAGCTGGGATTCCTACTAAGTGTCTGAATACAGCTTACCCTTCCCTCATGGGGATATTGCCAGCCTTTTCTAGAAATAACACAGTCTGTCAAGAAAAAAATAGACTGAACATACCTCAATGCAGTTTAGCCTGCAAACCGTTCCCCCAACTGATGTTTTCCTGTACTCTTCAGCCCTTGTGAGAACAGCAGTGGATCTTAGTTACAAAGTGCTAAGATCATCATCCTCCTTGCAGAAATCTTCATCCCTTTTCTGCCAGAGAGTAAATAGTACACACCGGTACCATTTAAAATAAACTTTTGCTTGAGAAAATAAAAACTAACATTTTTGTCACCACACTCACTTTACCCTTCCTAGCAGTTAAGCACGCAAAGCGAATGACTGGGGGGGCGGAGCTAAGGGAGGAGCTATATAGACAGCTCTGCTGTGGGTGCTCTCTTTGCCACTTCCTGTTAGGAAGGAGAATATCCCACAAGTATGGATGAATCCGTGGACTCGATACATCTTACAAGAGAAATTGATAATAGGAGTAAATTAGAAAGTTGCATGCTCTATCTGAATCACGGAAGAAAAATTTGGGTTCAGTGTCCCTTTAAGCCCTCATCCTTCCTGGCGCTTCCGGGTTTCCGTCCGGGACTTGGTTACCTCATAACGCACATGTGTGGTGATGTCCCTGGCATGCCTGGTTTTCCCAAGCAAAGCCAGAGCTCTAGACATCCAAGGAAGTGGTGTAAATGCAGGGATTAAGATTTAACAGGCTATAAATCTAGAATGCAGCATTATATCTTAGCTTGCTCAGGAAGAGAATAAAATGATTTAGGGCTCCATATATTAAAAAGGGAGTCTACTACATCTTTCTGAACCAAAAAGTGTGTGTTTAAATATTTTACCTTTGGAAGTTATTAAAGTGGTATACTAGTCTGAGATTACCTCTTAGGTTAGAATTATTCTGCAATATTACCCCTATGAACTATAAAGATTTAGTAGGACCCCAAATTAGTTTCAGCATTATTAAATTAGCTTATTGGGGCATTATTGGGATCCTGGACAAACTCAATCTTCTATAAGCACATCATGTAGCAAGATTAGGGGGTTTGAAAAATACCAGATCATAAATACAGAAAAACTAATTAAAACAATATAAAATACTAGTTGAACAGAGGGTGTGGGGAGAGTGGATCAATCTTACACATTTGGTGGTATTGCCCTTGTCTATTGTCCTTTTGGTTGGGCGTTTTGAAAAAGATGGGGGAAACCCTAAACCTTGATATCCCAAATACACCTAATATTTTGCTATTTCTCTCCCTCCCTAAGACACAGAGCATTGCACATCTCTCCCTCTTGCTAATAATGATTATTAGTGCAAAAAAACTAATTCCAAAGAAATGGAAGTCTCAAAGCCCCCCCCCCCCACTTTAGAGGATTGGCACGCTCAGGTGGCGGACGTTCTGCTTTTGGAAAGGTATTACCTGAAAAACCATAACCTTGAGCTGTATGAATTGGTGTTGGCATTATGGCATGGCACGATCTAAGTCACACACGTTCATTTCCATCCAGACTGGTCTACCGCTGAGTTTTTGTTCTCTCTCTCTTTCTCCTTCCTCCTCCTTCAATCTCTTTTTTCCAACTATGGGCCTCTCCCTTCCCTCACCTCTTATACCTCTACTACGATGATAGGACTTAAGTTTGAAAAATGTACCTACATCTACAACTGCTCATCCTGAGGGTACGCCCGGTGGTTTGGGCACGGTATATTATGAAGTGAAAACATTTTGTATCTCTTTTTTTTTATATATATATATATATATATATATATATATATATATATATATATATATATATATATATATATATATATATATATATATATATATATATATATATATACCACAGCTGTTAAGAATATTTTGTCTGTTTATCTACTGTATAATCTCGCAGCTATGTTATTTTTGTATTTATTCATTTCAATAAAGCCTTTTGAAAGAAAAAAAAAACTACTAGTTGAACATGATAATGAAAGATGTTCTCAGAACATTAGAAATAAACAGTACTTATAAAACTATTAAACATGCAGTAAACTAAAATTTGTAGTGATAAGTTTTCCTCTCTAAGGAAAAAGTGACCCTAACAAAGATTCAGCCAATACCCTGCTTGTAGCCATCTTTACCGGGAGATGGCAAGTAGAAAGTCTCTGAAAGCTCACGTGTCTAGTCCCATGAACAACTGAACGAGTCTGCCAAGCTTTTTAGGGCCAGACCAGATTACTGTCCCCAAAATGTCCTCAGACATGGTCATAAGTATTCTGTAGGTTCATATTCCCTTGCAAAACCTCAGATCTGTGCAGCCCCTGGGAGTTTCCCTATCTTGTCTTAGCTCTGATCTCCTAATCTCCCCCCTCATATCTAACCCAGCACAGGGTCCTGTCCTACTTGTTCTGCTCCTCTTCTGATATATCCAGCACTGACCTCTCTCTCTCCAGCAGTGAATATGCACTCTTCGCTTAAGGCTGTGTTTAGTACCATCAAAGATGGATCCCCTTCCTGGGAGCCCAACACAGTTGTGCTCGCCACAAATCATCGCTGGAGATGCTTGGTTAGTTGTAGAAAATACTCTATTAGTGAGCTTAGTGTTGCTTCAAGTCTATGAGCAGAAGCTGCCATTTTGTTTGTAACAGATCAACTGTAGGGCAAAAATGTAGAAATTGTTGCAACTCTTTTGAGAGATACATGCAATAATTAAGAATATAAAGCTTATTTTAGCTTCTCCCATTAATATGGGGGGGAAACGGCAGCCTAGGCTCCAAAGTTAGCTGAGTTTTATCAAAAAGATTACTGTGGCTTCAGCAATGGCGTATAATACCAGCCTCCTCGTGGCCAATCTGGATAACATAGGTCAGGAACGAAGTCATAGCAGGGCCTCTCAATTTCATTAATATATCCCTGGACAAGTTTGTCATAGGTAGTCCCAATAGATAGTTGTAGAAACTGAGAAATATATAATTAAATCTCTTTAGGTCAAAAATATTGGAAGAGCTCCTGTAATGCACGTCCTCCCGCTCCAGCGATTAGCTCCGCCTCCAAAATTGTTTATTTTATATAAACCAGTCCAAAAATGCACGTACCAGAAATATTTGGGCATCATGTATATTTTTATATTTTACACCGACAATCACTGTGTTATAAATCAATGCTACATAACACACCCACCAGTAATTTAAGCTCTTGATTGCCAGCTTCTGTGGGTCATGTAAGGGGAATTGTTTTTAAAGCACGGCCCTCTAGTACCCCCAACAGGCCAGGTTTTCATTATAGCTAAACAAGTGCACAGGTGAAATAATCATGGGTGAGAGCAGGTTAGTAACCATGGTTTTAATCCTCAGCTGATTACTTCACCTGTGCACTGGTTCAGCTATAATGAAAATATTTAGACAGAAAGTGCTACCCTATGCTTACAATCTTGCTTTTACAAATAAAGTTGCCAAGAGAATGAAGAAAAAAAAATGATAATAGGAGTAAACTAGAAAGTTGCTTAAAATGGCATGCTCTGTCTGAATCATGAAAGTTTAATTTTAACTAGACTATTCCTTTACAAATCAATTAGACTAGATTTGCTGCCCTGGCATTAAAACACAAATATTGTGCATCGGCTGAATAAACTGATTCTTTCCACTCATATATTAGACTATGGAAAAATAAACTACCTGAGCCATTATCTGCTGAACAAGTGCAATTAATTACTAAAAAAGGTTAAGGCATCCGACTTGTTCATTCACCAATTCTTAATAGAAATTATACAAAAGTATAAACTAGGTGGTATTTACACCTGCTAGGATTTATTACATCTGAAAATATATATTTTAAAAAAAAAGGGATCTAAGGGCCTAAGAAACTATTATTTTGAGCATTTTATAGAGGTATAGGAACATGTACCCTTTTTCTTGTTCAGGATACCTATTTTTCACTATTTATCCATTCCTCTTACCTGTTCTCGATCCTTTTGATCACTTTCTGCTTCAGAGGTATCCGGGAACCGTAGCTCAGCCAAATTCTGTTCTTCGCTGTTGCCGTAACCAGTGTAAACAACCACGCAAGTTCCCTTTTTTGCATCAATGGAAGAGATAGTGGCAGGATAAACATTGCCGTCCTCTGACCATATTGCATTACATGATTCCCCAACTCTCCACTGCAAGATAAAGAAAAAGTAACTGTAGTTATTTGTAACCTGGATACCTGGTAAAATTGTTCAGTTATGGGTGGAACTATTTAAACTTGCTAGGGAACTGGCGGCAATAAAACCAGTAAACAGACCAATTAATAAGAACTGCAGTAAACAATATTGTGACTGCACATGTAGTATTCAGTAGCTGGTACAGCAATGTGACTGAACAGTCTATGAGAAAAATAAAAAGGCATAAGCAGAAGTAGACATTTCAAATAATATTCTAGTTAATATTTCAACCAGCAATTAAAATCTATAAGAAACACTACTCTTTTCATGTAATACCCTTTGTAAAAGGAAAGTTACCCTGACCAATGGATTTGATGGCCTTTACTTGTATTTGAAACAACTATAAGGGCTCGATTTATCAAGCCCTTCTCCTCCCTATGACTGCAGTGTTTCTCACAAGAGAACCTGCAGTCACGATTTATCAAGCAGCGGTCATCAGACCGCTGCTTCTCTACCCTCTTCTCCACCTCTCCGACAGGGGAGATTGACAGCTCCTGCCTGTGCATGATTGGCTGTACGCGGGCAGGATTGCATGCATACAGCCAATCACGCGAGTGTGCAATGTTAAATTCCGGCAACGGATTGCTGCCTACCAGAGGAGAGCTGTCTGCCCTTGATTGATAAATCGCTCCCTATATGTTCTTTAATTATGGCTAGATAGACAGACAACAGAATATAAGTAATTTTATTTATTTAAAAACAGTGGCAGATGTACTTGAGCACTAGTGCAAAATTTGTTTAACAACCCCGCCCCATAAAACATGTTGAGATCTGTGCATATCCTAAAAGGGCTAATTAAGTAAAAATGGTTGGAATAAAAAAAAAAAAAAAAAAAAAAAAATACTTACACATAGCCATGCTTTCTGGAGCAGTCAGCTCCACACCCCTTATCAGTGTTTAGACACAGGCATTGTATTTAAACTGAGTTCACAGTTTCTAGGCATGCTCCAGCAGATAATCACTGTGCACTTTTGCATTATTATTATTATTAATTATTTATAAAGCGCCAACAGGTTCCGCAGCGCTGCCCATGGGTACAAGGATAACAGTACAATGGAGAAACAATACGATAAAAGACAACATTTTACTGACAAATACAGGGGGAATTGAGGGCCCTATTCCCGTGGGAACTTAATGGATATAGATACAGTTATAAAAGGAAATGTGTGGGGGGAGTTCGAGCTGTACAATTCGTAAACCTAAAAGAAAGGATCAATGGCCATGCAATGCAGTATAAATTTGCAGGTAAAGTAATTAAAAGTACATATTATATTTTGACTCTATCCCAACTTGTATTATGTCCCTTTAATAAGAAAAAGTAATGATACACATGCTTTTCTGTTTAATGATTTTGAGTATATGCACACACTGAAAATGAGCACATTGCACTTAAAGGGACAGTCTACACCAGAATTTTTATTGTTTTAAAAGATAGATAATTCCTTTATTACCCATTTCCCAGTTTTGCATAACCAACACAGTTATAATAATATACTTTTAACCTCTGTGATTCTCTTGTATCTAAGCCTCTGCAATCTGCCCCTTTTTTCAGTTCTTTTGACAGACTTGCAGTCTAGCCAATCAATGCCTGGTCCCAGATAACACTGTGCTCGTGCACGAGAAGTTATCTATATGAAATACGTGAACTAACACCCTCTAGTGGTGAAAAACTGTTAAAATGCAATCTGAAAGAGGTGGGCTTCAAGGTCTAAGAAATTAGCATATGAACCTCCTAGGTAAAGCTTTCAACTAAGAATACCAAGAGAACAAAGCAAAATTGGTGATAAAAGTAAATTGGAAAATTGTTTAAAATTACATGCTCTATCTGAATCATGAAAGTTTATTTTGGCCTAGACTGTCCCTTTAATGATACTTAGTATTTATAGCGTGTCAGTGAGCACACTGTGCTATTTCTATACACTATACCCTGATGGGCATGCTGCTCTGTATAAATGGAATGTGTATTTATACTCTGATGAATATGCTGCACTTTATAATGGCACAATTCTATATACTAACAGTAAACACAATGCACTGTATAATGATGTATCTATAAACAGATGAGTATGCTGCTCTGTATAAATGTGATGCGTATTTATACTGTGATAATTAAGCTGTACCTTTATAATGGCACAATTCTATATACTAAACAGTGAACACAATGCACTGTATCATGATGTATCTATACACAGATGAATATGCTGCGCAGTTTAATTATGATTAGTGACTATACACAGACAGACTGCTGTTATGGCCCCCTTTAGCACTTGGTAGTCAAAATGTAGTTCTGCCCATGTTTATACATTAATCAACAAAAAACAAATGTCATCTAAAGGGTGAAAAAAAATAATCACTGAATAGATTGGGGGCCATAAAAGTTTTAAAAGAAAATGTTCTAACTTGTTAAGAGCATTTTATTATTGCTTGCAAATAACTGTTTGCAAAGTGGTTACAAACAGTAAAAGTCAGAGATAGAGCAGAAATGCACTACTGGGACTGAACTGAACACATCTGGTGTGACAAGAGGCAATGTGTGTGAAACCACCAGTTACCAGCTAGCTCCCAGCAGAGATATACACCCACACACACACACATATACATGTGAAACTCGAAAAATTAGAATATCGTGCAAAAGTTAATTTATTTCACTAATGCAACTTAAAAGGTGAAACTAATATATGCGGTAGACTCATTACATGCAAAGCAAGATAGTTCAAGCCGTGATTTGTCATAATTGTGATGATTATGGCTTACAGCTCATGAAAACCCCAAATCCACAATCTCAGAAAATTAGAATATTGTGAAAAGGTGCAATATTCTAGGCTCAAAGTGTCCCACTCTAATCAGCTAATTAAGCCATAACACCTGCAAAGGGTTCCTGAGCCTTTAAATGGTCTTTCAGTCTGGTTCAGTAGGCATCACAATCATGGGAAAGACTGCTGACCTGACAGTTGTGCAGAAAACCATCATTGACACCGTCCATAAGGAGGGAAAGCCTCAAAAGGTAATTGCAAAAGAAGTTGGGTGTTAGAAAGTTATGTGGAAGGGAAAAGTGTGGAAGAAAAAAGGTGCACAAGTAGCATGGATGACCACAGCCTGGAGAGGATTGTCAGGAAAAGGCCATTCAAAAGTGTTGGGGACTTCACAAGGAGTGGACTGAGGCTGGAGTCAGTGCATCAAGAGCCACCACACACAGACAGATCCTGGACATGGGCTTCAAAATGTCGTATTCCTCGTCAAGCCACTCCTGAACAACAAACAACGTCAGAAGCGTCTTACCTGGGCTAAAGAAAAACAGACCTGGTCTGTTGCTCAGTGGTCCAAAGTCCTCTTTTCTGATGAGAGCAAATTTTGCATCTCATTTGGAAACCAAGGACCCAGAGTATGGAGGAAGAATGGAGAGGCACACACTGCAAGATGCTTGAAGTCCAGTGTGAAGTTTTCACAGTCTGTGTTGATTTGGGGAGCCATGTCATCTGCTGGTGGTGTTCCACTGTGCTTCATTAAGTCCAGGGTCAACGCAGCCGTCTACCAGGAGATTTTGGAGCACTTCATGCTTCCTTCCGCAGACGAGCTCTATGGGGATGCTGACTTCATTTTCCAGCAGGACTTGGCACCTGCCCACACTGCCAAAAGCACCAAAACCTGGTTCAATAACCGTGGGATTACTGTGCTTGATTGGCCAGCAAACTCGCCTGACCTGAACCCCATAGAGAATCTATGGGGCACTGCCAAGAGAAAGATGAGAGACATGAGACCGAACAATGCAGAAGAGCTGAAGGCCGCCATTGAAGCATCCTGGTCTTCCATAACACCTCAGCAGCGCCACAGGCTGATAGCTTCCATGCCACGCCGCATTGAGGCAATTGCTGCAAAATGGGCCCAAACCAAGTACTGAGTACATACAGTATGCATGCTTATACTTTTCAGAGGTCCGATATTGTTCTATGTACAATCCTTGTTTTATTGATTGCATGTAATATTCTAATTTTCTGAGATTGTGGATTTGGGGTTTTCATGAGCTGTAAGCCATAATCAGCACAATTATGACAAATCACGGCTTGAACTATCTTGCTTTGCATGTAATGAGTCTCTCTCATATATTAGTTTCACCTTTTAAGTTGCATTAGTGAAATAAATTAACTTTTGCACGATATTCTAATTTTTCGAGTTTCACCTGTATATGAGATATTTTCAGTTCAGATGCGTGTGCATATACTAAACTAAAAATATCTGTGGGTGGAACAGAGCATCATCATTTTACTTGCCTCGTGGTTTGTTATCATGGGCATAAGCCAGCTAGTTTTCAGTAAGGTCATTGTTCTGCAATTTGTATCTAACCTGTATGCTGCCTGCTGCTACATATTCACCAGAATAAAGTAAAATTTTGTAAAATGATTTTTGCGAGAATAAGAAGTGAGCTTTGGTGTAACTGTGTATATTTTACCTGTACATGTATATCTTTAAATTAGCATCTAATATTGATCAATGTGCTTTAGTGAACAGTTAAAATGATATGAGAGAAAGAGAGAAAGAGAGAAAGAGAGAAAGAGAGAAAGAGAGAAAGAGAGAAAAAGAGAGAAAGAGAGAAAAAGAGAGAAAGAGAGAAAAAGAGAGAAAGAGAGAGAAAGAGAGAAAGAGAGAGAAAGAGAGAAAGCGAGCGAAAGAGAGAAAGAGAGAAAGCGAGCGAAAGAGAGAAAGCGAGCGAAAGAGAGAGCGAGCGAAAGAGAGAGCGAGCGAAAGAGAGAGCGAGCGAAAGAGAGAGCGAGCGAAAGAGAGAGCGAGCGAAAGAGAGAGCGAGCGAAAGAGCGAGCGAGCGAAAGAGAGAGCGAAAGAGAGAGCGAAAGAGAGAGCGAAAGAGAGAGCGAAAGAGAGAGCGAAAGAGAGAGCGAAAGAGAGAGCGAAAGAGAGAGCGAGCAGAGAGGAGAGATCGAGATCTGAAGAAGAAAAAAGTACAGCAAAATAAATATTTTAACATAGAATAGAAAGTTACACGTTTTCAATAGACATTAAATCACCTTTTTCAAGGGTGCTGCATTAGCCTTCTTTCTGCTTTTGTTCTTTTTATTATTTTTTCTTTTAGTTCTGGCATTCTTTTCAGGTATTTCTGGCCCAACTGTTGTGTCTCCATTCTTCAGAGCTTTCTGAGAGAACAAAACAGTGTTAAACACATAAATTGTATAATAATAATGAAATGTGCAATCGGTTACTGCTGTTATACTGTACTTATCAGGCTATAAGTAAAACTGCTTGTGAAGACTGATTGTTTATACCAAAATGAAAGGGACATAAACTCATGTTTTCTTTCATGACTAAGAGCATACAATTTTCAAATGTATTTCTATTACAAAATTTTCTTGGTTTTGAAAAGCAGGAAGGCAAGATCAGGAGTGTGCACGTGTCTGCAGTATAATGGTAGTTTTGCCTCAATGTTATACATTAGCAAGAACACTAGATAGCAGCACTGTTTCCTGTTATGTTGTGCTCCAGACATGTGCATGCTACCTATCTAGATATCTCTTCTACAGAGAACAAGAGAATGAAGCAAATTTGATAATAAAAGTAAATTGGAAACTTTTTTCAAAAATGTATTCTCTAAGTCATGAAAGAAAAATTGGGTTTCATGTCCCTTTAAGCATTTTTAAATCTAACTGTTGACTTGTATAATAAGGAAAACAAAGGAATATGATTGAATAAAATAAACCTAATTACCTTAAATGATGAAACGGCTTTGTCATATGCTTTAATCAACGCGGTATCATCCCAGATATCAGAATCACTACTCTGTGGAAACATTTCAATTAATCATAATAGCCTGTGTCAACAAACACAAGTCACTGAAGATGCTGCAACATTATAGTTTGTAGTAAGATGTCTGCTCATATCTCTAATTATTTGCCTCTGAAGAGGACCTAAAATTAATCGTTAAAGAAAAAGAAATCTCACCTACAGGGGGAACCTCATAATAATAATAAAATAAAAAAAATTATATATAATTTTAAAACGTTCTTATTGAAGTTTTGCATAATAAACACTAATAGTAGACATGCAAAGATTCCCATGTTATGTGACAAAAGATTCATATTAAAGGATAACGGACATATAGCATATTTTTAATTCTAACATAACTGGCAACAAATTTGTATTGGGGGGGGGGATATATATATATTTTTTTTAATTATATACATACATACATACACACACACATGGTTTAATCAATTTGATCTCAAAACAAGTATTCAAATTATATTTTTTAAACTGATTTATTTATTTATTTTTTTAAAGAAAAATCCCCCTATATTTGCAGGATTTTGCAGGATACTACTTTGAATAAAAAAAAAATAAAAAAAAGTCACAGTGGCAGGATTGTGAGGGTCAAGTGAAAGTAACTAAGCTGATAGAAAGGTGAAAGAAAATCCAAAAAATTATTTTACATTTGCACATCACCACCAAACCTACTGCTCTACTTACGGTACTCTAAGTTTTAGGCCAACCTGTTGTGAGTTTCAGCCTAGTTACGGGGACAAGGGTCTTATATAAATACATAGTAAATAAGGTTGAAAGAAGACATCTATCGAGTTCAACCTATATAGATCCTACTTAATTTACAATTAATGAGCTCTAATTGAGTTTAAATTCATTCCATTAAAAAGGTGACCCATTTAACACAAGTAGTATATCCCTGAATTGTGTTTCTAGTCAGAAAAAAAAAGCCAATTGCCTTGGAATAAATAGAGCTTCTGTCAACACTGCATATGTGCCTTGAACAGGGTTGATAATAATCAATGATTTAAAAAAAAAAAAAAAATAGAGATTTTTTTATTTAAATCTGATTTTTTTTTTTTTATAAATAAAATGCTTTTTGCCAGGTGTCCAGTATTCAACTGGACAGTCTAGTATTTTAGCAGTATTTTTTTTTTAAAGTCCCTGTGTGTTAGCTAAATAAAAAAAAAGGCATCAACAAAAATATGGATCAGAAAAAAGTGAGGGCAGTGAAGGGGTCAAATCTGTTCTATTTATGTATGTTTCTGGAAGCCAAAGAGGTAAAATTATTGACTTGTATATTACTGGAAGCCAAGGGGTAAAATGACTGCTCAGTTATGAAAAATATACATGGTGTGTTCAGGAGTGGGGCTAAGATAGCGCTTTTTGGGGCGGTACTGTGCAATTCCTCCTACTATTGTGCAGAGTAACCAACAGACTGTCCAGTATGTTCATGGATGAAAGCTGGCAACCCTTAGTGCATTGCTGCTCCTTTAACAAAGGATGCTAAGAGAATGCAGAAAATCGGATAACAGAAGTAAATACGAAAGGTTAAGATTGCATGCTCTATCTAAATATTTTGGATTCCATGTCTGGTAAAAGTGGAGTAGAGCGTGCCAAATTCTAGTGCACGGTTGGAAGGTATCACATTGAGCCGTGGGGGCGACCATGGATAGGTTCCCAGCGGTTTGCGGTGCACAGGAACAATATTGGAACAAAGCGTTGTGGTGCCCGGGAACAATATTGGAACCGCTCCAGCTTCCGTACCGCAGGAAAATGCGATGTCGCAGGGTAATGACATCATCATCAATAGCCGTCCATACACGCCACCCCAGAGAAAATGCAATATGCAAAGCCAAAAGGAGCAAGAACCAACCGCTCAATGAAACATGAACAAAACAAAAGGCTGCACAACAGATCCGAAAATTAAAACACAGGTTTATTGAGGTAATAAAACTTTGACAGACATGGACAGGTAGGTAGTCTGACGTGTTTCCCGCCATCTAGTGGCGCTTAATCAGACTCAGTTTACAGTGCAGAACATTCATCTTTAAATAGGGCCATAATTGCCCTCACATTTGCCAATACAAACAATCCAATTTAAAAACAAAAAATACACGTAATTAATAGTTGTTCTATGCCAGATGATCATATGACCTGAAGTTAAAATTATATATATATATATATATATATATGAGATAATATACTACGTTTGTAATTAACAGACTGATGTTGTGCATACTGTGATATACCTTAATCCTATTAACATAGCATTAGAGCAGACCCGAACTCAAATCCTAATTGCGTCTGCAGTCAACCTAGCTATAACTGAGTTACATATTGTGACTTTCAATATTTGACTATCTTACACCAGACATTATGTTTGAGAGGGTGATGAAAGAATGGCTTATAAGACTAAATTAAGCCTCCTACCATGTTGCTCTATTTTATACCATGTGTGTGATCTGCACACCGTATATTTCAACAAAGGGAAACACACAAAAAAAAAGTTTTAGTCTATCATTAGTCTCATTATAATACTTCAATAAAAGTTATAAAAGTTCAGAAAAATATTGACAGATAATACAGTTGGCTGATAGAACTAGTGAGAAAAACTCAAAGAAATATGCCTCAAACTTAACCCCTTCAGAGAGGTTGGCGTTGGATCTCTTGTAAGATAATAACGATATTGTAATTAGGAACTCCGACAAGGGAGGTAATATCGTAGTGATGAATAAAACTGATTATTTTGCAGAGGCACAACGCCAATTACAGGATGTAAATGTTTACCAACGCTTGGTAGGGAATCCCATTACTACTTTTAAGAAAGAGTTGATGAGTTTGTTGGATGATGGGGTGGGATTTGGTGTATTTAGTGAGGAAGATGCACGACTTTTGGTCCCTGATCACACAGTTGTGCCCCTTTTCCATTATTTACCCAAGATCCACAAGGATCCTGTGAATTCCCCAGGGAGGTCAATCATTGCGGGCATTGGCTCCCTTTTGGAGCCAATGTCTGAATGGATGATATTCTGCAGCCATTGTTTAAAAGCTTATACTCCTATCTGAGGGATTCACATCATCTGTTGGAATGTCTTGATAATATAAAGTGGCAGGAGGGGTACACTTGGGTGGTAGCTGATGTGTCTCTCTACACGATTATTCCACATACTTTAGGCATTTCAGCGGTTAGGTACTTTCTTACTAAGTTTACCAGTTACTCTACTGACATTATTTCTTTTATATGTTTAGTATTGGAATTCCTCCTCACGCATAATTTTTCCCTATTTGACGATTCATTCTTTTTGCAGTGCTGCGGCACTGCTATGGGGGCGAAATATGCTCCATCTTTTGCAAATTTATACGTAGGTTTTTGGGAACTTAATTATATTTTTGACACCCGCAATCCCTTTTCGGGTGACACACTTCTCTACAGGAGGTTTACTGACGACATAATTTTGATCATCAGTGGGCCTCTTGGGGATGAGGGGTTTGAGAAATTTGTAACATATGTCAATAACAATGACATGAAACCTAAATTTGTGGGAATTTTTAGCAATCTGGGGGTTGACTTTCTGGATGTGGCATTGGAGGGTGACGTGGAGAACAATGTGATAATATCACACATTTCGGAAACCTAGTGCTGGTAATACGATATTACATGCCAAGTCATGTCATCCACGTCACCATATCCGTGCCATACCCAGAGGACAATTCATTAGGCTGAGGAGGAACACCAAAAATACTGATGTTTACATGTAGCAATCCCTTGAACTTTGCAGAAGGTTAGAAGCAAGGGGGTACGACTCAAAGTATTACATTCTGCAAGACCATAGATTTGTCAGTCATATGAGTTAAAGTATTCCGCTGACCCCAAGAGTAAAGGGGTACAACAGGGGGATATACTGTTTTCTACTGAGTATACTAAACAGTTCCCTGAAATTGTACAGATATTGTAAAAATAACTTGTCTATATTATCTGGCAATGATATATTAAAAGATAGCATAGGGTTGTGCAAGTTTGTCTCCAAAAAAACCTGTCACCTTAGCAACCAAATTGGCACCATGTTTAGTGCTAAAATCAGGGGGGAAAAAGGAGGACCTGGTTGAACGCAAAGGCAATTTTAAACGTGGAGGCAGGGGATGCTAGATATTAGTGGAGAATTTAAATCATCAGTGATTGCAGAACCACTTTCATGGTGTACCTGCTGGAGTGTTTGATTTTCCACTGCCAATATGTTGGTAAAACGACTAGGCAAATGGGTGCAAGAGCATGTGAAAATTATAATGATGTCAAGAATTATAACAAAGACTCCACTGTGGCTCAACACTTAAACAGTGTACATTTCACTAACATGGGCATAGATTTGGCCAGGATGCCAATCAGAGGGGGTAACAAGTTCAAGATTTTAGATAAAAAAAGAACTGTTTGGGATCTTTAAATTAAAAACAAGGGTTCCACTAGGCCTTAATAGGGAATGGGACATTAGTTACTTTGTATAGAAATAATATTTTCATCAATCATGGTGATGTGAATTTGAAATATAGGCTTTAACTTAAAACATTATTATTTACTTGTTAGGGGTATGTGTGTTCACACTAACTTTTATTATAATGATAGACTAAAACTTTTTTTCTTTTTTTGTGTTTCCCTTTGTTGCAATATACGGTGTGTAGATCACACACATGGTATAAAATAGAGCAACATGGTAGGAGGCTTAATTTAGTCTTATAAGCCAATCTATCATCACCCTCTCAAACAATGTCTGATGTAAGATAGTCAAATATTGAAAGTCACAATTAATATGTAACTCAGTTATAGCTGAGTTGACTGCAGAGGCAATTAGGATTTGAGTTTGGGTCTGCTCTAAAGCTATGTTAATAGGATTAAGGTATATCAAGGTATGCACAACATCAGTCTACGTTAATTACAAACGTAGTATATTATCTCCAATATATATATATATATTTTAACTTCAGGTCATATGATCATCTGGCATAGAACAACTTAATTATGTGTATTATTTTTTGTTTTTAAATTGGATTGTTTGAATTGGCAAATGTGAGGGCAATTATGGCCCTATTTAAAGATGAATGTTCTGCACTGTAAACTGAAACGCTTCAGACTACCTAACTGTCCATGTCTGTCAAGGTTTTATTACCTTAAAGGGACACTGTACTCAAAAATTTTCTTTCGTGATTCACATAGAGCATGCATTTTTAAGCAACTTTCTAATTTACTCCTATTATCAAATGTTCTTCATTATCTTGGTATGTTTATTTGAAAAGCAAAAATGTAAGTTTAGATGCCGGCCCATTTTTGGTGAACAACCTGGGTTGTCCTTGCTGATTGGTCAGCACCAATAAACAAGTGCTGTCCATGGTCCTGAAGCAAACATTTGCTGGCTCCTTAGCCGAGATGCCTTTTGTTTCAAATAAAGATAGCAAGAGAACGAATTAAAATTGATAATAGAAGTAAATTAGAAAGTTGCTTAAAATTGCATGCTCTATCTGAATCATGAAAGAAAAAATTTGGGTTCAGTGTCCCTTTAATAAACCTTTGTTTTCATTTTCGGACCTGTTGCGCAGCCTTTTGTTTACAATCTGTTCCAGTACCTGCCCCGGGCTCCGCAACCGCCTCTGGGAACCTATCCATGGTCCCCCATCCCCTCATGTTACTTTTTCGAAGTAATTCCCACGGTAAAGTGTAAGTTTCTGAAGTAATTCCCATGGTAAAGTGTATGTTTCTGAAGTAATTCCCATGGTAAAACTATAACACGTTTAGGTAAATATGGAGTTGATCGCTCTTTTCTAATATCGTTCCCAGGAGCCGCAACGCACTGTTCTAATATCGTTCCCGGGTGCCACAATCGCCGCTGAGAACTAATCCATGGCGCACCCCCACTGCACAGCGGGATGTTGTACCTTCCAAACGTGCGCTGGAATTTGGGACGCTAAACTCCACCCCATGTCCATCTAAATATGCATGTATGTGGATTTCTGTATAAACTTATACGGTAGGTTCCTCTAGATCTCACTAAATACCTTCTAAGCACACTCAAATAAAACGTTATCCCCTCAAAAAACGTTCAAGATATCTAAAAATAAAACTACTGGAGTATAGAGTTGCGCCCTAAAAAAGTATTTTAGGGCGCAACTCTATACTCCAGTAGTTTTATGTGGATTTCTGTGGGGTGGGTGAAGCTAAAGGGCCACTACCTTAAATTCTGCATTTATACCTTTAGGTTTGTAGCTGCAAGAATAATTTAAAAAGTTATTTTGTATCCAAAAAGTCAAGTACATGATACAGACACATACGTTTGCCAGTGAAAGGCAGACCCATTTAAAAAAATAAACTTTTGACACACAAAAAAATATCATGTGAAAAGCTTATAAAATTATATTATTTAAATATTTAGTTATTTTATAATAGAACATATTGCACTGCAACTACTCTGACTTTTCAACAATAAATAGTTATATATTAAGCAACTTGGACAGAATTCACTGGTCCATGCTATGAAGTTTGCCTATGGCCTTCGATCACAGTCAGTAGAGCACAACGCTTATCTTAAATAAGATACTTTATAAAGAACGCGGAGCATATGCGGGTTTGCCCTTGGCGACTCTCCGTACCTGTCCAGCTCCGCGTCTGAATATTACTTCTCCACCTTCTTCTAACCCTGCCATAGACACGCGTTTTCCGCCAGGGTAGCTTCCTGCAAACTATAATTGAGCCACCAAGGCTTCCGTTGTACGTCATTCACCCTAGGGTTCAGTGAAAGGCGCCTGTGTAACACATCACGCGAACGTCACCAGACTTCTGTAGTTCTCAGCAAATAATTGTAGAGGACAGTTGTACGTAATGCTATAGACAGAATCGTTGAGACCATCTTGAACGTGGGCAAAATATCTATATTACGAACTAATACATAGATATGTAGACTAATTCCTAAAGCTTTGTGCTTTGGTTAGAATATAATAAAATACTGTCGTTTTCATGGCACCAAAAACAAAGAGTCATGTTTTTAAGAGCTTGTCCTTAGTGGTAAAAATACACAGCAACGTTCACACAATCAGACTGACATTATTTGTCATCTGTTCTTCCATTTAAAAACAAAAAATAATACACGTAATTAATAGTTGTTAAAATTAAAATTTGTGGATTTGTAAATATGGGTCCACATATTGTTTTTGCATTTTACTCAGGGATTTACTTCAGTTGTTTTAGAACAAATATACTGGGCTCTATTTAAAGGGACATTAAACCCAATTTACTTCTATTATCTAATTTGCTTCATTCTTTAGATATCCTTTGTTAAAGAAATAGCAATGCACATGGGTGAGCCAATCACATAAGGCAAATATGTGCCGCCACCAATCAGAAGCTACTGAACCTATTTCAGGAAGGGATGTCAAGAGAATGAAGCAAATTAGATAACAGAAGTAAATTAGAAAGTTGTTTAAAATGGTATTCTCTATCTGAATCATGAAAGAAAAAATTTGGGTTTAATGTCCCTTTAACCCCTTAATGACCACAGCACTTTTCCATTTTCTGTCCGTTTGGGACCACGGCTATTTTTACATTTTTGCAGTGTTTGTGTTTAGCTGTAATTTTCCTCTTACTCATTTACTGTACCCACACATATTATATATCGTTTTTCTCGCCATTAAATGGACTTTCTAAAGATATAATTATTTTCATCATATCTTATAATTTACTATAAAAAAATTATAAAATATGAGGAAAAAATCGAAAAAAACACACTTTTTCTAACTTTGACCCCCAAAATCTGTTACACATCTACAACCACCAAAAAACACCCATGCTAAATAGTTTCAAAATTTTATTCTGAGTTTAGAAATACCCAATGTTTACATGTTCTTTGCTTTTTTTGTAACTTATAGGGCCATAAATACAAGTAGCACTTTGCTATTTAAAAACCATTTTTTTTCAAAATTAGCGCTAGTTACATTGGAACACTAATATCTTTCAGGAATCTCTGAATATCCATTGACATGTATATATTTTTTTTAGAAGACATCCCAAAGTATTGATCTAGGACAATTTTGGTATATTTCATGCCACCATTTTACCGCCAAATGCGATCAAATACAAAAAATCGTTCACTTTTTCACAAATTTTTTCACAAACTTTTGGTTTCTCACTGAAATTATTTACAAACCGCTTGTGCAATTATGGCATAAATGGTTGTAAATTCTTCTCTGGGATCCCCTTTGTTCAGAAATAGCAGACATATATGGCTTTGGCGTTGCTTTTTGGTAATTAGAAGGCCGCTAAATACCACTGCGCACCACACGTGTATTATGCCCAGCAGTGAAGGGGTTAATTAGGGAGCATGTAGGGAGCATTTTGGGGTAATTTTAGCTTTAGTGTAGTGTAGTAGACAACCCCAACTATTGATCTAGGCCCATTTTGGTATATTTCATGCCACCATTTCACCGCCAAATGCAATCAAATTAAAAAAAACGTTAACTTTTTCACAATTTTAGGTTTCTCACTGAAATCATTTACAAACAGCTTATGCAATTATGGCACAAATGGTTGTAAATGCTTCTCTGGGATCCCCTTTGTTCAGAAATAGCAGACATATATGGCTTTGGCATTGCTTTTTGGTAATTAGAAGGCCGCTAAATGCCGCTGCGCACCACACGTGTATTATGCCCAGCAGTGCAGGGGTTAATTAGGGAGCTTGTAGGGTTAATTTTAGCTTTAGTGTAGTGTAGTAGACAACCCAAAGTATTGATCTAGGCCCATTTTGGTATATTTCATGCCACCATTTCACCGCCAAATGCGATCAATTTAAAAAAAACGTTCCCTTTTTCACAAACTTTTTTACAAACTTTAGGTTTCTCACTGAAATTATTTACAAACAGCTTGTGCAATTATGGCACAAATGGTTGTAAATGCTTCTCTGGGATCCCCTTTGTTCAGAAATAGCAGACATATATGGCTTTGGCGATGCTTTTTGGTAATTAGAAGGCCGCTAAATGCTGCTGCGCATCAAGCGTGTATTATGGCTAGCAGTGAAGGGGTTAATTATGTAGCTTGTAGGGAACTTGCAGGGTTAATTTTAGCTTTAGTGTAGAGCTCAGCCTCCCACCTGAAACATCAGACCCCCTGATGCCTCCCAAATAGCTCTCTTCCCTCCCCCACCCCACAATTGTCCCCGCCATCTTAAGTACTGGCAGAAACTCTGCCAGTACTAAAATAAAAGGTATATTTGGGCTTTTTTTAGTTTTTTTTTAAGCATATTTACATATGCTGCTGTGTAGGATCCCCCCTTAGCCCCCAACCTCACAGATCCCCCACCAAACAGCTCTCTAACCCTCCCCCTCTGCCTTAATGGGCGCCATCTTGGGTACTGGCAGCTGTCTGCCAGTACCCAGTTTAGAAAAAAATGTGCTTTTTTTAAGAAAAAATCCCTTTTTCTGTAGTGTAGCTCCCCCCCCACCCAAGACCAACCCCCCACCCCTCCAAGATCCCTTTGACTGCTGTTTATTTTTTTTTAATTTTGCCCTTTTCCCCCACATAGTTACATTCATTTTCTGTAGTATAGCGGTTCCCACCCGCTCCCGCCCCGTGCACGCGCCCGCCCGCCGCCCTATGTGCACGCGCGCGCGCCCCCGTCAGCTACGCCCCCGATCCCGCCCCCCTCCACCTTACACGGCCCATCGATGGCCGCCCACCCGCCTCCCAAGTCAGCTCCCACCCACCAACGATACCGGCCATCGATGTCCGGTGCAGAGAGGGCCACAGAGTGGCTCTCTCTGCATCGGATGGCCATGCAGGGTTATTGCAGGATGCCTCCATATCGAGGCATCACTGCAATAACCGGAAAGCAGCTGGAAGCGAGCAGGATCGCTTCCAGCTGCTTTCCACACCGAGGACGTGCAGGGTACGTCCTCAGGCATTAACTGCCTTTTTTTTGAGGACGTACCCTGCACGTCCTTGGTCGTTAAGGGGTTAACAAGCTTGATGGCCCCTGTTTATGGCGAGTCTTCAGACACGCCAGAAACAGCAGTTATGAAGTAGCGGTCACAAAGACCGCTGCTCCATAACCTGTCCGCCTGCTCTGAGCAGGCGGACACACATCGCCACAATGCAACCCGATCGAGTACGATCAGGTTGACACCCCCCTGCAGGCGGCCCATTGGCCGCAAGTCTGCAGGGGGCGGCGTTGGACCAGCAGCTCTTGTGAGCTGCTGGTGCAATGCTGAATACGGCGAGCGTATTGCTCGCCGTATTCAGCGAGGTCTGGCGGACCTGATCCGCAGTGTCGGATCAGGTCCGCCAGACCTTGATAAATATGCCCCACTGTATCTATTAGAATAGCCAACACACCATACAAAGGTAGTCAATGATAACAATGTGTATCTTCAAATCAAGATGTCAGTGTCTAATGGAAATGTTCATAATATCCAAAGAGGTCTATTTATGAAATGTCTATCGGACCTGATCCGACAGTGCAGATCAGGTCCGACAGACATCGCTGAATGCGGAGAGCAATACGCTCTCCGTATTTAGCATTGCACCAGCAGTTCTTGTGAGCTGCTGGTGCAACGCCGCCCCCTGCAGACTCACGGCCAATGGGCTGCAAGCAGGGGGGTGTCAATCAACCCGATCGTACTCGATCGGGTTGAATTCCGGCGATTCCTATCCGCCTCATCAGAGCAGGCGGACAGGGTTATGGAGCAGCGGTCTAAAACAAACAAAATCGCCTCCAAAGTGAAAAATCATATTGTTAAACTCTCTTTCTGAAGCTATGAAGTCTTCAACAACAGCCACTACAGTTATCCCAACACCTAAAATATTATCAAAATACTTAAAGGAGCAATAGGATTGAACTGGCATTCTATTGGCTGATTGGAACAGCCAATAAAATGCCAGCTCAATCCTATTGGCTGATTGTATCAGCCAATAGGATTGAACTTAAATCCTATTGGCTGATTGCATTAGCCAATAGGATGTTTTCTACCTTAATTCCGATTGGCTGATAGAATTCTATCAGCCAATCGAAATTGAAGGGACGCAATCTTGGATGACGTCATTTAAAGGAACCTTCATTCAGTCGTCGGACGAAGAAAGAAGAGGATGCTCTGCGTCGGATGTCTTGAAGATGGACCCGCTCTGCGCCGGATGGATGAAGATAGAATATGCCGTCTGGAGGACCTCTTCTGCCCGGCTTGAATGAAGACTTCTGCCCGTCTGGAGGACCACTTCTGCCCGGTTGGGTGAAGACGTCTCCCGGTAAGGTGATCTTCAAGGGGTTAGTATTATTTTTTTTAAGGGGGGATTGGGTGGGTTTTAGAGTAGGGTTGGTTGTGTGGGTGGTGGGTTTTAATGTTGGGGGGGTATTTGTACTTTTTTTTTCAGGTAAAAGAGATTACTTTGGGGCAATGCCCCGCAAAAGGCCCTTTTAAGGGCTATTTGTAATTTAGTGTAGGGTAGGGCTTTTTTTATTTTGGGGGGCTTTTTTATTTTGTTAGGGGGATTAGAGTAGGTGTAATTAGTTTAAAAATCTTGTAATTATTTTATTATTTTCTGTAATTTAGTGGGTTTTTTTTTCGTACTTTAGATAATTTTATTTAATTGTAATTAAAGGGACACTGAACCCAAATTTTTTCTTTTGTGATTCAGAAAGAGCATGCAATTTTAAGCAACTTTCTATTACTCCTATTATCAATTTTTCTTTGTTCTCTTGCTATCATTATTTGAAAAAGAAGGCATCTAAGCTTTTTTTTGGTTTCAGTACTCTGGACAGCACTTTTTTATTGGTGGATTAATTTATCCACCAATCAGCAAGGACAACCCAGGATGTTCACAAAAATGGGCCGGCATCTAAACTTACATTCTTGCATTTCAAATAAAGATACCAAGAGAATGAAGAAAATTTGATAATAGGAGTAAATTAGAAAGTTGCTTAAAATTTCATGCTCTATCTGAATCACGAAAGAACATTTTTGGGTACAGTGTCCCTTTAATTGTATTCAGTTTAGCAAATTAATTTAATTATAGTGTAATTGTAACTTAGGTTAGGTTTTATTTTACAGGTACATTTGTCTTTATTTTAACTAGGAAGTTATTAAATAGTTAATAACTATTAAATAACTATTGTACCTAGTTAAAATAAATACAAAGTTGCCTGTAAAATAAAAATAAACCCTAAGATAGCTACAATGTAACTATTAGTTATATTGTAGCTAGCTTAGGGTTTATTTTATAGGTAAGTATTTAGTTTTAAATAGGAATAATTTAGTTAATTGTAGTAATTTTATTTAGATTTATTGTAATTATATTTAAGTTAGTGGGGTTAGGGTTAGACTTAGGTTTAGGGGTTAATACATTTAATATAGTGGCGGCGACGTTGGGGCGGCAGATTAGGGGTTAATAATATTTAACTAGTGTTTGCGATGCAGGAGTGCGACGGTTTAGGGGTTAATATATTTATTATAGTCGCGGCGATGTCCGGGTTCGGCAGATTAGGGGTTAAAATATTTTTTTTAGTGTTTGCGATGTGGGGGGGGCTCGGTTTAGGGGTTAATAGGTAGTTTATGGGTGTTCGTGTACTTTTTAGCACTTTAGTTAAGAGTTTTATGCTACAGCGTTGTAGTGTAAAACTCTTAACTACTGACTTTAAAATGTGGTACCAGGCTTGACAGGAGAGGGTCTGCAAGTCCCATTGAAAATATAGGATACGCAATTGACGTAAGTGGATTTGCGGTTTTTCTGAGTCTGGCCAAAAAAGTGAGCGGTGAGCCTGTCATTTCAAGACTCGTAATACCAGCGGGCGTTAAAAAGCAGCGTTGGGACCGGCCAACGCTGCTTTTTAAGCCTAACGCAAGACTCGTAATCTAGCCGTTTATTTTTTAACTCCTTAGCTTCCACGGGATATCAAGCTGTTCTCCATCATCTCATGCCATTAGAGATAAAGCACTGGGCAGTATATACTATTTGTTATGTATATAAACAGTGGTTAAAATATACAGCTAGATTTAGAGTTCTGCGTTAGCCGTCAAAAGCAGCGTTAAGGGGTCCTAACGCTGCTTTTAGCCGCCCGCTGGTATTTAGAGTCAGCCAGGAAAGGGTCTAACGCTTACTTCCTTACAGCGACTCCAGGCTACCGCAGATCCCCTTACGACAATTGCGTATCCTATCTTTTCTATGGGATCTGCCTAACACCGCTATTTGGAGTCTTGGAAGAACTGAACGGTAGACCCTCTACCGACAAGACTCCTACCGACAAAAAAAGTCAGTAGTTAAGAGCTTTATGGGCTAACGCCGGAATATAAAGCTCTCAACTACTGTGCTATAAAGTGTAATGTTGGTGGGTATTGTATTTTCTTTTACAGGTAAAAGAGCTGATTACTTTGGGACAATGCCCCGCAAAAAGCCCTTTTAAGGGCTGGTAATAGAGCTGATTACTTTTGTAATTTAGAATAGGGTAGGGAATTTTTTTATTTTGGGGGGCTTTTTTATTTTATTAGGGGGCTTAGATTAGGTGTAATTAGATTAAAATTATTGTAATATTTTTTTATTTTTTGTAATTTAGTGTTTTTTTTTTTGTATTATAGATTAGTTTATTTAATTGTATTTTAGTTTAGCTAATTGTAGGTAAATTATTTAATTAATTTAATGATAGTGTAGTGTTAGGTTTAATTGTAACTTAGGTTAGGATTTATTTTACATGTAATTTTGTAATTATTTTAACTAGGTATCTATGAAATAGTTAATAACTATTTAGTTTTAAATATGAATAATTTATTTAATAATAGGAATATTATTTTGTTTAATTTAAATTATATTTATGTTAGGGGGGTGTTAGGGTTAGGGTAAGACTTAGGTTTAGGGGTTAATAACTTTATTATAGAAGCGGCGAAGTTGGGGGCGGGAGATTAGGGGTTAATAATTGTAGGTAGGTTGCGGCGACGTTGGGGGGGCAGATTAGGGGTTAATAAATATAATGTAGGGTTCGGCGATGTTAGGGACAGCAGATTAGGGGTTCATAGGGATAATGTAGGTGGCGGCGGTGTCCGGTCGGCAGATTAGGGGTTAATAATAAAATGCATGTGTCAGCGATAGCGGGGGCGGCAGATTAGGGGTTAATAAGTGTAAGGTTAGGGGTGTTTAGACTCGGGGTTCATGTTAGGGTGTTATGTGTAGACTTAGAAACTGTTTCCACATAGGAAACAATGGGGCTGTGTTAGGAGCTGAACGGTGCTTTTTTGCAGGTGTTAGTTTTTTTTTCAGCCCAAACTGCCCCATTGTTTC
Source organism: Bombina bombina (assembly GCF_027579735.1). Taxonomy (NCBI): domain Eukaryota; kingdom Metazoa; phylum Chordata; class Amphibia; order Anura; family Bombinatoridae; genus Bombina; species Bombina bombina. The sequence continues at coordinate 203,107,563 of NC_069500.1, read as the reverse complement.
CTATGGGGATATCGTGCACAAGCACGTTTTGCCAGCTTACCGCTACCGTAAGCAACGCTGGTATTGAGGGTTGAAGGGAAGCTAAATTCTGCTCAACGCTCCCTTTTCTGACCCTAACGCAGCCACTCAGACAACTCTAAATACCAGCGTTGTCTTAAGGGTGCGCTGGGAAAAAAAGCAGCGTTAGCTACGTGGGTCTTTACCGACAAAACTCTAAATCTAGGCGATAGTTATGCAGCTCCCTGTGTGTAGCAAAATTAAAGTAATAATCTAGTGAAACAAATTAACTCATCCATTTGATTTAGTTAGTTTCTTCTTCTTTTTTTTTTTAACCAATTATCTTCTCTGGGGTTAACACATAGTCAAAGTCAATTGCTCCTGTGTCACTTCAGATAAAGAAATAAACTGCAATCCTATGAATAGCAGTATATGTATGTACGTATGCTTCAATCATCATCTGTATCTTTGCTTGGAGTTATATTGGAGTTTGCTGGATGTAGAAATTTGCTTATGTGTTTAACCCCTTGTTAGACATGTAATGACAAAAGATAATAAGAAATAAACTTATGTAATGAGCTTGAGTCGTTTGTTCATTTATTTATTTTTGCAATTTTGTCCCTTTAAATAAGTGAAACTATTTATGTTTAGCTATCAATAGACCCAAGAAAGCAATTTCCAGATTATACATATCATTACATTAAACTAAATACGTGACTAAATCTACATTACTGCTGAACTGGGAGGAAGATATTGTAAGAGAGTATACGATTGACGACTGGAATGATATATTTCATTACGCTAGCAAGGGCCTTATTAGTGCAGACCTTAGAGAGAACGTACTGAAGACAACCTTTAGATGGTACTTGACACCAATGAAAACGTCTCATATGACACTGGGAAACTCTAGACACTGCTATAGAGGGTGTGAGGTTAGGGGATCATATCTTCACATGTGGTGGGATTGCCTTAGAGTCCAAAACATTTGGAAGAAGCTCTCTTCACTGCTGAGCACCCTGTTAAGCGAACAGATCTCGCTTACACCAGCTCAGGCGCTGTTGCATGAGACAATTCCGAGACTAAACCCACATATAAACACTTTCATTCGAATCCTATGTACCACCACAAGAATAGCTATAGCTAAATATTGGAAAAATGAGATACCGGCGTGGGCAGAGGTCCTCAATAGAATACAGATGGTTTATTTGATGTACGAGACAGCAGCATTTATACAAGACACAGGGCCTGCGTTCCAGAAGATTTGGTTTTACTGGATAATCAGGGAGGGTGAAGGAACAGGGTAGAGAGAAAGGCAAAGATACCTTAGTGGAAGAAAATCGCTGATTAGACATAAGAGACTACCCAATATAAAGAAAATTGATAAGGGAGCTACTAAAAGCTATATAGATAGGCACTAGGGCGGGGGGTACCCGTGACTCCATTAGTTTGCTTTGTTATGATACAAGAGTTGTTGAGTTTTGTTTATCTGCTAAAATCATAAGAATATTACCCCCCAAGATTATATACTTCCAATATGGATTGATATAGCCACGGACATATAACAGAAGTAATTGAGGGAAAAGTATGAAAATGAGAGAAACCTCCATAGGTTTTGAGATAGACTGCAGCAAAGGTAGCAGATTAGATTATTTGTTGATATTTTATGGACATGAGGATAAAGACAAATATAGAGGGTTTTATTGGAAACCCTGCTCAAGGAACTGTCCCTAGACGAATACCATTAGTTCCTTAGAATACAATTATGAGTAGGGTACTACCTATCTTGCTGCTGAATGCTTTTTGTTTTTTTGTTTCTTATGGGTTTTTTTCGTCTTTCTCATTGTATGTTACATGTAATTTATCTGATGTATAAGGAGGAGCTTTGTGGTTTAATAAAGAATATTTTATCTAAATAAGTGAAACTCCAAATTTACATCTAACATTAGAAATGTGATATGTAATGATTTGCAGGTTTTGCCACATTACAGTAAATCACACTACAAGAAGAAATTGTTTTGTTTCGTTATATCTACATATTGTAATTCATTCATTGGTTGAATTTGGACTATTTTTATGTCAAACATCTAAAACATTTTCAGGTTTAAAAATAAAGATGTCCTGTATATGTTGTCAAAATATATGCTTACAAATGCAATGTGTTTCTGAGAGGTGTTGTCAGGGTTTTTTCCCTGCTGTGTTTGTCATGTGCAGCTGGCAGCCATTTTACTCACCTCTCTTCCTGACTATGGTGCATTGTGGGGTATGCTGCTCACTTCCTGCACTTCCTTTTATGGCCAGACTGGTGTGCATCATCCATGTGAGACAGGATGCAGTCTCAGAATTGTGATGTCATTTAAAGGGCCTCTGTTCAGTATGCTTTGCCTTTGCGTTGTCTCAGACCTGTTTGTGAGAGTTCCTGTGTATTACCTGGCTGCCTGACGTCCTTCCTGGTTCCTGATCCCTTGCTTGTTTCTGACTCTGCTGTTTTCCTTGTTCCTGATTCCGGCTCTTCTGACTATTCGCTTTGGCTCCTGACTCGGCTCGTCTGACTACCAGCTCTGGTTTTGACTCCTGGCTTGTTATTTGACTCATGGACTTTTTATTATTTTTTTGCTATTAATAAAGGTGTGATTATTTTTGCACTTCTCGTCTGATTTCTGGCACCCTGACATTACGCAAAGACCATGAATCCTGATGGTGCTAATAATCCACCTTTATCTGCCATCATTTCCAGGATGGATAAACAGGATCACAGCTTGGATCAATTTGCACTAGCCCTGCAAACCCTGCTGACTCGCACTGCACATTTGGACCAAAGCGTTCCGCAAGTTATGGCTGCTCCTGTTACCGCTGCTGCACCTATGCCTACCAGGAGCATATCCGGTTCTGCACCTCTACCTCAGCGATATGGAGGCGATCCTATTCAGTGCAGAGGGTTTTTGAACCAGGTGGGCATTTACTTTGAGATGTTACGTCAGGCATTTCCCTCTGACAGAGCTAAGGTGGGATTTCTCATCTCATTACTCTCTGACACAGCTCTTCCCTGGGCTAATCCCTTGTGGGAGACTAATAAACCTGTGATTTCAAATTACCCTGAATTTGTGGCCTCCTTTCGAAGGGTATTTGATGTTCCGGCTCGCTCCTCCTCTGCTGCTAAACGACTCATGTCCATTCAGCAAGTTACAAGATCTGTTGCTCAGTATGCTATTGAGTTCCGTATGCTTGCCGCAGAGGTAGGTTGGAACAATGAAGCCCTTATTGCCGCCTTCTTTCATGGGCTCTCTGATGCGATTAAAGACGAAGTTGCTGCCAGAGATTTACCAGAGGATCTCGAGGCATTGGTGTTTTTTTTTATCCTAATTGAGATCAGACTCAGAGAGAGGCCCTCTTTCAAGGAGCGCTTGTGGAAGCCTCCTGTTCCGTTGTCTCCTACGTGTTCGTTCCCACCCATGCCTCCCTCTCCTCCCATGCCTCCTGGTCCCGAGTCACCAGGTACTGCAGAGCCAATGCAGCTAGGATTCACGCGTCTCTCCACGGCGGAGAGGGCCTTTAGGAAAAGGGAGGGGCTCTGCCTCTATTGTGGGTTACAGGGTCACCTTTTGAAGTCTTGTCCTTCACGGCCGGGAAACGCTCACACCTAGGGTCCTGTCGGGGGCAGACCTTGGTTGGTTTATCCTCGTCCCCGGAACCGCTTAAGGAGAAACCTTTGGTCACGGTTGTGCTTTCCTGGGTGGACTCCTCCATAGTCACTCAGGCTCTTGTTGACTCCGGTGCTGCGGGCTATTTCATTGACAGTGCTTTTGTATCAAAGCACTCCATTCCTGTTTTGCCTCGGTTCGTACTGCTTGCTATTGGGGCCATTGATGGCAGGTCCCTTCAGTTACTCACGAAACTGCTCCGTTGTCCATGGCTGTTGGGGCTCTCCATTTTGAAACCATTCAGTTGCAGGTGATAAACTCTCCGCATTTTCCGGTTGTTCTGGGTTATCCCTGGCTCCAAAAGCACAATCCCAGTCTCGACTGGCGCAGGTCCGAAATGTTGTCATGGTCCCTGCAATGTATTTCCACTTGTCTTCAGAAACCAGTTAAAGTCTTGTGCACTTCTTCGGTATCTCACTTGCCAGAGGAGTACCGAGAATTCCTAGACGTGTTTGACAAGGTGCGTGCCGGTACGTTGCCTCCTCACCGGTCTTACGATTGTGCCATAGACCTGCAACCCGGAGCCATTCCTCCTCGGGGCCGGATGTACCCTCTGTCTGTTGCAGAGAATTGTGCTGTGGAGGAGTATGTTGCCGATGCTTTGTCATGGGGGATCATCCGCAAATCCTGCTCTCCTGCAGGGGCTGGCTTCTTCTTTGTGAAGAAAAAGGGTGGCGAGTTAAGACCATATATCGATTATAGGGGTCTTAATCGTCTTACCATTAAGAATGCTTACCCTATTCCACTTATTACGGAACTCTTTGACCGCCTCAAGGGAGCTACGGTCTTTACTAAACTTGATTTGAGAGGAGCGTACAATCACGTTAGGATTAAGGGGGGCCACGAATGGAAAACAGCATTTAACACCAGGAGCGGGCATTATGAGTATCTTGTAATGCCCTTTGGTCTATGTAATGCTCCTGCTGTTTTTCAGGAATTTATTAATGATGTCCTACGAGATATGTTGCAACAGTGTGTTGTGGTGTACTTAGACGTCATCCTCATACACTCACCCACACTTGAAGCTCATCGTTCTGATGTTACACGGGTTCTTCAGAGACTACGTTCGAACGGCCTGTTTTGTAAACTCAGACTCAAGTAACCTTCCTAGGTTATGTTATCTCCATTGCAGGGTTCTCCATGGATCCTGACAAGTTATCTGCAGTTCTGCAGTGGCCTCGCTCAGTTGGTCTTCAGTCTATTCAACGTTTTTTGGAGTTTGCCAATTACTATAGAAAGTTTATTAAAAACATTTCTTCCTTGGTCAAACCTATCACAGACATGACCCGTAAAGAGAATGATCCACTCCATTGGTCACCTACTGCCATTAAGGCCTTTGATAGTCTTAAGACTGCCCTTGCTGCCGCTCCAGTTCTGGCTCATCCTAACCCTGTCCTGCCTTTCGTTCTTGAGGTCGATGCGTCTGAGACTGGAGTAGGTGCCCTCTTGTCTCAACGTTCCACGCCTGATGGTTCCTTGCATCCATGTGGTTTCTTCTCTAAGAAATTGTCTCCAGCGGAGTGCAATTATGAAATTGGCGACAGGGAATTACTGGCCATAATTTTGGCACTTAAGGAATGGAGGCATCTTCTCGAGGGTACTAGCGTGCCAGTGCTCATTCTTACTGACCACAAGAATTTAACTTATCTATCTGAAGCAAAACGTTTGTCGCCCCGACAGGCCAGATGGGCGGTATTTTTGTCTCGGTTTAATTATGTGGTCTCCTACCTGCCTGGTAGTAATAATGTTAGGGCTGATGCCCTCTCTCGACAATTTTCGCCTCTGTCCAAGGAGGAGTCTGTACCTACTCCTGTTATACCTCCTGACCATATTTTGGCTACCATACGTACTAATTTGACTTCTCCCTTGGGGGAGGAGATCCTGGCTGCACAAACCAATGCACCTCCTGAGAAACCTAGTGGTAAGTGTTTTGTTCCTGAGAATCTTCAAACTAAACTTTTGCACACTTACCACTATCCTAAAGCCGCAGGTCACCCAGGCAAGAACCAAATGATTTGGTCTGTCACTCGTCAATTCTTGTGGCCAGGTCTTCGTTCTGATGTTGCTGCGTATGTTGCCTCCTGCTCAGTTTGTGCACAGAATAAGACTCCTCAACGTCTTCCTGTGGGTCTTCTTCAACCTATTGGTAATGGTGAGAGTCCTTGGACACATCTTTCCATGGACTTCATTGTTGAGCTCCCTGTTTCCAATGGCAATACTGTTATCCTTATGGTGGTTGACCGTTTTTCGAAAATGTCACATTCCAATGGGGCTGCAGAACGGTCTAATCAAGCTCTGGAACAGTTCCTCCGTTGCTATGTCTCAGATCACCACAATAATTGGTCTGAACTGTTACCTTGGGCAAATTTTGCTCGTAATAGTGCTATTAATGCTTCCTCCAAGTTATCCCTGTTCATGGCGAATTATGGGTTTCAACCATTCTTGTTGCCCGATTCATTCATGTCTCAGGGTATTCCGGCTTTGGAGGAGCATCTCCGGCAACTCCGTTCCACGTGGGTGCAGATTCAGGATTGCCTTCATCATTCTATGCAGCTCCAAAAGTTCCAGGCTGATCGTAGGCATCTGCCCGCACCTTCCTACCAGGTTGGTGAGAGAGTTTGGCTGTCCTCCCGCAACTTGAACCTTTGTGTGCCTTCCAATAAATTGGGTCCCCGCTATGTTGGTCCTTTTCAAATACTCCGACGGGTTAATCCTGTGGCCTACGCTCTTGACCTTCCTCCTGCTATGAGCATCTCCAATGTTTTTCATGTCTCCCTCAGAATTGTGATGTCATCACTTTTTTTTTTTAAAAGACCTCTGTTCAGTATGCTTTGCCTTTGCGTTGTCTCAGACCTGTTTGTGAGAGTTCCTGTGTATTACCTGGCTGCCTGACGTCCTTCCTGGTTCCTGATCCCTGGCTTATTCCTGACTGCTGTTTTCCTTGTTCCTGATTCCAGCTCGTCTGACTATTCGCTTTGGCTCCTGATTCGGCTCGTCTGACTACCAGCTCTGGTTTTGACTCCTGGCTTGTTATTTGACTTATGGACTTTTTATTATTTTTTGCTATTAATAAAGGTGTGAATATTTTTGCACTTCTCGTCTCAGTCTGATTCCTGGCACCCTGACCGGTGTGTTGCAGCATTAAGGAATTCCTTCACAATTTAGTAAACACCCAACTAGCCTGAAGCTAATAATTTATTCCCACTGTGCTGTGAGAGAGTATAGTAACTGTGAGTGGTGCATAGGACCATAATGCTGGTCACTTACCTGCAGGCTCTGACTCTGATCTGTGGGGTCAGGTCGCTGCCTCCAGCTCACAGCATCTCCGATTCTCCAAAGGCCCCCCAAAGCACAGGAATAGTGCCCCGCTCGTGGCTGCCCCATTCATGCAGAACTGACTGGAAAAAAGATCCACACCCACTACACTAGTGCGGCCGGGCCACGGGCCATGTGTTAGTGCCACTCAGTGATTCAGGAGTCACCTCACCACATAGTGTGCGGCCACCGGCTGTCATTATATGTTGCAGCCGAACATAACATAGTACTATATTGAATACATAATAAATAAAATAATGCAGTGTGGTCGTTGTGGGCGGGGCTAAACTACCATGCAGCCTACTAGGCATTTGCCCGGTATGCCCGACGCTCAGTCCGGGCCTGGCAGTGTGCAATTTAATAATAGCAAATGTTCACATTTCTGAAGTGAGCATTTTGTAAGTGAGGGAATTATACAAGTATTGGACAATGGACAAGACACTAGGAAAGTAAACATCAGAACTTTGGAACCTTATCCTAGTTCCTTTTGTAACTAAAACCAACACACCTTCACTTGTGCACTCTCACTGTGTGTGCAACAAACTCACTTCTATCCACAACCTCTTCATCTCCCACTCCCTCAACCTTCTGGCTCTCACAGAAACCTGGCTCTCTCCCTCAGACACAGCTTCCCCAGCTGCATTGTCACATGGGGGTCTCCACTTCAGCCACACCCCAAGGCCTGGAAACAGAAAAGTAGGTGGTGTAGGTATTTTACTTTCCTCTCCTTTCAACAAATACAACCCCATCTCTTCCCTCACATTTTCTTCCATTGAAACCTACATGAAATTCACATATTCTCTCCTCTCTCTCTACGTGTTGAGGTTATATATCGCCCCCCCTCCCCGGCTCCTCAACTCAATTTCTCAATCATTTTGCACCCTGTCTACCTTATTTCCTCCCCTCTGACATCCCTGCCCTCATTCTTGGGGATTTTAACCTGTCTGTCGACAATTCTACTGCGCCTGCAGCAAAGAGACTTCTCCAGCTCACTTTCTCTTACGGTCTGTCACTATGGTCAGACTCTCACACTCACAAAGATGGATGCTCCCTTGATCTGATTTTCAGCTATCGATGCACCCTCTCAAACTTCACAAATTCCCACTTACTTACCTCCCTCCTTCTAACCTTCACACCAAGCTCCACAGGACTATTAAGTCACTTGATCGGCAACATCTTTCAAACTCTCTCAAATCTCTGCTCCCTTTCATCTCCTCCTTTTCCTGCCCTGAACAATCTATCTGTCACTATAATTCCACTCTTACAGCAGTGCTTGACAATTTTGCACCTCCTACCATAGCTCAAAAGTCACGCACTCATCCTCAGCCCCGGCATACTCCTCTAACACACTACCTATGTAGATGTTCCCGCACTGTTGAGCGACATTGGAGAAAATCCCATTGTTCAGCTGACTTCCTTCATTACAAGTTCATCTTAAACTCCTAATATTCTACCCTTAACCTCTCCAAGCAGGATTACTTATCTACTCTTATCTCTGTTCTCCACTTTTAACACCCTTCTCCGCCCACCCCCACCTCATATTTCCACTTCTCTCTCAGCTCAAGATTTTGCCAACCACTTCACCAACAAAATAGATTCCATCAGAAATGAAATAATCTCTCAACAGACTACCAGTCTCCAACCCCTTCAACCGATTACCAATGTCCAAAACCCACAAAGCCACAGATTCAACTTTTTTTGCTCCTGCTACTAAGGAAGAAATTTCTGCCGTTATATCCTCCTCTCACCTCACTACCTGTCCCCTTAAACCCATCCCCTCACAACTACTGCCCTCCCTTCCCCTCTCCTACTCTTACTCCTATCCTTAAATATATTTTTAATCTCTCCCTCAGCACTGGTATATTTCCCTCATCCCTTAAACATGCACTAATCACACCCATCCTCAAAAAATCTCTAAATCCATCATCCTCAGCCAACTACTGCCCTATTTCCTTACTCCTCCTTGCCTAAAAACTTCTGGAAAGACTTGTATATACATGTTTATCACATTTACTCACATTAAACTCCCTTCTTGATCCATTGCAATCTGGATTTTGCCCCCATCACTCCACAGAAACTGCAATCATTAAGGTTACTAATGACCTAATTACAGCAAAATAAAAAGGCCACTTTTCTCTGTTAATCCTTCTTGATCTGTCTGCAGCCTTTGACACTGTTGACCTCACTCTCTTGCTCCAGACTCTCCAGTCCTTCGGCATCTGTGACACAGTCCTCCTGTGGCTCTCCTCTTACCTGTCTAACCAGACCTTTAGTGGAACCTTTTCTGGCACATCCTCTGACCCTTTACCACTTTCTGTTGGGGTACCACAAGGCTCTGTCCTTTGTCCCCTTCTCTATTTATACATCATTCTTAGGTTCCTTAATACGGTCACATGGGTTTCAATACCATTGATATACTGATGATACCCAAATCTACTTCTCTGCACCAGAGCTATCCCCTTCCTTACTAACTCATGTCACTAACTGTCTTTCTAATATTTCATCCTTTATGTCCTCTCACTACCTTAAAGGGACAGTAAAGTCCAAATTAAACTTTTATGATTCAGATAGGGCATGTCATTTTAAACAACTTTCCAATTTGATTTTATAATGACATTTGCTTTATTCTCTTGGTATTCTTAGTTGAAAGATAAACCAAGGTAGGCTCATATGCTAATTTCTAAGCCCTTGAAGACCGACCTCTTATCTGAATGCATTTGACAGTTTTTCACAGCTAAAGGGCGTTAGATCATGTGTTTCATAAATAACATTGTGCACACGCATGTGGAGTTATTTATCATTACCCTAACCTTGGGGTCACACTCAGATCTCTCTTTTACTCCCCACATCCAGTCTTTGGTCAATTCCTGCTGCCTCCACCTTAAAAACATATCCAAAATTTGCCACAATTTGCCACCTCGCACAAGACACAAATAATACTTTAATCAACTCTCTCATCATTTCCCGCATTAACTATTCCAACTCTATGCTCTCTGGCCTCCCTAGCTGCCGTCTATCTCCCTTACAATCCATATTAAATGCCTCTGGCAGGCTGATCTATATCTATATACCTATATCTCCAACCTAGTTTCCAGTTACTCTCCCTCCTATCCCCTTCACTCTGCTCAAAACCTCCTTCTCTCCTCCTCTCTTGTTACCTCCTCACATTCCCGTCTACAAGACTTCTCCAGACTGACCCCTATTTTGTAGAACTCTCTGCCTCGTTGCACAAAACTCTCCCCTAGTTTACAAACTTTAAAGCGCTCCTGAAAGATTCTACTGTTCAGGGATGCATATAACATAGACTAACATTTTCTTATCTTAGTTCCTCTCCTCCTTTAGTTATCCCATTGAACCCCCTTAGCGTGTAAACCTACAAGCCTAGCTGCTTTGTAGATCACCTTTATGAGAACTGATTTACAACAGTGAAACTCTTGGCAGGGTCCTCTATCCCATTGTCTCCCATAAATGTTACCTTGCATATTAGCCCATGTTTTTAGCGCTGCAGAATCTGTTGGCGTTCTACAAATAACTGATAAAAATAATTCTCCATGAACAGAATGTAAAAGCCATTTACTACACACTTCCAAAGGCACATGATCCTTCCAATAGAATATATCATTACATTGATAGAACTATCTATGCCCGACCAAATATTCGTTCAGGTACTGTCACGTAGTTAAATACTTCCTATGTTAAACCACTCAGTCTCACAACCAACCAGTTAGGGATCCAATCAGATAGTTAATGAATCCAGTTATTGATCATAGAACTGAGGGTTTAACACTAATGGAAACCACCAGTTGTAAAAGATAGAACCATAGGTTAAATGTGACTTAATGCTCAGGAGTTTAAACAACCTCTGATCTTGGCAAGGTATTAACGACAAGAGTGTTAAGGAGGTGTTGTTAGGGCAGCGTTAAGCACAGACAGAAAAGCTAGAGGTTAATTGCAAAAGTTAATTGTAACTGAACATACACAATAAAGTCCCAGTTGCAAAGATATAGGTTAGGTTCGTTAGAGGTAAATTCATGCACTTCAACAATATGGTGCGTATATGGAAATAGCTGCAATATCACATGTACTTGAGTATAGTGCTTAAACAAGATAGTTTGTGGTAACAGCGATACCTCAATCCTTATGTGAGCTGGGAACAGAGGATGAGACTTGCCCAATGTCTTTCCGGGATACTCCTTGGTTCTCGTGCAGTGGACAAGTTACCTAGCAAGCAGAGAGAGTGTGGTGTCTGACTAACTCACTTGAATGAATCGCAATTCGGATGGCGTGTGACGTCAGCACCCTGAACCACGGAGGATTAGCTGGTGTGTTCTGCAAGCGGTCTCCACTGCAATTGCTGAATGCGCCTAGAGCGGGGAGAGGTAGGAGGAGTTGTTTACGGAGTGTAGGCAGCTAGGAAAAAACGACAAAGGTGTTAAACTTGTAAGTAAATCTTCAACGCAACTTCAAACTGTAGTTAGGCTTGTAATTGCTGGGAAACGATTCCAAGAGGTTAGGATGCTTCAAACAAATTACCAAGCACTGAGAAAACGGAGGTAGAGCCTTTTATAGCCGAGGTAAGTGAAGTTTTAAAGTGAACAGCACCAATAAAGAATTGCGAGTCCATGACAGGTACTTTAAATAATAATATTATTTACAACCAGTGGTGTCCAACATGTCCCTATCTTATGGCAATCTCTTTATGGCTCACTTTGAGGACCAATATATTTGCCTCACTTGTTGTGAGGCAGTTTTTTAAATCAAATATATATTGATAATATTTTCTTCGTTTGGAGGGCGGAATTAATTGTTGGGGTAGTTTAATGAACAGAACCATTTACTGTCAGATTTAAATTGATAGTAAACATATAGGGGCCTATTTATCAAAGCGTCAACTATGTTGCATTTGCCAGCATCAATATGCTCGCCAGACAGCACTGCCGCGGCCTGAATACGTTCTCCTTATTTATAAAAATCCTGTCAAAAACATGCGCGTCAAGTACGGTGCGAAGAGCACCGGACTGGTGTTAACTAACAATCATTGATGTTGCGGTTATTCGGGTTTTTCCCAACTTTATTTATACCATTTCATTACTGTCCATGAACAAGCATATTTCTCTAAAGCTAATCTTTTAGTTTTCCAAGAAAAAGATTGATTTATACCTCAACAAACAATATCTCATAGAAAGTTATTTTTATATTAATTTTTTTTATACTTTCACATAAATGAAATGTGTGTAAATAAATGTGTGTGTGTGTGTGTCTGCTATGTCAGAAATCTTTTGCAAACATATTTACATGTCCCTAAGTTCGTTTTTTTTTTCTAAATAATGTTGTCTGTCATATCTCTGTGTTTATTTATACCTATAGTGTAAATATATTATTATTCTGAGCAGGAGTAATTGCGAATATAACATGTAATCAGAGTATCATATGTATTTATTTGCAATCAATGGATATGGGATAGAAAAGTAAAACATTAAGTTGCTCTAGTGGGAGCTAGCTGCTAATTGGTGCCTGCACACATTTTTCTCTTGTGATTGTCTAAATAGATGTGTTCAGCTAGCTGCCAGTAGTGCAATGCTGTTCCTTCAGCAAAGGATAACAAGAGAATTAAGCAAGTTTGATAATAGAAGTAAATTTGAAAGTTGTTTAAAATTGTATGCTCTATCCAAATCATGAAATAATATTTTGGGTTTTCCTGTCCCTTTAAGAGATGGGCCAGTTTTCTCTCTACACCTGTCTAACCCCTCCTAATTGCAATCTATTTTTAAAATCCACCCCTAAACAGGTATTATAAAATGGGCTGGCATATAAGATGACATTTCTTACTGAAAAAGAAATTTAAGAGAAGGAAGAAATACACTGAAAATAGCATGACAGTAAGGTGATTTTAATTTCTGCTTAGGTGGGCTATCCCTTTGAGCTATCAGCTTAAGATTCTATTGAATCAAACATCAATTTGAATTTTAAAATCCTTGTCTAAAATATTACACTGTGTGTCCTAATGTCAGCATCAATGTTTATCTTTAATACTAATTTTACATATACATACTTTCAAAGTATAATACACAATGTAACAAATGGCACTTACAAGTTCTGATGAGTGATCAATGACACAAGTATCGAGCAATTTGATTCGTTAGTGATTATAATGTGTATTTGAATCAGATTGGCAGATGTCAAAAAATCATGTGATTATGCATATTCCACTCAAAAGTGGTGGAAAAATTCACTAGTGTGTGGGTTATTTAGGAGTTTGTGTCATAATTGGTGCGAAAAGTGTTGAGTCAAATATGGCGCGAAGTGGAGAGTGAGACTTGTATTACTTGGCTTAAACATGGTGCACATAGATTTTTCACAAAAAATAAAAAGGAAGTTAGCTATATTATGTTGTGTATTTATTTCATTTTTATCTCTAGAAATATTACTGCAACAAGTTTGGGGCAAAACTTTGCACCAAATATGTAGAAATAATGCTTTGTAATGAGAGACAAAGTTGTAGCATAATCCATAAGTAGTAATGTATTTTTCATTTAACCCCTATATCTACTAGTGCACCAAATGTGTAGCAATAATATTGTTTGATTTAGAAAGGGTATACACATTTAATAAAGGTTTTAATTTACTTTTATTATGTAATATACTTCATTCTCTTGCAGCATTGAACATAAGCTTTCTCTGTTTTCAGACTCCCCTTGACTTCTATGGCATCCACAACCTCAAGGATGGCGGATTGAAAACTAGATACGCTGAGTCAGAAAAGACGCAAGCGTAAATGTAGAATTTTTGATAACTTTGTGAGACTTTCAAATAGTGTTGAATAGGAGGTCGAATGAACACAATTCCACTCGAATACCATGGTTTTCAACTCGCATAGGTCTGCGTCGGATTGAGATCACGGGATCGTATTTTACGTCACAAATTTCAACATTTGCCAATCTTGACGCTTTGATAACTACGGGGGATCAATCTTGTGACAATTACAATGCGGAATTCCAGCGTAGTTTCAGTTGACGCTTTGATAAATAGGCCCCATTGTTACTAAAAGAATGTAATGTATTCTTTACAGTGTACACTTTACACTAAGCTTTGTGTGTTTTTTTGGTTTTTTTTTAAAGAAAATTCACATCTGGATTTATTTTATTTATATTCCAAAATTACAACATCCTGAGCTGTTCCTCACAGGTAATCGAGTTCTATATTGTAGAGCACACCAATAGCAGTGCAAGACGTAATCAGATGAACTCCGTCTGGCTTCTTCCTTCACTGGTTCAGGTGCAAGCTGTAGAGAATGAGCATTTAGATATCTACAACTGTCATGTTGCTCCTTATAATTACAGGAACAAAACAAGCCCAGTTGTGGGGTACAGCAGAGAACACAACCTTAGGGATCCACTGGTAAAAACTGATCTAACAAGTAGTTGGTAGGTCCCAAATAATGACAGAACCTATTAAACTTGGATGTTTTCATTGCCCCAGCAGCATCACCTGTAACAGTCCTATTCATTAAAATATTCCATCATTAGCATACCAACAGATTTAATGATTAGACATTTACATGCATAACTACATTTATTATTCATATTTTGTAAAATCAAAATGAATTCTTTTTTTTTTTTTTTATATTTTTATTTATAATCCCAAAATATATATACAGAGCCTCTCAGATGGGCTTACCTTTCACCTCGCAGGGTGTTTTACCATGTGTGAACACAAGAAAAAAGAAACAATAGACAGCCTCTCATTTGGGCCAATTTTCACCACGCAGGGTGTTTTACAAATTCTCACCTAGATTGACCTAGGCCCTTATGTAATGACCATACATACTGCTCTTTATCTATCAATACTCAATACAATATAAGTCATCATATATTCTGTACTTATATTTAGGTTTTTTATTCCCTTAAATCCTCGACCCCTTACCCAAAACAAAAACAAAAACAGAAACGAAAAAAAAAAAAAAAGTTATTTCTCTCCCTCCCCCTGCCCCAGCGCAATCCGCACTATGGCTTCACCTTAATTTTCAACTGATCTCCGAAAAGGATGCCAAAATTGTTCCTGTATAGTATCTGGAAGTGAATGTACCAATTTTTCCCATTTCTTCCTATACTTTCTACTGGTAAGCTCATTCAATTCTTGTATATCAAACTGTTCAATAATTGCTTGTTTTATCAAGAAATGTTTCCACTCTGAGAAGTTGGGTTTTTTGCTATTCTTCCATTGTCTAAAGATTATACTTCTGGTATTGAAATATTTATGAATTTCCAATCTTCCCCCCATTCCTTGTTCCTAGATAGGAGTACTATGTGTTCTATTTTAAAGTTAATGGGTCTCCTTAATATTTTCTGTAGCCAAAACTCAATTTTAAACCAAAATTGTTTAACTGGGGGGCATTCCCATACCATGTGTATTAGATCAGCTGCAGATTGACTGCATTTAGGACATCTATTAAAGTGGGTATTACCCCACTTTGCCCCCTTCTCTGGTGCATAATAAGTATGGTATAATAACTTTAAGTGGGCCTCTCTCCAAGTTTCAGATATCGTTGTTTTAGCTACTTGGGCGATTGACTCCCTTATCTTATCATTAGACTCATCTATCTCCGTGATGTAGGGTCTCCATTTATTCGTTAAATTGTCTAAAAATTTTTGACCTTCCTTAATGGAGAAAAGTTTATACCAAGGTGAGATTGAGTGAATTCCATGCGTAGCCATTTTTATCCATGATTCAATTTTCTCCCATCCCCAATTCCAACCATTATCCTTAATAAGCTGTTGGGCATAATGCCTGACCTGCAGATAGGCAAAAAAATCTCTGTTTTCTATTGCAAAATTAGTTTTCAAAAAGCCAAAAGATTTAACCGTCTTTCTTTCTATGTCTAATACTTGCAATATATATTCCAACCCCTTAGCCCCCCAGCTTTGAAATAAAGGAGAGTTAAAGCCCATGGGAAAAGATGGATTATTCTGTATTAGCAGGTATTTGGACATCTTATATTCTATTCCCAGATTAACACACAACTTTGCCATGCTATTATAGGATTAACAATAGTTTTTATATTTTTGATATTTGTCGGCAGACTTCGCCATGGGCAATGTATAAGGTTTGTTAAATTGTATGGCATACATAAATTCTTTTCGATTTCTGAGACCGTAAAATACGAAACCCTGGTTATCCATTCTACTACTATTCTACTTAGCATTACCCAGTTATAATGTTCCAAGTTTGGGAGGGCTAATCCCCCTGTATCTCTTTGTAGGTGTAATTTATTCACAGATATTCTAGGTTTCTTGTTGTTCCATATAAATTGCCTTACCGCCCCCATAAGCTCTCTAATATCTTTCTTTGGGATCAGAATAGTCAAATTTTGAATAAGATATAACATTTTTGGAAACATTATCATTTTGAATATGTTAACCCTACCAGTAACTGATAGTGGTAACTTGGACCAAGCTTTTAAATCTTCTTTTATTTTCCTGAACAAGGGTGTATAGTTTAAATTATATAGTAGTTCTTCTTGAGTTGAGATTAGTATGCCTAAATATCTTATACCCTCTTGAACTACCTTGAAATGATTCCCTGGACTCCAATCTTTATCCTCCCTCAGTATCATCAGTTCAGATTTACCTATGTTGATCTTATAGCCTGAGATCGCACTGAAATCTTCTATTATTTCCAATATTAGCGGGATATTATCCTTAAGATTGCGAACATATAGCAGTAGATCGTCTGCATATAAAGAGACTTTGCTCTCATATTCGCCCACCATTATGCCCTGTATCTTTTCTCTTAGATTTATGGCTAAGGGCTCTATCACTACATTGAATAAAAGCGGTGAGAGAGGACATCCCTGTCTGGTACCTCTCTCCAGCAAGAGATTTTCAGATATCTGACCATTTACCAAAATTGCAGTACTTGGTTTTTTATAGATATTTTTAACTAGCTGAATTATAGTTTCTGGAAACCCAAATTGTGACATTGAAGTAAATAGATGGTCCCATTCCACAGAATCAAAAGCTTTCTGTGCATCTAGAGAGAGTATAGCTAAGCTAGGTCTATCCCCTTTTTTGTGTTTATTTTTCTTTTTTTGTAAGTGTTTTTCATTTTTTGTGAAATCTAACATCGAAAACAATTTACGTAAATTAGAAGCGGAATTCCTTCCTACCATAAAGCCTGTCTTGTCAATGTGGATTATAGATTTTAATACTGCCTGAAATCTATTTGCAATGATACCTGTTAAAATTTTATAATCCGAGTTTAACAGGGATATGGGCCTATATGACTCCATCAGTGTAGAATCTTTATTTGGTTTTAAAATTAACGTTGTCCAAGATGCCGTAAAATGAGCTGACATTTCTTTCCCTTCTTTAAGTTATTGATTAAATAGTAAGGTTAAATTTGGAACTACCTCCTCTATAAGTATTTTATAATATTCATTGGGTAATAAGTCTGGCCCGGGGCCTTATTATTTTTTAAGTTTTTAATAGAATTACTAACCTCTTCTTCTGAGATTTGTTTAGTGAGTTTGTTTCTTTCTATTTCCTCAAGCTTAGGTTTTAAGATCTTTGCCCAGAAATCCCGCTTTTTATCAGGGTTCAATTCTCCTGCACTATAAACCTTTTGATAATAGTCTTTAAATAGATTTAAAATATCTTCTGTTTTATGTTCCACCTTCCCATTTATATTTATACACCCAATATGACTATGTCCTTTTGCTTTCTTAACCAAGTTGGCTAGGAATTTCCCTGATTTATTTCCGTGTCTATAGAACTTTGCAGACAACCTAAGTTCTTCCTGAGTAGTTTTATTAATAAGCCAGATATCCCTAACCTCCTTTGCCTCCACATACTGCTGCCAATTCCTGCTATTTGGTTCATCTAGGTATTTATTATATGCTGAAGACAATCTCTTTAACATTTCTTTTTCTCTGATTTTTTGTTTTTTCTTTTTTTTGCACAGAAAAGCAATAACTTCACCTCGAATTACCGTTTTTGATGCTTCCCAGAATATCTCTGGCTTCTCCAAGTATTCTACATTATTTGTGTAGAAATCTTGCCATTTTGTCTTCAACATATTTTTAAATCCTATATCTTTGATCAGATAGTTAGGAAACCTAAATCGTCTAATGGGAGAGTTATTATTATTCAAAATAATTTTAAGAGTTATTGGGGCATGATCTGATATTATTATGTCTTTTATTTCTGCTTCTAGCTCCAGGCCCATTAATCTCTCTGAGGTCATGAACATATCTATCCTAGAGAACGTCATATGAGCCTTAGAGGCACATGTGTTTTCCCTATCCGTCGGGTTTCTCTCTCTCCAGGCATCTTTTATTTTAAGGTTAGTTATACATTTACGCAGTAACTTAGCCTCCAGCTTATCTTTCCTTGTTTTCCTCCCAGCCTCCCCTTTTCCAACTCTGTCTAAGGGAATTTGAAACACCATATTGAAGTCCCCGCCTAATATAAGAACTCCATCTATCTTTTCTAATAACTGAGATTGAAGTTCCATCCAAAATGATGGATTATAATCATTAGGGCCATACACATTACATATAGTAAATATTCTTCTCCCAATTTCCAATTTTAAAATCATATATCTTTCTTCTGAGTCTAACTCAGAGGACAAAATAGTATAATGGAGTTTCTTATTCAAAAGAATTGCAACTCCTCTTTTTCTTTTAGAACAAGGGGTTCCAATTATTTCTCCCACCCAACCAGCTTTCAGTTTAATCAATTCTTCTCCTTTCAGGTGTGTCTCCTGGATGAGGGCTACATCAACCTTCAATTTCTTAAGTTGTGTCAGAATTGCCTTCCTCTTTATCGGGGAGGTGATGCCGCCCACATTCCAGGAAACACATCTAAACTGATTATTCATTTGATTTCTTCAATCTTAGACCTTCCAGCCAAGCGCGAACTGCGCCCAGAGCAGGAGGGAGAGAGAGAAGGAAAAAACAAAAAAAAAAAAAGCACCCCCTTTCCCTCCCTAACCCCCCCTTTCCCCAAAGAACTCTACATTCCTTATCTGACTTGTTCATTAGATACAACAATTCCTTTTTTTGTTATATTCAACCTTCATTATATTACCTCATCTCTCATAAAAACTTCAGCCTCTCTTGGATTTTCTAAGGCCTAGATTTAGAGTTCGGCGGTAGCCGTCAAAACCAGCGTTAGAGGCTCCTAACGCTGGTTTTGGCCGCCCGCTGGTATTTGGAGTCAGTGATTAAAGGGTCTAACGCTCACTTTGCAGCCGCGACTTTTCCATACCGCAGATCCCCCTACGCCATTTGCGTAGCCTATCTTTTCAATGGGATCTTTCTAACGCCGGTATTTAGAGTCGTTTCTGCAGTGAGCGTTAGAGCTCTAACGACAAGATTCCAGCCGCCTGAAAAAAGCAGGAGTTAAGAGCTTTCTGGCTAACGCCGGTTTATAAAGCTCTTAACTACTGTACCCTAAAGTACACTAACACCCATAAACTACCTATGTACCCCTAAACCGAGCTCCCCCCACATCGCCGCCACTCGATTAAAAATTTTAACCCCTAATCTGCCGACCGCCACCTACGTTATGCTTATGTACCCCTAATCTGCTGCCCCTAACCCCGCCGACCCCTATATTACATTTATTAACCCCTAATCTGCCCCCCACAACATCGCCGCCAGCTACTTAAAATAAATAACCCCTAATTTTCCGACCGCAAAGCGCCGCCACCTACGTTATCCCTATGTACCCCTAATCTGCTGCCCCTAACACCGCCGACCCCTATATTATATTTATTAACCCCTAATCTGCCCCCCTCAACGTCGCCGACACCTACCTACACTTATTAACCCCTAATCTGCCGAGCGGACCTGAGCGCTACTATAATAAAGTTATTAGCCCCTAATCCGCCTCACTAACCCTATCATAAATAGTATTAACCCCTAATCTGCCCTCCCTAACATCGCCGACACCTAACTTCAATTATTAACCCCTAATCTTCCGATAGGAGCTCACCGCTACTCTAATAAATTTAGTAACCCCTAAAGCTAAGTCTAACCCTAACACTAACACCCCCCTAACTTAAATATAATTTACATCTAACGAAATAAATTAACTCTTATTAAATAAATTATTCCTATTTAAAGCTAAATACTTACCTGTAAAATAAATCCTAATATAGCTACAATATAAATTATAATTATATTATAGCTATTTTAGAATTAATATTTATTTTACAGGTAACTTTGTATTTATTTTAACCAGGTACAATAGCTATTAAATAGTTAAGAACTATTTAATAGTTACCTAGTTAAAATAATTACAAATTTACCTGTAAAATAAATCCTAACCTAAGATATAATTAAACCTAACACTACCCTATCAATAAAATAATTAAATAAACTACCTACAATTACCTACAATTAACCTAACACTACACTATCAATAAATTAATGAAACACAATTCCTACAAATAAATACAATTAAATAAACTAGCTAAAGTACAAAAAATAAAAAAAACTAAGTTACAGAAAATAAAAAAATATTTACAAACATAAGAAAAATATTACAACAATTTTAAACTAATTACACCTACTCTAAGCCCCCTAATAAAATAACAAAGCCCCCCAAAATAAAAAATTCCCTACCCTATTCTAAATTAAAAAAGTTACAAGCTCTTTTACCTTACCAGCCCTGAACAGGGCCCTTTGCGGGGCATGCCCCAAGAAGTTCAGCTCTTTTGCCTGTAAAAAAAAACATACAATACCCCCCCCCAACATTACAACCCACCACCCACATACCCCTAATCTAACCCAAACCCCCCTTAAATAAACCTAACACTAATCCCCTGAAGATCTTCCTACCTTGTCTTCACCATCCAGGTATCACCGATCGGTCCTGGCTCCGATATCTTCATCCAACCCAAGCGGGGGCTAGACATCCACTGAAGAAGTCCAGAAGAGGGTCCAAAGTCTTCCTCCTATCCGGCAAGAAGAGGACATCCGGACCGGCAAACATCTTCTCCAAGCGGCATCTTCGATCTTCTTCCATCCGGAGCGAAGCGGCAGGATCCTGAAGACCCCCAGCGCGGAACATCCATCCGGACCGACTGAACGACGAATGACGGTTCCTTTAAGGGACGTCATCCAAGATGGCGTCCCTCGAATTCCGATTGGCTGATAGGATTCTATCAGCCAATCGGAATTAAGGTAGGAATTTTCTGATTGGCTGATGGAATCAGCCAATCAGAATCAAGTTCAATCCGATTGGCTGATCCAATCAGCCAATCAGATTGAGCTTGCATTCTATTGGCTGATCGGAACAGCCAATAGAATGCGAGCTCAATCTGATTGGCTGATTGGATCAGCCAATCGGATTGAACTTGATTCTGATTGGCTGATTCCATCAGCCAATCAGAAAATTCCTACCTTAATTCCGATTGGCTGATAGAATCCTATCAGCCAATCGGAATTCGAGGGACGCCATCTTGGATGACGTCCCTTAAAGGAACCGTCATTCGTCGTTCAGTCGTCGGTCCGGATGGATGTTCCGCGCTGGGGGTCTTCAGGATCCTGCCGCTTCGCTCCGGATGGAAGAAGATCGAAGATGCCGCTTGGAGAAGATGTTTGCCGGTCCGGATGTCCTCTTCTTGCCGGATAGGAGGAAGACTTTGGACCCTCTTCTGGACTTCTTCAGTGGATGTCTAGCCCCCGCTTGGGTTGGATGAAGATATCGGAGCCAGGACCGATCGGTGATACCTGGATGGTGAAGACAAGGTAGGAAGATCTTCAGGGGATTAGTGTTAGGTTTATTTAAGGGGGGTTTGGGTTAGATTAGGGGTATGTGGGTGGTGGGTAGTAATGTTGGGGGGGGGGGTATTGTATGTTTTTTTTTACAGGCAAAAGAGCTGAACTTCTTGGGGCATGCCCCGCAAAGGGCCCTGTTCAGGGCTGGTAAGGTAAAAGAGCTTGTAACTTTTTTAATTTAGAATAGGGTAGGGAATTTTTTATTTTGGGGGGCTTTGTTATTTTATTAGGGGGCTTAGAGTAGGTGTAATTAGTTTAAAATTGTTGTAATATTTTTCTTATGTTTGTAAATATTTTTTTATTTTCTGTAACTTAGTTCTTTTTTATTTTTTGTACTTTAGCTAGTTTATTTAATTGTATTTATTTGTAGGAATTGTGTTTAATTAATTTATTGATAGTGTAGTGTTAGGTTAATTGTAGGTAATTGTAGGTAGTTTATTTAATTATTTTATTGATAGGGTAGTGTTAGGTTTAATTATATCTTAGGTTAGGATTTATTTTACAGGTAAATTTGTAATTATTTTAACTAGGTAACTATTAAATAGTTCTTAACTATTTAATAGCTATTGTACCTAGTTAAAATAAATACCAAGTTGCCTGTAAAATAAATATTAATCCTAAAATAGCTATAATATAATTATAATTTATATTGTAGCTATATTAGGGTTTATTTTACAGGTAAGTATTTAGCTTTAAATAGGAATCATTTATTTAATAAGAGTTAATTTATTTCGTTAGATGTAAATTATATTTAAGTTAGGGGGGTGTTAGTGTTAGGGTTAGACTTAGCTTTAGGGGTTAATCCATTTATTAGAATAGCGGTGAGCTCCGATCGGAAGATTAGGGGTTAATAATTGAAGGTAGGTGTCGGCGATGTTAGGGAGGGCAGATTAGGGGTTAATACTATTTATGATAGGGTTAGTGAGGCGGATTAGGGGTTAATAACTTTATTATAGTAGCGCTCATGTCCGCTCGGCAGATTAGGGGTTAATAAGTGTAGGTAGGTGTCGGCGACGTTGTGGGGGCAGATTAGGGGTTAATAAATATAACATAGGGGTCGGCGATGTTAGGGCAGCAGATTAGGGGTACATAGGGATAACGTAGGTTGCGGCGGTTTACGGAGCGGAAGATTAGGGGTTAAAAGTGTAATGCAGGGGTCAGCGATAGCGGGAGTGGCAGATTAGGGGTTAATAAGTGTAAGGTTAGGGGTGCTTAGACTCGGGGTACATGTTAGAGTGTTAGGTGCAGACGTAGGAAGTGTTTTCCCATAGGAAACAATGGGGCTGCGTTAGGAGCTGAACGCTGCTTTTTTGCAGGTGTTAGGTTTTTTTTCAGCTCAAACAGTCCCATTGTTTCCTATGGGGGAATCGTGCACGAGCACGTTTTTGATGCCGGCCGCGTCCGTAAGCAACTCTGGTATCGAGAGTTGCATTTGCGGTAAAAATGCCCTACGCTCCTTTTTTGGAGCCTAACGCAGCATTTGTTTTAACTCTCGATACCAGAGTTAATTTTATGGTGCGGCCAGAAAAAAGCCCGCGGAGCGTTAACAGCCCTTTTACCGCCGAACTCTAAATCTAGGCCTAAGAATCTTATCCCTTCAGTTCCCTGAATTCGTATTCTAGCTGGGTATATTAGTGTGGCACTATATCCTTTATTAATCAGTTGTGTACAGAGAGGCGACATTAGTCTCCTTTTATTGGATAACTCTGCTGAGAAATCCTGAAAGATAAGGATTTTTTTGCCTTCTATGGTTATATCCCTCTTCTTTCTAAAATACTGCAACAATTTTACCTTGTCCTGGAAATTCAAGTATCTAGTGATTATCGGTCTAGGTCTATCAGTGTTACTATCTTCCCATCTATTTCCTATTCTATGCGTTCTTTCCACAATAAGAGGTATGTCCGTAAGGGGCATATCCAGCAGTTTTGGTAAAATTTCAGACATGAATAGATTCAGATCCTTATATTGTGTATGTTCTAATAACCCTATTACCTTAATATTGTTTCTGCGTGCACGATTTTCTAGATCATCTACTTTTTGTTGTAACCTATCATAGTTCCTCTTCATGTCAACAATATTCAACTCCTGACTCTCAACTTTGTCCTCCACATCTGATATGCGTTGTTCGGCTTCAGTTAATCTTTTAGAGAACTGTCTAACTTCATTTGTCAAACCTGAAATCTCAGATTTAATTAAATCAAACTGAGGCAAAAAGACATCTGACATCATCTTAATCAAGGCCTGTGTGTCTAACTGACTGATGCTCTCATTTATCGCTTCTGACACAGTTTCTGTGCTTCCTTTATTTTTTTTCTCCCTGCTTCTAGCAGCCATAGCTGGAGATTTATTCTTGTGTTGTGATATATATTTATCCATGTGTGAACCTAAATTGCAACATGTAAATTCTTCTACTCTCTATCTCCCCTACTGTGTTCAAATATTCTTAATCTATATGTGATGATTCTAATCAAACAGGCACTCCCCCTGTTGTGAACTTAATAAAAATAAATAGTATATATAAAAAAAAAAAAAACAACAACTTTGTGTTCAGTAAAAATAGTGCAATGCTTATGGAAGACAACTACCTTCTATTCTGTGTACAATATCACTTTAGCAGCAGTGTATATCTTAAAAAGAGCATCACCCCCTGCTAGGCCTTAATTACCTTTTTTGTTATACCTTCAGGTTTTTTTTTGGCTGTAAGATTTTTATATGATTGAACCTTATAGCCTAGAAGTGGCCCACTGCTTCAGCAATTTCAATATACCTATTGTACCATATTAGACAGGGTTTTAACCTAATTTGATACAACCGGCCGCTTTGTTGGTGTCAGACTTAGGTTTAAATTTACAATACAAAGATAATATAAGGTTAAATTATATTTAGGCTTACAGAAGTAATATTTCCCTCTAGATACTTTGTGTACCCCATCTACCCTCTCAACACAATCTTAAGTTCAATGGAGCACTCAAGGTTGTGCTATTACCTTACAAAAAGAAAAAGAAGAAAACAATATTACTAGTTTTCAGCAAATAATCTGCAGCATCATTTGTCATTACATCCTTAAATAAACATGAGGGCCTATAGCAAAAAGAAGAAAGGGAAAAGAGAGACAACAAGAAAGAAAAATAAAAAAATGAAATCGAAGTTCACTTTTTCAGCTTTTTACCAGTCTATATGCATAGTATAATGTCCACAATGGGGAATTGCAAATGTCTACTTATGCTGGTCTGTCTGCTGTTTTACTTCTCTATAAGGGCCCACAGGAGTCTCAGAAAAGTCTCAGGGAAAACATATATTTTACTTGGCACAATTTCTCAAGCCAGCATATCATCCCCCTTTTTTCTTTCCTTCTTCCCAACAAATTTATAGTGCTTTACCCCTGTATATCCAAGAATAAGTCACCATTTTTTCATCCGGTCAACTAGTAAGACAAAAAAATGTTACCTGGGTGGTGCATGTTTCCTTACCACCTGTTCCTCCAGAAAGAACGATATGCACTCCCCTTATCCGTCTCCAGGGATGCAAAACAAAAAGGATACCTCCACGACCTGGAACTGGTATATACTTCCCAATCCAGATTATTCCTTCTTGTGGGGCGCTTAAAACATCCACTCTCTAACTGCCTTGATTTAGCTTTCCCTCAATCAAAGCAGTATTCTGGAGAGCGGCTTTTCTTTTAAAGAATGCCCCAATTATGTATAGCGTGACCGAGGAGGGGTGATTGCACTCTCAACATGCAGGGGACCTCTCGCTGTTGCTTTTATGCTTCCTCCCTGCCGGTCTCCTTTTGCGGTATTGAGCCGTTCAGCTTGCTCCTCTTTGAACCCGCGGGGACATTCCCCTCTTCACCTCTGGATCTGTAGAGGACTTTGGGTGTCTTTCCGGAACGCTGATCACCAGATCCTGACCCGGTTTCCTTGAATGGATCCTAGGGTCTCGTTAGGAGGGCTGTAGTTAGCGTCTCTCGCACACGAGGCAGACACGCTCTGGAGCTGCAGCAACTGCTCGCTCCTCCTCCAACCGGAAGCCTCCCCAAAATCAAATTGAATTCTACAGAAAAGTATGTCCAATCATGATTCAGCTATTTGACAGGCACTAGAGAAAGGCCATATGGGCCGGACCAACCAATAGCCAAAAATGTTTTTAGGTCAAAACACAGTATTTCCTCCCTAAAAAACTATCAATCCTCAGATTGATTATACTAAAACCCCAGGGATGCATTTGTAGTTTATTGCAGGCTAGGGTTTTTTTTTTATTTTGATAGGGCTATTAGATTAGGTGTAATTCTTTTTTATTTTTTATATTGTTTTTTTTCCCGTAATTTAGTGTTTGTTTTTTTGTAACTTAGTTTTTGTTTGGTAATGTAGTACTTTTAATAATGTTTAATAGTATATTTAAATAATTTGTGTAGGGTTAGGGTCTTTTAATATGTAATTTAGTTAATTTAATTGGTAGTTTAATTTAATTGTAGGATAATAGTTAGTTTAAAATAGTTTATTTTGATTCTACAGGTAAGTTTAGGGATGTTGTAATTTTAATTTAAAGTTAGTGGGTTGTTAGGTTTAGGGGTTAATAGCTTAATTTAGTTTATGGCGATGTGGGGGGCTGACGGTTTTATTTAGTGGCGGCGGTGTCGGGGAGCGGCGTAATAGGGGTTAATACATTTTATTTAGGTGGCGGCGATGTCGGCAGATTAGGGGTGTTAAGACTCGGGGTTTATGTTAGGGTGTAAACGTAACTTGTTTTCAACCATATAAATCAATGGGATATCTGGCAGCATTGAACATAAGCTTTCGGTGCTTTCAGACTCCTATTGATTTCTATGGCATTTGCAGCCTCCAGGGTGGTGGACTGAAAACCAGATGGGATGCAAATTTGAGTTCTATATCGACAAATGTCTGCCAATGGGGTGTGCTATATCTTGTGTGTATTTTGAAATGTCCAGCACTTTTTTGCATTGGCTGGTAGAGAGAAGGACAGGTGAGAGTAGTATCGTGCATTACCTTGATGACTTCATGGTAGTAGGTAGAAAGGGTACAGGAGAATGTGATAGAGTTCTTAGTGTACTGCTGAAAACGTTTTTAGAGATGGGGGTTCCAGTGGCAGATGACAAATCAGAGGGTCCCTGTTCTACGTTATCCTTTCTAGGCATATAGATTGATTCAGTGAATCAGCAGTGCATATTGCCCCAAGATAAGGTTTTGAAGATGAGGGAGGCCATAAGGCAGGTGAATGATAAAAAGAAGGTATCACTTAGGGATATGCAGAAATTACTGGGGCTGTTACATTTTGCATGTAGGGTGATTCCAGTGGGAAGAATCTTTAAAAGAAGGTTGAAAGTGAGTACCAGAGGGGATGTAAAGCCTAGTTACATGATTAGACTGAACAGTCAAATAAAAGGGGATTTAAAAGCATGGGATAATTTCCTAAGTAGTTTTAATGGCATCAGGATTTGGGGAGCAGAAGGTGATAGCTAATAAAATCCAGTTGTATACAGATGCTGCAGGAAGTGCAGGGTTTGGGGCTTATTTGGATGGTAGATGGTGTGTGGGTGAGTGGCCGCAGGCTTGGCATGACAAGGGTTGATGTTACTTGAATTGTTCCCAATTGTGACAGCGATGGAACTATGGGAAAAAATTGGCTAACAAAAGCATTTTGTTCTGGTCTGACAATAGAGGAGTCATAGATGTATTAAATAACCTATCAGCATCATCCCCTCAGGTCATAGCATTCATGCAGCATCTAGTTTTAAAATGTTTAGAGCATAATATAAACTTTAGAGCTAAGCACATACCAAGAGTTAAGCATGTTGTAGCTAAAGCTTTATCAACGTTTAAATGGGATGCCTTTAGGAAGCTCGCACCCAATGCGGCACAAAAAGGTGAGGATTGCCCCATTTATCTTTGGCAGATCAGGAGCAATTAGAGGTCATCAATGGTTTGGTCAGACAATCATTGGCACCATGGACATGGACTGCATATAATAAGCATTGGAAGAATTGGAAAAAAATTGTAAGGGGTAAAAAGGGTAAAATAGAGCGGATAATTTTGGATAATTTGGTATAACTTAGGCGCGCAGGTATCAAGAAAGGTAACTTAAGCACTGTAATGGCAGTGATCTCCTTCTTTGCGCAGCTGTTGGAGGAAGTGGATGTGACAAAAATATTCTTAGTTAGAAAAGTGGTTAGAGGTTGGTAAGCAGGGGAAGAAAAAAAAATTAGGGCTAAGAGAGAACCTATCACAGCAGAGAGAGTAGAAATCTTAGTAAATTCTTTAAGCAAGGTTTGCAGCGGTATTTGTGCTGGCTTTTGCAGCAGCATTGTGGATAGGTGAATTGGTGGCCCCCAGTAAAAGCTTATATGAGACGGGCCTAAAATTGGAGGGTGTGAGAATTTCTGTAGAATCAGGACTAATATTCATATGAAGATCAAAGACAGATAGGGAAGGGAAAGGGGCTTGGATAACTTCTAAGCAACGGGGGGTAAATATGTCCTGTTTCACATGTGAGAGGCTATTTAGGTGTGGCCCCTGCTAAGGGCGTGATGTTCTTTAGGCACAAGAATGGTAGTAGTTTAACCAGGTTCCAGTTCAAAAGGTTTTTTTCATTAGTAGTGGAGAAGCTAGGATGGAAAAGCAGTTATTTGGCTCCTCATTCCTTTAAAAGAATAGGAGCAGCTACAAGTGTGGCATAGTCAGGGTCCCCGGTAGAGCAGATAACAAAGATGGGGAGGTGGAAATCAAATGCATATAGGAAATATATCAGGCCCATAAAAAAAAAAAAGTCTTCAGACAGTTGGTTTGTGGTTTACGTTGTGGTGATAATGTTAATGTGTTGTTTGGTGTGTCCATTTCAGGTAGAGCCATAAGATTATAGATAATCGAACACTCCTACGTGCACTGGGCAGCTTCACACGTTCTAAAGAAGCAGGAATTAGGTGAAAGATCTGTAATTTGTTTATTATTTTCTGTAATTTAGTGTGGTTTTTTTTGTACTTTAGCTAATTTAATTTATTTAATTGTATTTAATTTAGTAAATTTATTTAATTATAGTGTAGTGTTAGGTGTTATTGTAACTTAGGTTAGGTTTTATTTTACAGGTACTTTTGTATTTATTTTAGCTAGGTAGTTATTAAATAGTTAATAACTATTTAATAACTATTGTACCTAGTTAAAATAAATACAAACTTGCCTGTACAATAAAAATAAACCCTAAGCTAGCTACAAAGTAACTATTAGTTATATTGTAGCTAGCTTAGGGTTTATTTTATAGGCAAGTATTTAGTTTCAAATAGGAATAATGTAGTTAATGATAGTAATTTTATTTAGATTTATTTAAATTATATTTAAGTTAGGGGTGTTAGGGTTAGACTTAGGTTTAGGGGTTAATACATTTAGTATAGTGGCAGCGACATTGGGGGCGGCAGATTAGGGGTTAATGTAAGTAGGTGACGGCGATGTTAGGGACGGCAGATTAGGGGTTAATACTATTTAACTAATCATTGCGAGGCGGGAGTGTGGCGGTTTAGGGGTTAATATGTTTATTATAGTGTCGGCGACTTTGGGGGCGGCAGATTAGGGGTTAATAAGTATAGGTAGGTTGCGGCAACATTGGGGGCAGCAGATTAGGGGTTAATAAATATAATGTAGGTGTCAGCGATGTTGGGGGCAGCAGATTAAGGGTTCATAAATATAATGTAGGTGGCGGCGGTGTCCGGAGCGGCAGATTAGGGGTTAAAAATGTAATTTTAGTGTTTGTGATGCAGGAGGGCCTTGGTTTAGGGGTTAATAGGTAGTTTATGGGTGTTAGTGTACTTTTTAGCACTTTAGTTATGAGTTTTATGTTACGGCGTTGTACCATAAAACTCTTAACTACTGACTTTTAAATGCGTTAGGACTCTTGACAGGGTAGGGTGTACCGCTCACTTTTTGGCCTCCCAGGAAAGACTCGTAATACCGGCGCTATGGAAGTCCCATAGAAAAAAGACTTTACGAAGTTTACGTAAGTCGTTTTGCGGTAAGGCCAAATAAGTGTGCGGTGACCCTAAACCTTCAAGACTTGTAATAGCAGCGGGTGTAAAAAAACAGCGTTAGGACCTCTTAACGCTGCTTTTTTACCTTAACGCACAACTCGTAATCTAGCCGACACATTCTTAAAATGGGTTAAGTCACCTCTGGGAAATTAGAATTGTTTCATTTTACACCTAACGTTTTCTGCATAAACTGCAAGATGGTGCAAAGTGCCAAATTCTCTTTAGGTAATTTAGGTAAATATAGGTATAGAAACTAATGTTTTTTTGGGAAAGAGAATTGATGCTAAATGTGGGACATGCATGTTTGAAATATTGAAGAAATAATAGCTTTTCCCATATTAGGGTAATCCCTGCAAAGTTTTCTTAAAGGGCCATGATACCCAAATGTTGAAACACTTAAAAGTGATGCAGCATAGCTGTAAAAAGCTGACTAGAAAATAACACCTGAACATCTCAAGAAAGATATTTTACCTCAAAAATTCCTAAGTAGCCACATCCCATTGTAAAGGACATCTAAGCAGCAAATCAGTATGTCTGTCCCGGGACAGCTAAGGGAGTGAGCTTACGTGCACACTCATCTTATTTCCCTATTCAGTTTAAGGAAGTTTACTATGAAATCTCATGAGAGTTAAGTGAAATCTCATGAGATCACAGTAAAAGAATTTATGACCTCAGCACTGTTGATGCTGATTGGCTGCTGAAGTATATTTTGTTACACAGAACTTACTTGCTGAGCTGAGGAAATTGTGAGGTAAAATATCTTCCTTTTTTACATAGAGATGCTCAGGTGATATTTTCCTGTCAGCTTTTTACAGTTATACTGCATCAGTTTCAAGTGATTTAGCATATGAGTATTATGTCCCTTTAAAACAGATATCATGTTGCATTGAAAATGTTACTTATTATAAGCACAATAAGCTAATTAAGAGGTACCACATGAGACATTCTAAAAAAAAGTATTTATTACACATTGATAAATATACAGAAGATGCTTAGCATCACTTTTAGAACAATGTATTTCTGGCTTTACAGATTTTATAAAAACAAAAACCACATTCTGATTCCATTCACAAAATGGTCATTTTCTCATCCAAATACAGAAGATGAAATTTAAAAAAAAATGCTCAAAATCTTTATCTACTAGGAAACAAGACTCGTGTTGAGACTTCAGTTTCATGGAGTATGCAGACACTTCCTGGGTGA
Organism: Bombina bombina; assembly: GCF_027579735.1. Lineage (NCBI taxonomy): Eukaryota > Metazoa > Chordata > Amphibia > Anura > Bombinatoridae > Bombina > Bombina bombina. Next base: position 203,076,533 of record NC_069500.1, on the reverse strand, counting down.
TCTATCATAAGTAACACGTAATACATTATTTTTAAAGCTTTGAAATGAAGACTTTAAGTGCTGAACAGCATTATAAACCTAATAAAATAATCACACAACACAGAATATATAATTAAACTAAGTTAAATGAACAAAAACATTTGCTAAACAGCATTATAAACCTAATAAAATAATCACACAACACAGATTTCACTTGCATTTTTCTGCAAACAGTTCTTTCTATGCATTCCAATCTGGACTGATTTATAGACAGGAAGATCTTGTTCCTTTGAAATCTGCTCCATAGCTCAGTTCTGGTTAAACTGATTCATTTCAGCTTGCTTGGCTTTGCTGCAACACAAGCGGACAGCTCCACCTACTGGCTATTTTAATAAATGCACTGCTTCTCAATGCTTTTCAATAGCAGTCACATGACTGAAAAAAAAGGGTGTTATTCTGAAACGGTGTAAATTGAACCGTTGTAAAACGAGGGCCACCTGTATATATATATATACACACACACCGATTGTCATTGGCTCACCCATGTATTTAGTTAGAAACCAGTAGTACATTGCTGCCTCTTCAACAAAGCAAACCAAGAGAATGAAGAAAACTGAATAGAAGTAAACTGGAAAGTTGTTTAAAATTGTATGTTTTACCTTAACCATGAAAGAAAAATGTTGGGTTTCATGTCCCTTTAAAGGGACATTAAACACGCCAACACATTTTATAATCATAGTATTTATGTTATTTCCCACCTTTAGTCATGAGGGTCAATAGTGAAATTTAGCTTTCACTGCATCCCAGTGCTGACAAGTGTGCAGCAATACCAAGATGCATGAGGGATGCATGAAATGTATTTAGTGTTTAATGTCCCTTTAACACTGGCTTGCCAACTCATTAAATATAATTAGACACTAGATGTAGAAATTGTTATTTTTATATGGAAGTAACTTAAATTTTGCACTTCTGTTCTAATATAACCTGTGTCAGGACAAAATAAAATGCAAGAAATGGAGTGCAATTGTTATTAGTTCATAACATTGTGTACTTCTGTTTGTAATATCTGAGCCTTACATGCAAACATACTGAGTGGCCTGTTCTTTCGTGTCCTCGTGTGGGAAAAACATAATTTATGCTTACCTGATAAATTTATTTCTCTTGTAGTGTATCCAGTCCACGGATCATCCATTACTTGTGGGATATTCTCCTTCCCAACATTACTTGTGGGATATTCTCCTGCTATATAGCTCCTTCCCTCACTGTCATATCCAGTCATTCGACCGAAACAAGCCGAGAAAGGAGAAACCATAGGGTGCAGTGGTGACTGTAGTTTAATTAAAATTTAGACCAGCCTGAAAAGGACAGGGCGGGCCGTGGACTGGATACACTACAAGAGAAATAAATTTATCAGGTAAGCACAAATTATGTTTTCTCTTGTTAAGTGTATCCAGTCCACATATCATCCATTACTTGTGGGATACCAATACCAAAGCTAAAGTACATGGATGATGGGAGGGACAAGGCAGGAACTTAAACGGAAGGAACCACTGCCTGTAGAACCTTTCTCCCAAAAACAGCCTCCGAAGAAGCAAAAGTATCAAATTTGGAAAATTTGGAAAAAGTATGAAGGGAAGACCAAGTTGCAGCCTTGCAAATCTGTTCAACAGAGGCCTCATCTTTAAAGGCCCAGGTGGAAGCCACAGCTCTAGAAGAATGAGCTGTAATCCTTTCAGGAGGCTGCTGTCCAGCAGTCTCATAGGCCTTCTGACCTCTCCTCTGTCCAGAGTAAACAACAAACAGGTTAGATGTTTGGCGAAAATCTTTAGTAGCCTGTAAGTAAAACTTCAAGGCACGGACTACGTCTAGATTATGCAAAAGACGTTCCTTCTTTGAAGAAGGATTAGGACATAATGATGGAACAACAATCTCTTGATTGATATTCTTGTTAGAAACCACCTTAGGTAAAAACCCAGGTTTTGTACGCAGAACAACTTTATCTGAATGAAAGATCAGATAAGGAGAATCACAATGTAAGGCAGATAACTCCGAGACTCTTCGAGCCGAGGAAATAGCCATCAGAAAAAGAACTTTCCATGACAGAAGTTTGATATCAATAGAATGAAGGGGTTCAAACAGAACCCTTGAAGAACTTTAAGAACCAAGTTTAAGCTCCATGGAGGAGCAACAGGTTTAAACACAGGCTTAATTCTAACTAAAGCCTGACAAAATGCCTGAACGTCTGGAACTTCTGCCAGACGCTTGTGTAAAAGAATAGACAGAGCAGAAATCTGTCCCTTTAAAGAACTAGCTGTCACGTTTGTAAAAGGAGATGTTTAAACCTTTTAGTTTTTTTCCTGATGTTAACCAGATCACAATTGTAAACCTTAAATAATTGTTTTGTTCCACTTGTAATATAGCAAAAACAATGGTGCTGATAGTTGCTGTAATTAGCAAGTGAAGAGTTAATGCAGAGAGCAATAAAGCTGAAGAGTATAACTTTATAACTACAGAGTTGCAAAGTTCAGAGTAATGAGAGTGGCAAAGTGTTACACTCACAAGCAGCCCTTTTCGTACTGCAAACGCTTGAGTTTGAAGGAGAAGTGTTACCTTGAGTTGGGAATGCGGTAACTTGCTTGAGGCTCTGTATCGCTACACGCGATCAAGGACTGACAGGCTGGAGAGGTGTGTATCACGCTGGAAGGAAGCGGCGGGTGACGTCACCGTATCTCTGCAGTATTCGGCACAGGACGCTGTTAGCGTGTATGCAGCACCAGAGGAAAACTTGAGATTGTTACAAGTTGGTAAGTTTTAAACAGAAGGAAACTTGAGCGTCCTTGGAGGTATTGTTTTTTGAAACAACTGTTGTGTAGAAACTTGCGGAGAGAGATTGAAGAATCTGTTTGAGATGTAGCGGTGCAGCGGTCAGGCTGATTAGATTGATGCAACTTGAATGAGAAAAAGTCTCTTTAGGAATTGTCAAATATATCAAGAGGTAATAAGATTTGATGCTGATAGTGATTGGAAATTCACTGATGCTTTGGAATGGAATAATCCACTGGAAGTTGGAGCTTAGAGTGCAGGATGCTATCTCTAACAACACACAAAATTACTAAGCACTAGGAACAGGGCGTGAACAGGATATAAAGTGTTTGGGGGTGGAGTTTTAGGCAGAACTGCAGGTAAGTAAGGTGAAACCTGACATCTCCCCCTCCCCAAGAGACAGAATAGAACGTCAAGGACCAGGACGGTCTGGATGTCTCCGATGAAAAATCGACAACTTCCTTGGAGCATGTATGTTACAAGAGGGTTCCCAGGAATCTTCATCCGAGGAGTATCCGACCCAGCGAACGAGATACTCCAGTTGACCATTACGAATCCGAGAGTCAATGAGAGAATCCACTTCATATTCATCTAACTGTGATATAGTAGTAGGCGGAAGGACAGAGGTGGAACTCCTCGTAGTGACATATGGCTTCAGAAGGGAGACATGGAAAGTCGGATGGACTTTTAAGGTGTCTGGTAGCTGTATAGTGACTGCATTAGGGTTCACAATCTTAGTTATCGGAAAAGGACCTATAAACAATCCGGCAAGTTTTTTACTTGGTACTTTAAGTTTAAGGTTTTTGGTGGATAACCAGACTAAATCACCCACTGCATAGGCAGGTGCTGGTCGACGCCTCAAGTTGTAATAGCGTTTTTGTTGTTCTTGGGAATTTAGAATGTTATCCTGTAGGACCTTGAAAGTTTGTCGGATCTTTGCTGAGAAATCATTAGCATGAGGACAATCAGTGGAGGTGATATTAGCGAAGTCAGGGACTAGGTAGGAATGAGGATGAAACCCATAATTTGCCAGGAAAGGTGACATCTTCGTGGAGGTAGTGATGGAATTATTAAAGGCGAATTCAGCCATGGATAGATAAGAACACCAGTCAGTTTGTTGGTAGGAACAAAAACAGCGTATATACTGTTCTAGCCATTGATTTACACGTTCTACTTGACCATTCGTCTGAGGATGAAAAGAGGTTGAGAATCGGTGGTCCAGTTGTAGAAGTGAACATAGAGCCTTCCAATATCGGGAAGTAAACTGGGTACCACGGTCTGAGGTTATGATTTTTGGAAGACCGTGTAATCGCACAATATTATCTATGAACAGCTGAGCAGTTTCTGCTGAAGTAGGTAATTTGTTGAAGGGTATAAAATGTGCCATCTTGGTGAGCAAGTCCACAACGACGAAAATGGTGTTCATCTTATTAGAAACAGGTAGGTCAACAATGAAGTCAATTGACACATGATGCCACGGCTGGGGTGGAACAGGAAGAGGCATGAGAAGACCATAAGGATGTTGTCTTGAAGATTTAGAGGTGGCACAAATGGAGCAGGACTTTATGAAGGATTTGACGGTTTGTGACATATTTGGCCACCAATAGAGTCTTGAGATATTCTCTAAGGTCTTTGTATAACCAGGATGTCCTGCAAGAGGGGTATCATGATGTAATTGTAGAATAATGTCCCTTAGAGTTTTTGGAACAAAAATTCTGTCCTTGTAATAGAGAAGACCGTCTGCTTTAGAATCTAGAACCTGTTGAGGAAGTTCAGGATCTGACTGAAGAGAATCTTTCAAGGCTTTCAGGAGATAAGGTGTCAATCCAATGAATTTGTTGGATGGAATCATGGAAGTTACTTGATCAGCCTGAGCAGGTCTTTCATCTTTCCTTGAGAGTGCATCTGCCTTTCCGTTTCTACTGGAAGGCCTATAGATAATATGAAAATTAAATCTCGTGAAGAACAAGCTCCATCGAACCTGTCTGGAAGACAATGTTTTGTTTGTTTGTAAAAACTCCAAATTTTTATGATCTGTGTATATGATTATGGGGAGAGCAGTTCCTTCGAGCAGATGCCTCCAATGCTCCAATGCCCTTTTTATGGCCAAAAGCTCCTTTTCCCCAATAGGGTAATTAATCTCCGATGAATTGAGTACCTTAGAAAAGAAAGCTATTGGATGCAATGGCTCTGTATGAGAAGATTTTTGTGAAAGAATCGCTCCCAAGGCGAAATCGGAAGAATCTACCTCCAGGATGTATTGAAGGGACGGGTCAGGGAACTGAAGTATTGGAGCCGAAGTGACCATGGATTTTAGGAGATCAAAAGCTTGAGCAGCCTCAGTATTCCAAGAAAATCGGATTGTAGAGCTAGTGAGTTTCGTTAAAGGTTTTGCCAATTTAGAGAAATTTTTCACAAACTTCCTGTAATAATTGGCAAATCCAAGAAATCTTTGAAGATCCTTTCTGGTCTTTGGATAAGGCCAATTTCTGACGGTCTGTACTTTATCATCTTGCATGCTTATACCTAGAGGGCTTATGTTATATCCCAGGAATGAAATGGTGTTGGTGTGAAATTGGCATTTCTCGAGTTTTGCATACAAACGGTGTGTTCTCAATCTGGTCAACACTTCTCTGACATGGGAGATATGGTCATCATAGGTTTTTGAGTAGATGAGAATGTCATCGAGATAAATGACGATATAAACGTCCAATAGATCTCTGAATATGTTATTGATAAAGTGTTGAAAAGTTCCAGGGGCATTGCAGAGCCCAAAAGGCATGACGAGGTATTCAAATAACCCGTACCTGGTACGGAAAGCGGTTAACCACTCATCCCCCTCACGTATTCTTATGAGGTTGTATGCACCTCGAAGATCCAGCTTCGTGAAAATCTTAGCCTCCCGGAGATGCTCTATTAATTCCAGAATGAGGGGGAGAGGGTACCGTTTTTTTATTGTTCGTTGATTCAGATCTCTATAGTCGATGATAGGTCGAAGGGAACCATCCTTGTTCTTCACAAAGAACATTGCAGCTCCCGCAGGGGAGGTAGAGGGTCGTATGAAGCCTTTGCGAAGGTTTTCTTCTAAATATCCTTTAAGATGTTCAAGCTCTGGAGCGGATAAGGGGTAAAGACGACCATAGGGAATAGTAGACCCTGGTTTAATGTCGATGGGACAATCATAATCCCGATGTGGAGGTAACGATTCAGCCTCTACTTTACTGAAAACGTCAGCAAAATCTTGATATTCAAATGGGATGTGTTGTTCAGGGACAGTAGTTTCCAGAAGAGCCTGTGTGGAGTAACAAGAATGTTTACAATATGATGACATAAAAGAAACCTGAAGGGATTGCCAATCTACAGTAGGTTGATGTTTTTTAAACCAAGAGATACCTAAGACGATGGGGAATAGTGGGGAAGGTAATACATCAAATTCAATGTACTCAGAGTGACCACAGGGTGTTACAAGCAAAATAGGAATAGTTTGATGAGTGATAGGACCACTTGCTATAGATGTACCATCAATAACACGAATGGCAACTGGATTCTGCTTCAACACACAGGGTATTTTATTTGTATTTACAATGGCAATATTGATAAAGTTCCCATAAGCTCCGGTATCAAGAATGGCACTAGACTGCAGATGGCGTTGATCCCACTGTAAAGAGACAGACAGAATGCAATAAGTGTTTGGACTATGCAAGTGATGACCAGCAGTGCAAAGGACTTACGTTTCTTAGACTTTTGAAGTAGAGGACAGTCCTTCATGGAGTGGGAAGGATTTGCACAGTACATGCAAAGTAGATGTTGTCTGCGTCTTGACCTTTCTTCGGGGGTGAGAGGGCCCCTGGCTAGACCTATCTCCATTGGTTCAGGTACAGATCTAGTGGTGGATGAAGGAGCAACATAGGTCTGAGGTTTTGGATTATGCTCAGTGTGGAATCTTTCAGACCTTCTCTCACGTAGACGCCGGTCTATTTGTATTACCAATCGCATTAATGAGTCTAGGGACTTTCAACAATACGCTTCCCTTGCTTCAGGGCGCGCATCGCAGTTTCTGCTGTGAGTTGTGAATCAATATCTAAGTAAAGTTCATCCATTTGATTCAAAAATTCATCAAGGGATCCCAGAATAGGCTGATTAGTTTCAAAAAAAGAGTCTGCCCAAACCCTTGGCTCCCCTCTTAAGAATGAGATTATAGTAAGGACTTTCACTCTCTCTGTACAGTAAGTCTTTGGCTTTAGAGTAAAAAGTAATAGGCAGGCATTCTTAAATTGTCGGTAAACATTTCTATTGCCAGAGAATGGTTCAGGTAAGGACACTATAGGCTCTGGGATAGGATCCGGTTGTTGTGGTTTAGTATTGATAGAATCCCTGATAATCCTTCTCAAAGACTGGTTTTCCACTTCTAGATCCCTTAAAGTTTGTCCCATTTGATCCACTCTCTGCGATAAGGAATACACAAATTGTGGGAGGTCTACAGGATCTGATGTCATTGTGGCTTAGTAATTATGTTACGCTTGTAAAAGGAGATGTTTAAACCTTTTAGTTTTTTTCCTGATGTTAACCAGATCACAATTGTAAACCTTAAATAATTGTTTTGTTCCACTTGTAATATAGCAAAAACAATGGTGCTGATAGTTGCTGTAATTAGCAAGTGAAGAGTTAATGCAGAGAGCAATAAAGCTGAAGAGTATAACTTTATAACTACAGAGTTGCAAAGTTCAGAGTAATGAGAGTGGCAAAGTGTTACACTCACAAGCAGCCCTTTTCGTACTGCAAACGCTTGAGTTTGAAGGAGAAGTGTTACCTTGAGTTGGGAATGCGGTAACTTGCTTGAGGCTCTGTATCGCTACACGCGATCAAGGACTGACAGGCTGGAGAGGTGTGTATCACGCTGGAAGGAAGCGGCGGGTGACGTCACCGTATCTCTGCAGTATTCGGCACAGGACGCTGTTAGCGTGTATGCAGCACCAGAGGAAAACTTGAGATTGTTACAAGTTGGTAAGTTTTAAACAGAAGGAAACTTGAGCGTCCTTGGAGGTATTGTTTTTTGAAACAACTGTTGTGTAGAAACTTGCGGAGAGAGATTGAAGAATCTGTTTGAGATGTAGCGGTGCAGCGGTCAGGCTGATTAGATTGATGCAACTTGAATGAGAAAAAGTCTCTTTAGGAATTGTCAAAATATATCAAGAGGTAATAAGATTTGATGCTGATAGTGATTGGAAATTCACTGATGCTTTGGAATGGAATAATCGACTGGAAGTTGGAGCTTAGAGTGCAGGATGCTATCTCTAACAACACACAAAATTACTAAGCACTAGGAACAGGGCGTGAACAGGATATAAAGGGTTTGTGGGTGGAGATTTAGGCAGAACTGCAGGTAAGTAAGGTGAAACCTGACACTAGCTGACACTAGCTGATAATCCTTTGTCCAAACCCTCTTGGAGGAAGGACAATATCCAAGGAATCCTAACCCTACTCCATGAGTAATTCTTGGATTCACACCAATGAAGATATTTACGCCATATCTTGTGGTAAATTTTCCTGGTGACAGGCTTTCGTGCCTGTATTAAGGTATCAATTACTGACTCGGAGAAGCCACGCTTTGATAGGATCAAGCATTCAATCTCCATGCAGTCAGTCTCAGAGAAAGTAGATTCAGATGATTGAAAGGACCTTGTATTAGAAGGTCTTGTCTCAGAGGCAGAATCCATAGTGGAAAGGATGACATGTCCACTAGGTCTGCATACCAGGTCCTGCGTGGCCACGCAGGCGCTATCAATATCACTGATGCTCTTTCCTGTTTGATTTTGGCAATCAGACGAGGGAGCAGAGGAAACGGTGGAAATACATAAGCCAGGTTGAAGAACCAAGGAGCTGCTAGAGCATCTATCAGTGCCACTTCTGGGTCCCTGGACCTGGATCCGTAACAAGGAAGCTTAGCGTTCTGGCGAGATGCCATGAGATCCAATTCTGATTTGCCCCAACGGAGAACCAATTGAGCAAACACCTCCAGATGGAGTTCCCATTCCCCCGGATGAAAAGTCTGACGACTTAGAAAATCCGCCTCCCAGTTCTCTACACCTGGGATATGGATCGCTGACAGGTGGCAAGAGTGAGCCTCTGCCCAGCGAATTATCTTGGAGACTTCTGACATCGCTAGGGAACTCCTGGTTCCCCCTTGATGGTTGATGTAAGCCACAGTCGTGATGTTGTCCGACTGAAATCTGATGAACCTCAGTGTTGCTAGCTGAGGCCAAGCCAGAAGAGCATTGAATATTGCTCTTAACTCCAGAATATTTATTGGGAGGAGTTTCTCCTCCTGAGTCCATGAACCCTGAGCCTTCAGGGAGTTCCAGACTGCACCCCAACCTAGAAGGCTGGCATCTGTTGTTACAATTGTCCAATCTGGTCTGCGAAAGGTCATACCCTTGGACAGATGGGCCCGAGATAACCACCAGAGAAGAGAATCTCTGGTTTCCTGATCCAGATTTAGTAGAGGGGACAAATCTGTGTAATCCCCATTCCACTGACTGAGCATGCATAATTGCAGCGGTCTGAGATGCAGGCGTGCGAATGGCACTATGTCCATCGCCGCTACCATTAAGCCGATTACTTCCATGCACTGAGCCACCGTGGGGCGCGGAATGGAGTGAAGAACACGGCAAGCATTTAGAAGTTTTGATAACCTGGACTCCGTCAGGTAAATTTTCATTTCTACAGAATCTATTAGAGTCCCTAGGAAGGAAACCCTCGTGAGAGGAGATAGAGAACTCTTTTCTTCGTTCACTTTCCACCCATGCGACCTCAGGAATGCCAGAACTATCTCTGTATGAGATTTGGCAATTTGAAAGCTTGACGCCTGTATCAGGATATCGTCCAGGTAAGGAGCCACCGCTATGCCTCGCGGTCTTAGGACCGCCAGAAGTGAGCCCAGAACCTTTGTAAAAATTCTTGGGGCTGTAGCCAACCCGAATGGAAGGGCTACAAATTGGTAATGCCTGTCTAGAAAGGCAAACCTCAGGAACTGATGATGATTCTTGTGAATCGGAATGTGAAGGTAGGCATCCTTTAAGTCCACTGTGGTCATGTACTGACCCTCTTGGATCATGGGTAAAATGGTTCGAATAGTTTCCATCTTGAATGACGGAACTCTGAGGAATTTGTTTAGGATCTTTAAATCCAAAATTGGTCTGAAGGTTCCCTCTTTTTTGGGAACCACAAACAGATTTGAATAAAACCCCTGTCCTTGTTCTGTCCGCGGAACTGGATGGATCACTCCCATTACAAGGAGATCTTGTACGCAGCTTAGGAATGCCTCTTTCTTTATCTGGTTTGCAGATAATCTTGAAAGGTGAAATCTCCCTTGTGGAGGAGAATCTTTAAAGTCCAGAAGATATCCCTGAGATATGATCTCCAACGCCCAGGGATCCTGAACATCTCTTGCCCACGCCTGGGCGAAGAGAGAGAGTCTGCCCCCTACTAGATCCGTTGTCGGATAGGGGGCCGCTCCTTCATGCTGTCTTAGAGGCAGCAGCAGGCTTTCTGGCCTGCTTGCCCTTGTTCCAGGACTGGTTAGGTTTCCAGGCCTGCTTGGATTGAGCAAAAGTTCCCTCTTGTTTTGAAGCAGAGGAAGCTGATGTTGCACCTGCCTTGAAATTTCGAAAGGCACGAAAATTAGACTGTTTGGCCTTTGATTTGGCCCTGTCCTGAGGAAGCGTATGACCCTTACCTCCAGTAATGTCAGCAATAATTTCTTTCAAACCAGTCCCAAATAAGGTCTGCCCCTTGAAAGGAATGTTGAGTAATTTAGACTTTGAAGTCACATCAGCTGATCAGGATTTGAGCCATAGCGCCCTACGCGCCTGGATAGCGAATCCGGAATTCTTAGCCGTTAGTTTAGTCAAATGAACAATGGCATCAGAAACAAATGAGTTAGCTAGCTTAAGAGTTCTAAGCTTGTCAACAATTTCAGTCAATGGAGCTGTATGGATGGCCTCTTCCAGGGCCTCAAACCAGAATGCCGCCGCAGCAGTGACAGGCGCAATGCATGCAAGGGGCTGTAAAATAAAACCTTGTTGAATAAACATTTTCTTAAGGTAACCCTCTAATTTTTTATCCATTGGATCTGAAAAAGCACAACTGTCCTCAACCGGGATAGTGGTACGCTTTGCTAAAGTAGAAACTGCTCCCTCCACCTTAGGGACAGTCTGCCATAAGTCCCGTGTAGTGGCATCTATTGGAAACATTTTTCTAAATATAGGAGGTGGGGAAAAGGGCACACCGGGCCTATCCCACTCCTTACTAATAATTTCTGTAAGCCTTTTAGGTATTGGAAAAACATCAGTACTCACCGGCACTGCATAGTATTTATCCAGCCTACACAATTTCTCTGGCACTGCAATTGTGTCACAGTCATTCAGAGCAGCTAATACCTCCCCAAGCAATACACAGAGGTTCTCAAGCTTAAATTTAAAATTAGAAATCTCTGAATCAGGTCTCCCCGATTCAGAGACGTCACCCACAGACTGAAGCTCTCCGTCCTCAGGTTCTGCATATTGTGACGCAGTATCAGACATGGCTCTTACAGCATCTACGCGCTCTGTATCTCGTCTAACCCCAGAGCTATCGCACTTGCCCCTCAATTCAGGCAATCTGGATTATACCTCTGACAGGGTATTATTCATGATTGCAGCCATGTCCTCACCAGTCTGGGATGTGCATTGCACAGGGGTGCATTGCATGGGCAGTGTACATTGTAACAATAGCATATGTTCACATTTTCAAAGTGAACATTTTATAAGTGATTCACTAGCAATATAGCAATAGAATTATACAAGAACTGCATTCACTACTCAACACGGTGCTGCTTATTAAGAAAAAATGCTGCCTATTGACATCTGCTGAAAAATTGCACACTGCATCAAGCTAACCCTATTCTCTCTTCTCTGCTTTCAGGTAGATAGAGACCCTGTCATTCTGCAACTATTCACTGCTCTCTGGTGTTTTTTACTCTCCTGTAACTCTCTTCTGGTACGTGAATAGAGACCCTGTCATTCTGCAACTATTCACTGCTCTCTGGTGTTTTTTACTCTCCTGTAACTCTCTTCTGGTACGTGAATAGAGACCCTGTCATTCTGCAACTATTCACTGCTCTCTGGTGTTTTTTACTCTCCTGTAACTCTCTTCTGGTACGTGAATAGAGACCCTGTCACTCTGCAACTATTCACTGCTCTCTGGTGTTTTTTACTCTCCTGTAACTCTCTTCTGGTACGTGAATAGAGACCCTGTCACTCTGCAACTATTCACTGCTCTCTGGTGTTTTTTACTCTCCTGTAACTCTCTTCTGGTACGTGAATAGAGACCCTGTCATTCTGCAACTATTCACTGCTCTCTGGTGTTTTTTACTCTCCTGTAACTCTCTTCTGGTACGTGAATAGAGACCCTGTCATTCTGCAACTATTCACTGCTCTCTGGTGTTTTTTACTCTCCTGTAACTCTCTTCTGGTACGTGAATAGAGACCCTGTCATTCTGCAACTATTCACTGCTCTCTGGTGTTTTTTACTCTCCTGTAACTCTCTTCTGGTACGTGAATAGAGACCCTGTCATCCTGCAACTATTCACTGCTCTCTGGTGTTTTTTACTCTCCTGTAACTCTCTTCTGGTACGTGAATAGAGACCCTGTCATTCTGCAACTATTCACTGCTCTCTGGTGTTTTTTACTCTCCTGTAACTCTCTTCTGGTACGTGAATAGAGACCCTGTCATTCTGCAACTATTCACTGCTCTCTGGTGTTTTTTACTCTCCTGTAACTCTCTTCTGGTACGTGAATAGAGACCCTGTCAGTCTGCAACTATTCACTGCTCTCTGGTGTTTTTTACTCTCCTGTAACTCTCTTCTGGTACGTGAATAGAGACCCTGTCAGTCTGCAACTATTCACTGTTCTCTGGTGTTTTTTACTCTCCTGTAACTCTCTTCTGGTACATGAATATTTACATAGAGCAAATGATTTTAGTTTGTTAATTTAGTCCTACATCTGTTGTACTGTTATCCAATGTGTTATTTCTAATGTTCATTTAACTGCCATGTGATGTTCAATCCTTATCAATACTTGCTATTATTCTAAAATGTATAGCTGTCTTATTCCATAGTTTTAACCTCCCCCAAATTTTATTGTCTGTTTACTTAACATCTCACCCTGACCAGACCAGAATCTAACTTTCCAATTGGCCTTTCCAATTGTCTTTGATTAGCAATCAACTAAATTTAGTGGACTCAGCTGACTGCCCTCCCTGCATATATTTCACACCAGTCTGGGATGTGCATTGCACAGGGGTGCATTGCATGGGCAGTGTACATTGTAACAATAGCATATGTTCACATTTTCAAAGTGAACATTTTATAAGTGATTCACTAGCAATATAGCAATAGAATTATACAAGAACTGCATTCACTACTCAGCACAGTGCTGCTTATTAAGAAAACATGCTGCCTATTGACATCTGCTGAAAAATTGCACACTGCATCAAGCTAACCCTATTCTCTCTCCTCTGCTTTCAGGTACGTGAATAGAGACCCTGTCATTCTGCAACTATTCACTGCTCTCTGGTGTTTTTTACTCTCCTGTAACTCTCTTCTGGTACGTGAATAGAGACCCTGTCATTCTGCAACTATTCACTGCTCTCTGGTGTTTTTTACTCTCCTGTAACTCTCTTCTGGTACGTGAATAGAGACCCTGTCATTCTGCAACTATTCACTGCTCTCTGGTGTTTTTTACTCTCCTGTAACTCTCTTCTGGTACGTGAATAGAGACCCTGTCATTCTGCAACTATTCACTGCTCTCTGGTGTTTTTTACTCTCCTGTAACTCTCTTCTGGTACGTGAATAGAGACCCTGTCATTCTGCAACTATTCACTGCTCTCTGGTGTTTTTTACTCTCCTGTAACTCTCTTCTGGTACGTGAATAGAGACCCTGTCATTCTGCAACTATTCACTGCTCTCTGGTGTTTTTTACTCTCCTGTAACTCTCTTCTGGTACGTGAAAAGAGACCCTGTCATTCTGCAACTATTCACTGCTCTCTGGTGTTTTTTACTCTCCTGTAACTCTCTTCTGGTACGTGAATAGAGACCCTGTCATTCTGCAACTATTCACTGCTCTCTGGTGTTTTTTACTCTCCTGTAACTCTCTTCTGGTACGTGAATAGAGACCCTGTCATTCTGCAACTATTCACTGCTCTCTGGTGTTTTTTACTCTCCCGTAACTCTCTTCTGGTACGTGAATAGAGACCCTGTCATTCTGCAACTATTCACTGCTCTCTGGTGTTTTTTACTCTCCTGTAACTCTCTTCTGGTACGTGAATAGAGACCCTGTCATTCTGCAACTATTCACTGCTCTCTGGTGTTTTTTACTCTCCTGTAACTCTCTTCTGGTACGTGAATAGAGACCCTGTCATTCTGCAACTATTCACTGCTCTCTGGTGTTTTTTACTCTCCTGTAACTCTCTTCTGGTACGTGAATAGAGACCCTGTCATTCTGCAACTATTCACTGCTCTCTGGTGTTTTTTACTCTCCTGTAACTCTCTTCTGGTACGTGAAAAGAGACCCTGTCATTCTGCAACTATTCACTGCTCTCTGGTGTTTTTTACTCTCCTGTAACTCTCTTCTGGTACGTGAATAGAGACCCTGTCATTCTGCAACTATTCACTGCTCTCTGGTGTTTTTTACTCTCCTGTAACTCTCTTCTGGTACGTGAATAGAGACCCTGTCATTCTGCAACTATTCACTGCTCTCTGGTGTTTTTTACTCTCCTGTAACTCTCTTCTGGTACGTGAATAGAGACCCTGTCATTCTGCAACTATTCACTGCTCTCTGGTGTTTTTTACTCTCCTGTAACTCTCTTCTGGTACGTGAATAGAGACCCTGTCATTCTGCAACTATTCACTGCTCTCTGGTGTTTTTTACTCTCCTGTAACTCTCTTCTGGTACATGAATATTTACATAGAGCAAATGATTTTAGTTTGTTAATTTAGTCCTACATCTGTTGTACTGTTATCCAATGTGTTATTTCTAATGTTCATTTAACTGCCATGTGATGTTCAATCCTTATGAATACTTGCTATTATTCTAAAATGTATAGCTGTCTTATTCCATAGTTTTAACCTCCCCCAAATTTTATTGTCTGTTTACTTAACATCTCACCCTGACCAGACCAGAATCTAACTTTCCAATTGGCCTTTCCAATTGTCTTTGATTAGCAATCAACTAAATTTAGTGGACTCAGCTGACTGCCCTCCCTGCATATATTTCACACCAGTCTGGGATGTG
Source organism: Bombina bombina (assembly GCF_027579735.1). Classification (NCBI taxonomy): domain Eukaryota; kingdom Metazoa; phylum Chordata; class Amphibia; order Anura; family Bombinatoridae; genus Bombina; species Bombina bombina. Next base: position 203,061,402 of record NC_069500.1, on the reverse strand, counting down.
CATTGCACAGGGGTGCATTGCATGGGCAGTGTACATTGTAACAATAGCATATGTTCACATTTTCAAAGTGAACATTTTATAAGTGATTCACTAGCAATATAGCAATAGAATTATACAAGAACTGAACAAGGATTGGGCAAGGGGCAAGACACAAGGCAAGTACTTTTGTAATATTATGTTTGATATACCTTACTGTTTTCAATTGCAATTGCTAATGTAATACTGTGTCTTATGTGTTTAACTGGTTCCCTCTTTTGTAAAAATGCCTAATATCTTCTTATTCCTTTTTGCTGCCTTTTGTCTTTATAACAAACTACATTACTCATTTACTCCTTCTCCCTCTCCACCTGCACTGTTTATTAGCCCATCTCTCTTAAACTCACATTACTTTTGTACTCATGAACTTTACCAATTCCTAAACACTCTCTCTCCCCCCTGCACCTTGTCTCAAACGCAGTCTCACTACTGCAAATCTGTATCTCATCTTATGTCACTCTCCCTCTTGCTTCTACTAACTGCTGGCGACATCTCCCCTAATCCTGGTCCCCAACAACTGCCTAGCCGTGTACATCCATGTGTACCATCCCACAGACTCAAAAAACAAAACTCTGACAACCTTACTCACATTCATCTTGCATCAAAAGCCACTTCCCCTTTCACTTGTGCACTTTGGAACTCTTGCTCTGTTTGCAACAAACTCACTTCTTTACATGACCTCTTTATCTCCCGCTCCCTCAACCTTCTGGCCCTAACAGAAACCTGGCTCTCTCCCCTAGACACAGCATCCACTGCTGCTCTGTCACATGGGGGTCTCCACTTCAGTCACACTCCTAGGTCTGGTAATAGACAAGGAGGTGGTGTTGGTATTTTACTTTCCTCTCATTGCACCTTTCAACAAATGCACCCCATCTCTTCCCTCACATTTTCTTCATTCGAAACCCACATGATTCGCTTATTCTCTCCTCTTTCTATACGTGTCGCAGTCATATACCATCCTCCTGGCTCCTCAACTCAATTTCTAGATCACTTGGCTGCATGGCTACCTTATTTCCTTTCCTCAGACACCCCTTCCCTCATTCTTGGTGACTTCAACATCCCTCTTGACAATCCCACTGCCTCCTCTGCAAAACAACTTCTGCAACTCACTTCCTCTTTTGGTTTGTCACAATGGACTGATTCTCCCACTCACAAAGATGGTCACTCCCTTGACCTGATCTTTAGCTATCGATGCACCCTCTCAAACTTCACAAACTCCCCCTTTCCTCTTTCTGACCACCATCTCCTTACTTGTAACATATCATCCCTCCCTACAACTCTCCCTCCTTCTGCTCCTCACACCAAACTTCACAGAAGCATTACGTCATTAGATCAACAAAAGCTTTCTAACTCCATCAAACCTCTCCTCTCATCCTTCTCCTCCTTTTCATGCCCTGACCAATCTATCTGCCACTATAATTCCACCCTTACATCCGTCCTTGACAATCTCGCCCCTCTTACCATAGCTCGGAAATCAAACACTCATCCTCAGCCCTGGCATACTCCACTGACACGATACCTACGCAGATGTTCCCGTACTGCTGAGCGGCACTGGAGAAAATCTAGGAGTTCAGCTGATTTTCAACACTACAAATTTATCTTGAACTCCTACTACTCTGCCCTTAATTTCCATAAGCAACACTACTTCTCTACTCTTATCTCTAATCTTTCTTCAAACCCAAAACGTTTGTTCTCCACTTTCAATACTCTTCTCCGCCCTCCCCCACCTCCTAATACAACTTCTCTGTCAGCTCAAGACTTTGCCAACCACTTCAATAAAAATCAACTCCATCAGAAATGAAATCAGCTCTCAACATAATTCCATTCCCTCACCCCCTCAAATGCTCTCAATCAACCACAACCCACATAACCTTAAACTTAGCTCATTCTCCCCTGTTACTGAGGAAGAAGTTTCGGCACTTATACTGCGCTCTCACCTCACTACCTGTCCCCTTGACCCTATCCCATCACAGCTACTCCCCTCCCTCTCTGCCACCCTTACCCCTATACTCACACACACTTTCAACCTCTCCTTCAGCACCGGTATATTTCCCTCATCGCTGAAACATGCACTGGTCACACCTATCCTCAAAAAACCTTCCCTTGATCCTACCTCCCCATCTAACTCCCTTCTTGACCCATTGCAATCTGGATTTCGTCCCCATCACTCCACAGAAACAGCAATTGTTAAGGTTACCAATGACCTACTTACAGCAAAATCAAAAGGCCACTTCTCTCTGCTTATTCTCCTTGATCTGTCCGCAGCCTTTGACACTGTTGACCACCCTCTCTTGCTCCAAACCCTCCAATCCTTCGGCATATGTGACACAGCCCTCTCGTGGCTCTCTTCCTACCTGTCAAACCGTACCTTTAGTGTAGCCTTCTCTGGGGCCTCCTCTGCCCCGTCACCACTTTCTGTCGGAGTACCGCAAGGCTCTGTTCTCGGTCCCCTTCTCTTCTCAATCTACACGTCATCACTAGGTTCCCTAATAAAGTCCCATGGTTTACAATATCATTTGCATGCCGACGACACCCAAATCTACTTCTCTGCACCAAAACTTTCTCCTTCCTTGCTAACCCGTGTCACTAACTGTCTTTCTCACATCTCCAACTGGATGTCCTCTCACTACCTCAAGCTAAATCTCTCCAAAACTGAGCTCCTTATTTTCCCCCCTTCTTCAAAACTCTCCACCCCCAATCTCTCTATAACTGTCGACAACTCCATCATTACCCCTACCCCGCATGCCCGATGTCTCGGGTCACATTTGACTCAGATCTTTCTTTCACTCCTCACATTCAGACTTTGGCTAAAGCCTGCCGCTTCCACCTTAAAAACATCTCTAAAATTAGACACTTCCTTACACAAGACACAACTAAGATTTTAATCCACTCTCTCATCCTCTCCCGCCTCGATTACTGCAACTCTGTCCTCTCTGGTCTCCCCACCTACCGCCTAGCTCCTTTACAATCCCTAATGAATGCCTCTGCCAGACTCATCTTCCTTACAAGTCGCTCTTCATCTGCTGCACCTCTCTGCCAATCTCTTCACTGGCTTCCTCTTGCCTCTAGGATCAAACACAAAATTCTCACTCTGACATACAAAGCCCTCAACTGCACTGCTCCCCCTATATCTCTGATCTTGTCTCCAGATACTCTCCTTCCTGTCCCCTTCGCTCTGCTCAAGACCTCCTACTCTCCTCCTCTCTTGTCACCTCATCACACTCCCGTTTACAGGACTTCTCCAGACTGGCTCCCATCTTGTGGAACTCTCTGCCTCGCTCCACAAGACTCTCTTCTAGTTTTAAAAGCTTCAAGTGCTCCCTAAAGACTCTACTGTTCAGGGATGCATACAACCTACGCTAACCTTACTTTATACCAGTTCCTCTCCTCCATTGCTATCCCGTGATCCCCCCCTAGCATGTAAGCTTAAGAGTCCAGCTGTTTGTTGATCACCTTCTCAAGAGCTGACTACAACAGTGCAACTCTTGGCAGGGCCCTCTACCCATTTGATCCCTATAACTGTTTTTTTTTTTTTTTGTACTCTGCCTTTGTTAATAGCGCTGCGGAATCTGTTGGCGCTCTACAAATAACCGATAATAATAATAATAATGTCCTGCAAAGTAATCGCTATGGGCGTCCCTGATGTACTTGGCGCCATATTAGCGTGCGTCCCTTGAGCGGGAGGCGAAGGGTGCGACACGTGGGGAGAGTTAGTCGGCATAACTTCCCCCTCGACAGACCCCTCTGGTGACAATTCTTTTATAGATAAAGACTGATCTTTACTGTTTAAGGTGAAATCAATACATTTAGTACACATTCTCCTATGGGGTTCCACCATGGCTTTTAAACATAATGAACAAGTATCCTCTGTTTCAGACATGTTTGTACAGACTAGCAATGAGACTAGCAAGCTTGGAAAACACTTTAAAGCAAGTTAACAAGCAATATAAAGAAACGTTACTGTGCCTTTAAGAGAAACAAATTTTGACAAAATTTGAAATAACAGTGAAAAAAGGCAGTTACACTAACAAAATTTTTACAGTGTATGTAACAAGTCAGCAGAGCATTGCACCCACTTGCAAATGGATGATTAACCCCTTAATAACAAAAACAGAAGAATAAATGACAAAAACGTTTTTTAAACACATTCACAACAACTGCCACAGTCTACTGTGATTGTTACCCTCCTCAAACACGACTTTGAAGCCTTTTGAGCCCTTCAGAGATGTCCTGTATCATGCAGAGGGAAGCTGAATGTCTCTGTCAGTATTTTTAGCTGCACAGAAAAGCACTAAAATAGGCGCTTCCCACTCATATTGCAACAGTGGAAAGCCTGTTACTAGGCAAAAATCAAGCCAGCCATGTGGAAAAAAACTAGGCCCCAATAAGTTTTGTCACCAAACATATATAAAAACGATTAACATGCCAGCAAACGTTTTATATTACACTTTTATAAGAGTATGTATCTCTGTTAATAAGCCTGATACCAGTCGCTATCACTGCATTTAAGGCTTAACTTACATTAATCCGGTATCAGCATTTTTCTAGCAAATTCCATCCCTAGAAATATGTTAACTGCACATACCTTATTACAGGAAAACCTGCACGCTATTCCCCCTCTGAAGTTACCTCACTCCTCAGAATATGTGAGAACAGCAAAGGATCTTAGTTACTTCTGCTAAGATCATAGAAATCACAGGCAGATTCTTCTTCTAATGCTGCCTGAGATGAAACAGTACACTCTGGTACCATTTAAAAATAACAAACTTTGAAGTTAAAAAACTAACTATAATACACCACTCTCCTCTTACTACGTCCATCTTTGTTGAGAGTTGCAAGAGAATGACTGGATATGGCAGTGAGGGGAGGAGCAATATAGCAGCTCTGCTGTGGGTGATCCTCTTGCAACTTTCTGTTGGGAAGGAGAATATCCCACAAGTAATGGATGATCCGTGGACTGGATACACTTAACAAGAGAAAGGGGACTATGGCAGGAACTTATCTGAACTGTCTTTGGGAAACAGATACACTGGAGGGACCAGACACAGAAGTATAGAGATATAAAAGAAAATTAGCTAAGGTTTTGTATACAATAGTGCAAATATTAAATGCTCCGAGTTTAACTCTATAAAAGCAATACAATTATAACCAGCTCCAGAGCAGCAATGCACTCCTGGTAATTAGCTGAACACATCTGGCGAGTTGATGACAAAAGGTACATGTGCGAAGCCACCAACTTCCAGTAGTGCATCACTGCTTATGAGCCGACCTAGGTTGTGCTATTCAACAAAGGGCACCAAAAGTATATCAATAAATCAGTAGTGATAAAATGCGCTATACACTGAATAGATGTTGAATATAGATAATCAAAAACGATTTTTAGAAATATATGTACTATAGATGTAAAGGTATATTTAAAATGATAGTCTTAATCACAGAGTAGTTATAATGTTGCCAGCATACGTAACGATAATAACACACAATACCTTATGTAATAGTCCAAACACAGGCAAAAAATGAGTCAGGGAAATAGACTGACAAATTGGTTGGATGCGCTAAGAGTCTTGATATCCTGCACTCACATAAGCCACGGACCTAACTGACACGGTATCCGGATTAACCTGTCAGTCACTTCTGGTGTAGCAGCGCACTGCAATTACAACAAGCCGGCTGTGAGAGTATCAAAAACTGAACCACCTACGCTCCTCCTAATTCTAGTTATTATCCATTGTTCTAGTAAGTGCATATATATCTGTGTGTTATACTTTGTTATTAAACGCTTCACTTGAGTCTTGCCTCCCTGCGCCATTTCTTCTCCCCCTATATCTACAAAGGGCACCAAGAGACTGAAGTAAATTTTATACTAGTAAACTAAAACAGCTCTTAAAATTGCACACATAAACATGAGTTGAATTTTGCTTCCATGTTCCGTTAAATGATTGTAAAGTTTAATGAATATGTGCCCGGTAACTAAAAGTAATCTTAGAAAAAGAGAAGCACTTTCATTCATTAAACTTTACAATGACGCTTATTTTTAAAAAATATTTACCTTGGCATAATGGTAACGCCTCCATCTGCAGCTCTTGGCAAAGGGGGCACACAATGATTGGAGGAGGCCGGATTAGTCAGATATGCTAAAGAAAGCAGGAGTTGCAGGGCTGAGGATTGGCTTTTTTTGTTCACCATAACGCAAAGGTATTTAAAAAAAATAAGTGTCATTGTAAAGTTTAATAAATGAAAGTGCCCCTGTTTTTATGCAGACAAAACTAATTAGCTGTGCAGGGAAGGATGCTAGCGCATCCCTAAACAGGGCAGCGACATTAGCACTAGCCTAAGCAAAATACATACCTAAACATGCAAACACATACTGGAGTATTTATGAAGGGACAATAATTAAAGAACAATCTATAGCATACAGCTCATCACTCAGATATGTGCTTTTCACTCAAATAAGTTTGTATGGATACATCAGATACTGCAATGGAAGCACAAATCGGACATTAGCTGCCTTGCTCTAATACGAAGTCATAAGATAACCCTACCACAACAGCAAGGTGTCTATGGCTGTTTAAAAACCTTTTTTAGTAGATTTCACCTAAACAAGTAGAACCCCCCCCCCCCCCCACAAACAACCCTCTTCACCATAATAAATTTCAAAGAGCGATTCAGCCACAACAATGGCAAAGAAGATAGTGATGCCCTCAACTTTACATAATGGACACAAAGGACCTATCTAGTCCGATTAACGACAAGAGACTTGTCTGCAACCAGATTGGTTCATAATTGAATACAGAACCTCTCAGATACGTAAAACACCAAACTCAACCCCATCATTACCTAATACCTGCCCCGATTGCTATCTTGTTTCAGTTAATTTCTCTAACCTACAAAACAAACTATTTTAAAAAAGCATTTTCTAGTAACTCACAATAACTTTTAAAGAAAACTCACGAGCCATCCCGGGCACAAGCCGGTGTTCAGTAGAGAATTCCAATTCCTCGAAAACTCCAATCTGACGTCACTTCCGGTGACTCTTCTATTTAATTATCTGTTTTGCCTCTGTCTGGGGGGGCGCACCGCTGATCCTCTGGCATACACCCCAAATAAACCTTTGTCCCCCTTGAACCCCCCAGGCGGAGGCAGAATAGATAGTGAAGATAGGTGATTACAGTGCTCATCTGATTGGTTGTAAATCCTGTCACTCACTGGACACGGATCAGTGAGTGTCAGGGTGCCAGGAATCAGACTGAGACGAGAAGTGCAAAAATAATCACACCTTTATTAATAACAAAAAATAATAAAAAGTCCACAAGTCAAATAACAAGCCAGGAGTCAAAGCCAGAGCTGGTAGTCAGACGAGCTGAGTCAGGAGACAAAGCGAATAGTCAGATAAGCCGAATCAGGAGCCAAAGCGAGTAGTCAGACGAGCCAGAATCAGGAACAAGGAGAACAGCAGAGTCAGGAACAAGCCAGGTAACAGGAACCAGGAGGGACGTCAGACAGCCAGGTAATACACAGGAACTGGAACTCACAAACAGGTCTTAGACAACGCAAGGGAAAAGTATACTGAACAGAGGCCCTTTAAATAATAAGTGATGACATCACAATCCTGAGACTGCAACCTGTCTCACACGGATTATATAGACCAGTCTGACCATAAGAGGGCATGCAGGAAATGAGCAGCATCACACACTCTGCACCAGACTCAGCAAGAGAGGTGGGTAAAATGGCTGCCAGCAGCACATGGCAAACAAAGCAGGGAAAAAACCCTGACAGTACCCTCCCATCAATGACCCCTCCCCCGCGTGAGGACAAAAGGCTTATTGGGGAAACGGGCATGGAAGGCACGGAGGAGGGCGGGAGCATGAACATCAGAGGAGGCAAAACCCATGAACGCTCCTCCGAACCGTAGCCTCTCCAGTGAACCAAATACTGTAAGCGGCCCCTGGACATACGAGTCAATAATGCTGCTGACCTCATATTCTTCATGGTTGTCAACAGAGATAGGACGAGGCAAAACAGTGGTAAACCGATTACAAACCTATGGTTTCAAGACAGACATGAAAAACATTAGAGATGCGCATTGCAGGAGGAAGGTCAAGAGCGTAGGTTACAGGATTGACCCGTCAGAGTATTAAAAAAGGACCAACATAACGGGGAGCCAGTTTATTGGAAGGCACACAAAGGTTTAAGTTGCGGGAGGACAGCCAAACCCTCTCACCAACCTGGCAGGAAGGCGTGGGCAGACGCCTACGATCAGCCTGGAACTTTTGGCGCTGCATAGAACGATGAAGGCAATACTGAATCAGCACCCACGTGGAACGGAGTTGCCGGAGATGCTCCTCCAAAGCCGGAATATCTTGAGACATGAATGAATCGGGCAACAAGGATGGTTGAAACCCATAATTCGCCATGAATGGGGATAACTGGGAGGAAGCATTAATAGCACTATTACAAGCAAACTCTGCCCAAGGTAACAGTTCAGACCAATTATTATGGTGATCTGAGACATAGCAACGAAGGAACTGTTCCAGAGCTTGATTAGACCGTTCCGCAGCCCCATTGGATTGAGGGTGATATGCAGAGGAGAAGGAAAGCTGGATCCCCATTTGAGCACAAAAGGAACGCCAACATCTGGAGACAAACTGGCTACTCCGGTCCGACACTATCTCCTTGGGTAACCCATGTAAATGGAAGACGTCACGGGCAAAAATTGAAGCAAGCTCCTCAGTGGTAGGCAGTTTCTTCAAGGGAATGCAATGTGACATTTTAGAAAAATGGTCAACCACCATAAGGATAACAGTATTGCCACTGGAAACAAGGAGCTCGACAATGAAGTCCATGGAAAGATGTGTCAAGGGACGCTCACCATTAGCAATAGGTTGAAGAAGACCCACAGGAAGATGTTGAGGAGTCTTATTCTGTGCACAAACTGAGCAGGAAGCAACATACGCAGCAACATCAGAACGAAGACCTGGCCACCAGAATTTTCGAGTGACAGACCAAATCATTTGGTTCTTGCCTGGGTGACCTGCAGATTTAGAATAGTGGTAAGTGTGCAAAAGTTTAGTTCGAAAATTCTCAGGAACAAAGCACTTACCACTAGGTTTCTCAGGAGGTGCATTGGTTTGTGCAGCCAGGATCTCCTCCCCCAAGGGAGAAGTCAAATTAGTACGTATAGTAGCCAAAATATGGTCAGGAGGTATAACTGGAGTAGGTACAGACTCCTCCTTGGACAGAGGCGAAAATTGTCGAGAGATGGCATCAGCCCTAACATTCTTACTACCAGGCAGGTAGGAGACCACATAATTAAACCGAGACAAAAATAGCGCCCATCTGGCCTGTCGGGGCGACAAACGTTTTGCTTCAGATAGATAAGTTAAATTCTTGTGGTCAGTAAGAATGAGCACTGGTACGCTAGTACCCTCGAGAAGATGCCTCCATTCCTTGAGTGCCAAAATTATGGCCAGTAATTCTCTGTCACCAATTTCATAATTGCACTCCGCTGGAGACAATTTCTTAGAGAAGGAACCATCAGGCGTAGGACGTTGCGACAAGAGGGCACCTAATCCAGTCTCACACGCATCGACCTCAAGAACGAAAGGCAGGACAGGGTTAGGATGAGCCAGAACTGGAGCGGCAGCAAAGGCAGAATTAAGACTATCAAAGGCCTTAATGGCAGTAGGTGACCAATGGAGTGGATCATTCTCTTTACGGGTCATATCTGTGATAGGTTTGACCAAGGAAGAAAAGTTTTTAATAAACTTTCTATAGTAATTGGCGAACCCCAAAAAACGTTGAATAGACCGAAGACCAACTGGGCGAGGCCACTGCAGAACTGCAGACAACTTGTCAGGATCCATGGAGAACCCTACAACGGAGATAACATAACCTAGGAAGGTTACTTGAGTCTGATGGAACTCACATTTCTCGAGTTTACAAAACAGGCTGTTCTCACGTAATCTCGGAAGAACCCGTGTAACATCAGAATGATGAGCCTCAAGTGTGGGTGAGTGCATGAGGATGTCGTCTAAGTACACCACAACACACTATTGCAACATATCTCGTAGGACATCATTAATAAATTCCAGGAAAACAGCAGGAGCATTACATAGGCCAAAGGGCATTACAAGATATTCATAATGCCCGCTCCTTGGGGCCCATTTATCAAAGGGCTTGCGGACCTGATCCGACACTGCGGATCAGGTCCGCAAGACCTCGCTAAATGCGGATAGCAATACGCTCTCCGCATTTAACATTGCACCAGCAGCTCACAAGAGCTGCTGGTGCAACGCCGCCCCCTGCTGACTCGCGGCCAATTGGCCGCCAGCAGGGAGCTGTCAATCAACCCGATCGTATTCGATCGGGTTGATTTCCGGCGATTCCTGTCCGCCTGCTCAGAGCAGGCGGACAGGGTTATGAAGCAGCGGTCTGTAGACCACTGCTTCATAAGTTGTGTTTCTGGCGAGTCTGAAGACTCGCCAGAAACACGGCCCTTCAAGCTCCGTACGGAGCTTGATAAATGGGCCTGCTTGTGTTAAATGCTGTTTTCCATTCGTGGCCCTCCTTGATCCTAACGAGATTGTACGCTCCTCTCAAATCAAGTTTAGAAAAGACCGTAGCTCCCTTGAGGCGGTCAAAGAGTTCGGTAATGAGAGGAATAGGGTAAGCATTCTTAATGGTAAGATGATTAAGACCCTTATAATTAATGCACCCTTTTTCTTCATAAAGAAGAAGCCAGCCCCTGCAGGAGAGCAGGATTGGCGGATTATCCCCCGCGACAGAGCATCGGCAACACACTCCTCCATGGCACAATTCTCCGCAACAGACAGAGGGTAAACCCGGCCCCCGAGGAGGAAAGGCTCCGGGTTGCAGGTCTATGGCACAATCGTAAGACTGGTGAGGAGGCAACGTACTGGCACGCACCTTGTCAAAAACATCTAGGAACTCTCTGTACTTAACTGTAGCATATGACAGGCTTTACTCTAATACTGGGTACGCCCAGGTGCGTGTGTCTCGTGATTGTTTAGCATAAAACCTATAGAAAGGGGACCTGAACGGGACACCTATAATTCACGTGATTAAGAGAGTATCCGCACACCGATTTAGAAAAAACATACAATTTTAAACATTGTTCTAATTTACGTCTATTATCTAATTTGCTTCATTCTCTAGATATACTATGCTGAAAAGCATATCTAGATAGGCTCAGTAGATGCTGATTGGTGGCTGCACATAGATGCCTCGTGTGATTGGCTCATCCATGTGAATTGCTATTTCTTCAACAAAGGATATCTAAAAAATGAAGCAAATTAGATAATAGAAGTAAATTGAATTGTTGTTTAAAATAGTATTCTCTACCAGAATCATGAAAGAAACATTTTAGGTTTAATGTGCCATTAAAGTGATAGTAAACTTTACTAACATTGGCCTGGATTTCGAGTTTTGCGTTATGGTGCGGTGTGGCTATTACCGCTGAAAAATTGGCCATTGTGCTGGAATGGCCGTTAACGCATATTATGAGTTGAGGTGGTATAGCTATACCGCACTCATTTTAGCCTGTAATGCAACGTCCATTTTGCATTCAAAAAAATGACGTTTGAGTGCGTGATTTTCCATAGCGCCGTATTACAGGTTGTGTGGTCCGGATAAAATGCTTGCGTTACAGCCTATACCGACACGATCCATTCCGCCAACTGAGACCAGTAGTTATAGATTTTGCGAAACAAAAATGTTTCACAAAACTCATAACTAAAATGTCACAAAGTACACTAACACCCATAAACTACCTATTAACCCCTAAACCGCCACCCACCCACATTGCAAATACTATATTAATTTTATTGCGACTAATAATTAAACATATTAACCCCTAATCTGCCGCCCACCCACATCGCCAACACTAAATAAATCTAGTAACCCCTAATCCGCCATTCCCCGACATCGTTGACACTAAATAAAATTATTAACCCTTAATCCGTTGCCCCTGACATTGCCGACACTAAATAAACTTAACCCCTAAACCACCAGCCCCCCACATCATAACTAATAAACTAAACCTATTAACCCCTTAACCACCAGCCCCCCACACTGCAAAACACTAAAATAAACTATTAACCCCTAAACCGAACACCCCCCTTACTTTAAATTAAAAGTTACAATATACCTATCTTAAAATAAATAAAAACTTACCTGTGAAATAAAAAAAAACTAAGATTAAACTATAAATTAACCTAACTATTCTAATAAAAAAAAAATATTACCAATTAAAAAACCTAAATTACTAATTTAAAAAACCTAACACTACGAAAAAAATTACAAAAAATAAAAACCACTAAAATTACGAAAAATAAAAAAACTATAACATTACAAAAAATAATAAACAAAATTATCAAAAATAAAAACAATTACACCTAATAGCCCTATAAAAATAAATAAAGCCCCTACAATATAAAACACCCCATCACCTACAATAAACTACCATTAGCCCTTAAAAGGGCCTTTTGTAGGGCATTGCCCTAAGTTAAACAGCTCTTTTACGTAGAAAAAAAATACAAAGTCCCCCCAACAGTAAACCCCCCAGCCAACTAACCCCCAAAATAAAAAACCTAAGTCTATATAAAAACCTAAGCTACCCATTGCCCTGAAAAGGGCATTCAGCTCTTTTACTGCCTTAAAAGCACATTCAGCTCTTTTATTGCCCTTAAAAGGGCATACAGCTCTTTTACACTGCCCAAACCCTAATCTTAAAAACCAAACCAACCCAAAAAAATTATTAAAAAAACCTAGGTTAGATAGCAATATTATACAAGAAAAGCAAAAACCGGGGAGTCCGTATAGTTAAAACATCCGTTTTTATTTCAATTTGTTAAAAATCCTCTGAAAAGCTTCTCCATGGTTCACACTGTCCCAATAACATCCGGATTGTGCCAGCAGCGTCACAGGTCAGCTGACGCGTTTCGGCCAATGGCCGTAGTCATAGCTGTATGACCTGCCTATCCAGACTAAGAACTAAAAAGCACAGACGTCTTTACAATAGGTTAAAAGTTTTAATGACGCTGTCGGCCCAGCCCCCTTGTCGGGAACGATCTTACTCATATTTGTACATATGGTTATCTGCTTGTGTATACAGTCCAATATTACATTTACAAAAACAAGCGATCAACTGATGCTGTAGTCAAATGGGCTGGAGATGTTTCAACAGTGTGAATTCACTTGTTAACTAACAACTTATTGATTAGATGCAATTAGGATTTCATGTTATACATACGTAAAAATTCTTAGATTTAATGGATATGTGAGAAAATATGTGAAAAAATTTATGTGTGCAATTAAACATCTCCTATATAGGGGGTTATACAAAACCTTTGACAATTCCTTCACACATAAACCTATCAATTCCTCTGTTTGCAAATTGGAGCTCATTTCTTATGGATTACTACTTTATCAATACAAACTTCTCATTTTGTTATACATCAATAGAAATGTCCTCTCTCAATTCTATACTTTTGGCTAATATCAAGACACAAATTAGTATAATACAACAGGAACTGAATAAGAGAAGACTAAGGATTATTCTAGACGCTGCCGGCACAATTCCGGATGTTATTGGGACAGTGTGAACCATGGAGAAGCTTTTCAGAGGATTTTTAACAAATTGAAATAAAAACAGATGTTTTAACTATACGGACTCCCCGGTTTTTGCTTTTCATGTATGGTCTTATCCTGCCTGCTTGCTGTTAGATAGCAATATTGTAAGATCATCTCTTCACATCTCTTAAGTGAACATTTATAAGTGAGGCACAACAAATTATACAAGACTGATACTCAATACGCACCACACTGCTGTGTACTAACTAACAAACTGCCTATTGACATCTGCTAAGGAATGCTGAGTTAACCTACTCTCTCTTCTGCTTGCAGGTATGTGAATTGAGTCCCTGCATTCAAATTCTGCCTTTTCCCTGTTTTTGTGTCATCTGTATTTCAAGCCTCTCTTTTGGTATGTGCATTCAAATCCTGCCTTTTTCCCTGTTTTTGTGTCATCTGTATTTCAAGCCTCTCTTTTGGTATGTGAATTGGATCCCTGCATTAAAATCCTGCCCTTTTCCCTGTTTTTGTGTCATCTGTATTTCAAGCCTCTCTTTTATTATGTGAATTGGGTCCCTGTATTCAAATCCTGCCTTTTTCCCGGTTTTAGTGTTATCTGTATTTCAAGCCTCTCTTTTTGCATTTGTCTGTATAATTAATTATGTATTTACCCTGCTGATATCTTGCCTTTATCTATGTGATGTTCAAACCTTGCAAATACTTGTTTTAATTCCTAAATTTATAATTTCACTAATGGTTTAACCACAGCCTCCCCCAAATTCTATTGTCTGTTATTTTTAACTTATCTCACCCTGAATCAAATTTTCCCAATTGGCCTTTGACTGTCTTTGATCAGGTCATTAACTAATTTATTGCATTCAGCTGAATGCTGTGGCCTATAAATTTAACACTGCTATGGGGAAAGCAATGCTGGGGTTAGCAATGTAGGTTAGATAGCAATATTGTAAGGTCATCTGTTCACATCTCTTAAGTGAACATTTATAAGTGAGGCAAAACGAATTTTACAAGAATTAAGTGAACATTTATAAGTGAGGCACAACGAATTATACAAGAATTAAGTGAACATTTATAAGTGAGGCACAACAAATTATACAAGAATTCAACAAGGATTGGACAAGGGATAAGGCAAGTTCTGTTTTAATACTGAGTTTTATACACTGTTTGACTATTTTGTAAAAATGCTAAATATCTTCATATTCCTTTTTGCCACCTTTTGTCTGTTTAACAAGCTACTTTACTCAACTACTCCTTACCCCTCACCACCTGCACTGCTCATTAGCCCATCTCTCTTAACCTCACCTTACTTTTGTATTCATGAACTTCACACATTCCTAACGACTCTCTCTCCCCCTTGCAACTCATAACAAAAACAGTCTCAAAACTGCAAATCCGCATCTCATCTCATGTCACTCTCCCACTTGCTCAATCTAGCTGCTGGCAAAATCTCCCCCAATCCTGGTCCCCCACAACTTCCTTGCCCTGCACACCCATGTGTGCCCTTCAATAGACTTCAAAAACAAAACTCTGGTAACCTTAATCTTATTCCTCTTGCATCTAGAGCCACCACACCCTTCACTTGTGCACTATGGAACTCTTGCTCTGTTTGCAACAAACTCACGAACCATGACCTCTTTATCTCCCACTCTCTCAATCTTCTGGCTCTCACAGAAACCTGTCTCTCTCCTTCAGACACTGCTTCCTCTGCTGCACTGTCACATGGGGGTCTCCACTTCAGCCACACTCCTAGGTCTGACAATAGACAAGGAGGTGGTGTTGGTATTTTACATTCCTCTCATTGCACCTTTCAACAAATACAGCCCTTCTCTTCCCTCACATTTTCTTCATTTGAAACACACATGATTCTCTTATTCTCTCCCCTCTCTATATGCGTTGCAGTCATATACCGCCCAACTGGCTCCGCAACTCTATTTCTAGATCACTTTGCCGCCTGGCTACCTTACTTCCTTTCCTCGGATACCCCTGCCCTCATTCTCGGTGACTTCAACCTCCCTGTTGATAATCCCACTGCCTACTCTGCAAAGCAACTTCTGCAACTCACTTCCTCTTTCGGCCTGTCACAATGGACTGACTCTCCCACTCACAAAGATGGTCACTCCCTTGATCTGATTTTCAGTTATCGATGCACTATCTCAAACTTCACAAACTCACCTTTTCCTCTTTCTGACCACTACCTCCTCACTTGTACCATCACCTCCCTCCTTACAACTCTCCCTCCTTCTACCCCTCACACTAAACTTCACAGAAGAATCAAGTCATAAGATCAGCAACAGCTTGCTAGCTCTCTCGAACCTCTTCTCTTTTTCATCCCCTCCTTTTCCTGTCCTGATGAATCCATCTGCCACTATAACTCCACCTTTACATCGGTCCTTGATAACCTGGCCCCTCCTACCATAACTCGGAAAACATACACTCATCCTCAGCCCTGGTATACTCCTCTGACACGGTACCTATGCAGATGTTCCCGTACTGCTGAGCGACACAGGAGGAAATCTCTGAGTTCTACTGACTTTCCTCACTATAAGCTCATCTTGAACTCTTACTATTCTGCCCTAAATCTATATAAGCAACATTGCTTCTCCACTCTTATCTCTACTCTTTCTTCAAACCCAAAACGTCTGCTCTCCACATTCAATACTCTTATTCGCCCACCACAACTTTTCTCTCAGCCCAAATTATGCCAGCTACACAACAAAATCGACTCCATCAGAAATTAAATCAGCTCTCTACATACTACCCGTCTCCCTCCCCCTCAAAAGCTTACAATCATCCAAAACCCACATAGCTATAAATTTAGCTCTTTTGCCCCTGTTACAGAGGATGAAGTTTCTGCCCTTATACTATCCTCTCACCTCACTACATGTCCCCTCGACCCCATACCCTCACAACTACTCCCCTCCCTCTCTTCTACCCTTACCCCTATACTCACACACATCTTCAACCTCTAGCTCAGCACTGGTATAGTTCCCACATCTCTTAAGCATGCATTAGTCACACCTATTCTCAAAAAACCTTCTCTCGATCCAACCTCCCCATCCAACTATCGCCCTATTTCCCTACTACCTCTTGCCTCAAAGCTTCTTGAAAAGCTAGTATATGCACGTCTATCCCATTTCCTTACACTAAACTCCCTCCTTGACCCACTGCAACCTGTATTTCCCCCCCTTCACTCAACAGAGACAGCAATTGTTAAGGTTACCAACGACCTACTTACAGCAAAATCAAAAGGCCACTTCTCTCTACTTATCCTCCTTGATCTGTCTGCAGCCTTTGATACTGTCGACCACCCTCTTTTGCTCCATACCCTCCAATCCTTCAGCATCTGTGACACAGCTCTTTCTTGGTTCTCTTCCTATCTGTCTAACCGTACCTTTAGTGTAGCCTTCTCTGGGGCATCCTCTGCCCCGTTACCTCTTTCTGTTGGGGTACCGCAAGGCTCTGTCCTCGGTCCCCTTCTCTTCTCAATCTACACGTCCTCACTAGGTTCCTTAATAAAGTCCCATGGGTTTCATTATCAATTGTATGCGATACCCAAATCTACCTCTCTGCACCAGAACTACCTCCTTCCTTGCTAACCCGTGTCTCTATAACTGTTGATAACTCTATCATTACCCCAACCTCACATGCCCGATGTCTTGGGGTCACACTGGACTCAGATCTTTCTTTCACTTCTCACATTCAGTCCTTGGCTAAAGCCTGCCGCTTCCACCTTAAAAACATTGCTAAAATTAGACATTTTCCTTACACAAGACACAACAAAGATTTTAATCCACTGTCTCATCCTTTCCTGCATCGACTACTGCAACTCTATCCTCTCTGGTCTCCCTAGCTGCCGCCTAGCTCCTTTACAATCCATAATGAATGCCTCTGCCAGGCTCATCTTCCTTGCACGTCGCTCTTCATCTGCCGCACCTCTCTGCCAATCCCTTCACTGGCTTCCTCTTGCCTTCAGGATTAAACACAAAATTCTTACTCTGACACACAAAGCCCTCAATTGCACTGCTCCCCACTACATCTCAGACCTTGTCTACTGATACTCTCCCTCCCGTCCCCTTCGCTCCACTCATGATCTCCTACTCTCCTCTTCTCTTGTTACCTCCTCACATTCCCGTCTACAAGATTTCTCCAGATTGGCTCCCGTCTTATGAAACTCTGTGCCTCGCTCCACAAGAATCTCCCCTAGTTTTAAAAGCTTCAAGTGCTCCCTGAAGACTCTACTATTCAGGGATGCTTACAACCTACACTAATCTTCCCCTAAAACCCCATAGCATGTAAGCCTATGAGCCCAGCTGTTTGTAGTTTACCTTCATAAGAGCCGACTACAACAGTGAAACTCTCGGCAGGACCCTCTCTCCCCATTTGATCCCTGTAATCACTTTTATATACCACCTATGTTCATAGCGCTGCGGAACCTGTTGGCGCGCTACAAATACCTGATAATAATAATAATAATAATAATAACCCCATAAAATCTACTTACAGTTCCTGAAGTCCGGACATCCATCTCCATCCAGGCAGCGAGAAGTCTTTATCCAGGCGGTGAGAAGTCTTCATCCCGGCGGCGCCATCTTCATCCATCGCGGGGGCGTCTGCTAACCAGGACCAGCGATGACATCCTGCGAGGAGCGTCCTCTTCATACAATCACCGCACTGAAGTTGAATGCAAGGTACCCGTTTAAAAATAGCGTACCTTGCATTCCTATTGGCTGATTTTATTCTTCAAATTTAAATCAGCCAATAGGATGAGAGCTACTGAAATCCTATTGGCTTTTCAAAACAGCCATGTGACGGATACCCCGGCTACCCCGACTCGGTTCCTCCGCCAAACGGGTCCTGCTTCCTCCCTGCCGACTGCAGCTATGTAGCTGGCAAAAGACCACAGCCTGTAGCCACGCCTGATGACCGACAGCACCAGTACTCAGTGTCCCACCCTGTGGCAGACTCCAGCTACCCCGACTGGGTAGCTCTGCCAGAGGATCCTTCCTTTGCCTGGAACAGGCTGCTATGTAGCCTAGGAAAGTGATTTTAGCTGGAGCTCACCCAAATAACTAGACAGACTAGCATTCAGGTGAAACAAGAACTGAGTTTATTGGGACAGACACACATCTTTTCCCGACATTCCCGCCCCTCCAGACTGACCGGCGCCTCCCTAGCAACCATAGTCCCACAGAATCCCAGGACACAGTGGTGATGGTTTTGGGGTGATCCCGGGGGAGCGGCGTGATTCGTTATTGGGGACCGGAGATACAGCCCATTGAAGTTATGGGGGTAGGGGTGTCCAAAACCCCCGGTTCCCAAAGCAGCTCCCCTCCGGTAATTCCCCCACCTCTTGTCCTCTCTAGGGGCTACTAATCCCCAAAAGAGTGGAGCTCTGGGGCACATGGTTGCTGAAGCGACCAGGGGTAAAGTTAGCGGGTGTCCTGCTGTCCTGTGGCCGACCGGGAGTTCCAGGAGCCCAGCCAGCCTAGGAGGGTTTTCCAGGTCATAGACCAGCTCTTCTCTAAACAAGTTTGGAACACAAAACTATGCAAACAAAAGCTTCCAGAGATTGTGGTTGCTCTGAGGAACCCAAAACCACTGAGAAACAACAGGGGTGAGGTTGTAGGGAGGTGGGGGTAGCCTTACCTGTCTGGTATCCATGACATCTCCCCCCCCTCCAGTTCGGCAGACCCGGCTAGACCCTTAACGGGTCAGCCTGGGGCTGTCCGACGGTGGCCCTTCACTTCTCGGTTGCTGGGAGAGGTGATCCCATCTCTCCAGAGCTTGGGGCATCCTGGGGGGTTCCGGCTGGCGTTTATACCCTGCGCCCTGGGCGCAGGGATAGTCACATAAGGCAAAGTCCCAAAAAAATATGCCAAGGCCGGCTCCCAAACAATTGCTATCCCACAAGTTCCAGTGTCCCCAAGTTCCATGGCCACACTGCCTCTCTCTGTGACACCCTGTTTAGTACCGGCTGACCCACCCCAGACCGGAGGGGGAGGTTGCTCCTTGGTGGCGCAGGCAAAGCTCTGGATCCAAACATGTGGCACCAACTGTATAAGCTTTTCTCCTCTTTGCCTAATGCAACGCCTGCCCCCGGTGAGAAATACTCCGGGACAAGAAAGGGGTATAGACCCTGCCAAGCTACTGAGGGGAGAGACCGTCTGTCTCTTCTCCCGAGAAGATCTACCGCTGGGGAGGGAGGTCTGCTACCTCCGCTCCATGGGAAACTGTGCTGCCACTGGGGAGAGAGACCAACTGTCTCCTCTCCCAGAAAGGGATTCGGCCGCTGGGGAGAGATATCGATACCCGTCTCTCCCTGCAATTGCTTTTCTGAAGGATGAAGGATGGATCTGCCGCTGGGGAGAGAGACCCACTCTCTCATCTCCTGGGAAGGGGTTCTGTTTACGGGGAGGGAGGACGACTACCTCCGGTCCCAGGGGATGGCTCTGCCGCTGGGGAGAGAGACCGACTGTCTCCTCTCCTGGCTCTGTCGCTGGGGAGAGAGACCGACTGTCTCCTCTCCCGGGAAGGGGTTCAGCTGCTGGGAAAAGTTATCGACATCCCTCTCTCCCTGCAAGGGGTTCTGTGTAAGGGGAGGGAGGACGACAACCTCCGCTCCCAGGGGATGGCTCTGCCGCTGGGGAGAGAGACCGACTGTCTCCTCTCCCGGCTCCTGGTTCTGCCGCTGGGGAGAGAGACCAACTGTCTCCTCTCCCGGGAAGGGGTTCTGTTTACGGGGAGGGAGGACGACTACCTCCGCTCCCAGGGGATGGCTCTGCCACTGGGGAGAGAGAACTACTGTCTCCTCTCCTGGCTCTGCCGCTGGGAAGAGAGACTGACTGTCTCCTCTCCCGGGAAGGGGTTATGTTTTCGGGGAAAGAGGATGACTATCTCCGCTCCCAAGGGATGGCTCTGCCACTTGGGAGAGAGACCGACTGTCTCCTCTCCCGGCTCTGCCGCTGGGAAGAGAGACCGACTGTCTCCTCTCCCAGGAAGGGGTTCTGCGTACGGGGAGGGAGGACAACTACCTCTGCTTCCAGGGGATGGCTCTGCCGCTGGGGAGAGAGACCGAGTGTCTCCTCTCCCTGTACCTGGCTCTGCCGCTGGGGAGAGAGACCGACTGTCTCCTCTCCCGATAAGGGGTTCTGTGTAAGGGAAGGGAGGACGCCTACCTCCTCTCCCTGGTTTCCTGGAGCTGTTACAGGTGCTGGGCAGAGGCCGGCGGCTCTCTGCCCTGTTGCCAGCGCTTCTGCTGGGGTGGCTCCTTTGTCCAGGTCTATAAGCTCGGGCCCAGACTGCTGATCTGTATCTAGCAGCTCGTCGTCGCTTATGCTCTGTTGCCACTCATCTGAGGCCAGAGGCCATCCTCCATGATTCCCAGAGTGCTGCACCACAGCTCCATGCAGACTCCGTGGCATGCTGCAGAACTCGGCCTAGCAGCCTCTTGTATGCCTTTTCCTCGAGAGATACAACAGCTGCTCTCTGGAGTGGCCAATGTTTGTTACTCTCAGTTTTGCCCCGCTCCCAAATTCTGGGTCTTCTGTCAACTTTTCCAATAGTAACCCAGGGCCGCCAAAGCCCTCTATGGGAGAACAATCCGCCAGCCATGGCCGTGCTTGCATAACGAGCCATCGGAGGTCCCAGTAGCCGTCCTCCACCCACATCTCTGCCCGGACCAGTCGATCTAGTTCCGATAGCTATTCCTCCATGGGCTGCTCTCCCAGGAAAAGCACTCACAAGTCCCACCGGACTCAGTACCTCTCATCATCTGTGGGGAGGACCTTTCCATCACAATCCTTTTCTTGTTGAAGCCTCTCCCTACATAGTTGCCGGCGGACAATGCTCCTCCAGCTCAGCTGGTCCAGTTCAGAACCAGGACCGTCCAGCTGGGTCAGTGCCTCCTGTACTCTCCTTAGGTACTCGGCTTCCATGGTTACCAACAGGAATCGTGTGGAAGAAGCAGATATTCAGTTGGTGGTTTGGACGTTCCAGGTAGACGGAAGCATCCCACCGCTGCCAACCAATGTGACGGATACCCCGGCTACCCCGACTGGGTAGCTCCGCCAAAGGGGTCCTGCTTCCTCCCTGCCGACTGCAGCTATGTAGCTAGCAAGTGACCACAGCCTGTAGCCACCCCTGATGCCCGACAGCATCAGTACCCAGGGTCCCACCCTGTGGCAGACTCCAGCTACCCAGACTGGGTAGCTCTGCCTGAGGATCCTTTCTCTTCCTGGAACAGGCTGCTATGTAGCCCAGGAAAGTGATTTTAGCTGGAGCTCACCCAAATAACTAGACAGACTAGCATTCAGGTGAAACAAGAACTGAGTTTATTGGGACAAACACACATCTTTTATACACACACACATCTTGATAAAACAGGGAGACAATGCCACAGTTTTCCCGCCATTCCCGCCCCTCCAGACTGACAGGCGCCTCCATAGCAACCATAGTCCCACAGAATCCCAGGACACAGTGGTAAAAGTTTTGGGGTGATCCCTGGGGAGCGGCGGCACTTCCAGGGTGTCATTTAAAAGCTCTCGTTTCCCAGATGCCGCATTCCAAAAATCGTCATGATTCGTTATTGGGGACCGGAGATACAGCCATTGAAGTTATGGGGGTAGGGGTGTCCAAAACCCCCGGTTCCCAAAGCAGCTCCCCTCAGGTAATTCCCCCACCTCTTGTCCGCCCTAGGGGCTACTAATCCCCAAAAGAGCGGAGCTCTGGGGCACATGGTTGCTGGAGCGACCAGGGGTAAAGTTAGCGGTGTCCTGCTGTCCTGTGGCCGTCCGGGAGTTCCAGGAGCCCGGACAGCCTGAGAGGGGTTAGGCGGGTGTCCGTTGTGAGGAGGCCGACAGGGAGTTCCAGGAGCCCAGCCAGCCTAGGAGGGTTTTCCAGGTCATAGACCAGCTCTTCTCTAAACAAGTTTGGAACACAAAACCATGCAAACAAAAGCTTCCAGAGATTGTGGTTGCTCTGAGGAGCCTAAAAACCACTGAGAAACAACAGCGGAGAGGTTGTAGGGGGGTAGCCTTAGCTGTCTGGTATCCGTGACAAGCCAATAGGATGAGAGCTACTGAAATGTCGGGGAGCGGCGGATTAGGGGTGTCTAGACTAGGGGTTTATGTTAGGGTGTTAGGTTTAAACTTAATTTTCATTTCCCCATAGACAACAATGGGGTTGCGTTACGGCGATTTGCCTTTCTGCGATCACAGGTTTTAGTTTTATCTCTCTCCATTGATGTCTATTGGGGAAAGCGTGCATGAGCAAGTAAACTCAGCCCTTGGCTTTTGTGCGGTATGGAGCTTATCACACCATAACGCACAGCACAAGGAGGTTTTTCAGTAACTCGTAATGGCAGCGTTATGGAAAGTGCAATAACGCAAATTTTTTTGCGTTACTTACGCACCCTATTTAGCACAAAACTCATAATCTAGGTGAATGTTATGAAAAACGTTAATCTTAAAGTAAAAGATGTGGATTTTTATTTATGAAAGTATTTAGTAAACGTTAACTTTTTTGTGATAATTCCACTTTCATGTGTTCAAACAATCTGCTCTTCCTCCGCCCGTAACGGATACTCTATTTCTTAATTCAGTGACGATTCAGGCTGTAGCCAATCGTATTGCGCCATCTTTGGCATCCAAAGCCAGGGGCGTTATTATTTACTTGCTGGAGGCCAAAGTGGAATAATTAAAAAAAAGTAATTGTTTACTAAGACTTCATGAATTAAAGTCCCCATCTTTTACATTAAGATTACTAATATACAGGTAGATTATGAGTTTTACGTTACGGCTTTTAACGCTAAAAAAATTGCAATTTCAGTGTAATGGCAGTAACGCAGCTATTGCGAGTCGTGTCGGTATAGTTGTACCGCAAGCATTTTAGCCTGTAACGCAATGTCCATTCCGCACTCAAAAAAATTACGTTTTTGCGCTGGATTTTCATAGCCTGTGCAGTGAGGCTAAAAAGCTTGCGTTACCGACACGATCCATACCACCATCTGAAAGCAGTAGTTATGAGTTTTGCGTCACAAAAATGTTACACAAAACTCATAACTAAAGTGTTACAAAGTACACTAAAACCCATAAACTACGTATTAACCCCTAAACCGCCTCCCTCCTGCATCGCAAACACTATATTAAACCTATTAACCCCTAATCTGCCGCCCACCCACACTAGACGGGCTCCGGTGCGTAAACAATTCCTTTCTAGAGAGCTTGATCCTGTAGCCGCTCAGTAGTTAGAGATGAACACTCAAGGCTGAGAGTAGAAAGTTTGTGAACAGCGTTCACGGATGTCACTGGGATGTGAGTTTAGCTTAGGCAGATGCAGTAATGCTACTGATCAAGAGAGTGACTGTAGTGTAGCTGAGATACACCAATACTAAGCAATGATGATGGGGCAGGTGAACCTTATAAAGGTAAAGCGTGCTGCATTACTGGGTCCTAAAGAGAGATATGTACACAGATATATGGACAAAGAGGATGGTAACCTGACAACTACTGGCTAAAATTTTAGCAAAACGGCTAAACAAATTTCTCCCAAATTTGATTTCCCCGGAGAGTTAAAGGAGTGCCAATGGCCCTCTTCTCGACCGACGTGGAGAAGGCCTTCGACCGTGTCGGCTGGCCTTTTCTGCGCCGGGTGATGAAATCGATGAACTTTGGTGAGAGTTTCCTGAGCATGGTGTTTGCTCTGTACTCAAACCCGGGAGCCCGTGTGAGGGTGAATGGCACACTCTCAGAGCTGTTCAAAATAACAAACGGAATCAGGCAGGGGTGCCCCCTGTCTCCATTATTGTTTGCCTTAACTATAGAAGCCCTAGCACAAAAGATTTGACGAAACAGCAGGATCACAGGGATTACATTAGGTGACACTGAACACAAACAGGCACTCTACGCAGACGACATCCTGTACACTCTTACAAACATACATACATTGGTGCCCGAGCTTCTTAGGGAAATAGATCTCTACGGAGTAGTCTCAAACTTTCACTTAAACTTAGGGAAATCAGATCTACTCAATATTAACACCCCTCAGGAACACATAGATATGCTCCAAGACAAATATCGTGTCCCAGTTTCAACAACGAAGCTTAGGTATTTGGGCATTTATATACCGCAAAAACACCAAGATATATTTAAAGACAACTATTTAAAGCTAAAACAAGAAATCATTAGTGATCTCTCATCATGGAAAAATAAGCCGTTATCATGGCTCCGTAAAATAGGGGTCATTAAAATGAACGTATTGCCACGAATCCTATATATTATGCAAACTATCCCGATCTCCTTGCCAGAGGACTATCTCCCCCAACTGCAGAAAATATTAGAACAATTTGTATGGACGGGCACTAAACCCTGAATACCGCGGAGGACTATGTACCTTCCTAGAGATAGGGTAGGGCTGGATTTCCCAGACCTGAAAGCATACAAACGGTCCATAGCCCTACAACATGTTGTGGAGTGGTCACAAAATACGACCCACAAATTGTGGGTTAGAGTGGACAGCCAAATTCTGGGACTTAATAATGTGGGCACATTAGCTTGGATACCTGCAGCACAACGCCCCAAGGTTCTAAACAAATATCTTATATTAAAAGATGTGTTAACTGAATGGGACAGAGCGGCTTCCTCCACTGTCCACATTACATATGGACTTTCATCTCTGTTACCTATATTAGAAAACCCTGCACTACCTTATTACAAATTAGGAACTAGACTGCGCACACCATACACCCTTAGAGAAGGATGCCTCTATAGTGCTATAGAAAATGGGGGATTTAAAACACAAAGTCAAATGCTAGAATTGAATGATCCTATTTTCTCTTCGTGGTTGAGATACAACCAACTACTGCACTACATAACACATCTTAAACGCAGAGATCAATTAGCCAGAGACTCCACTCCATTTGAACGACTATGTATTGCGAGTAGTCCACAGAGGCGACTGATATCCCTTATCTATAAACTCTTATCGGACAACCCAGACACTCCACTTCCCACATACATAACGACTTGGCACAGAGAACTCGGCAGAGAATACGACCAGGAGGAGTGGCTTAGAGCATTCTCCTTGGTTAGACGATCCTCAATATCAGCCACAGTACAAGAAATTCAATTAAAATTGCAATGCAGATGGTATCACACACCGACAAGGTTACACCACCTTTTTCCCACTGCTAGCCCCCTGTGCTGGAGGGGATGTGATGAACTCGGAACACTTTCACATATATGGTGGTCGTGTCCGAAGTTGGGGAATTTCTGGGCGGGAGTACTCGGAAAGATTTCAGAGATCTTACAAATAGAGATTCCTGAAGTTCCGGAAACCATACTTTTTCTAAACCTCCCAAAATGTAAAAGTGTGTGCGATCGGCCCCTATTACTACTAATGCTTACAGGATCAAAACGACTGATCCCCAAAAAATGGAAATCGCCTGATATCCCTACATCAGGTGAATGGCAATCCTCGGTATCTGACCGTCTTGCCTTAGAACGACTACACTTCCTTAAGACAGGCCAAATAGCAATCTATGAGATGATGATGGAGAGGTGGAAAAGCTCCCTAACTTGAGATGAATGAGAAAATGAGAACGTCTCCCACAGATTGCAAGCCCTAAAATCGTAATTTTCCTTACAATTTTTTTTTCTCTCCCCCTCCCTCTCTTTGCCCCCTTCCCCTTAGTCCCCCATCTTATCTTTTCGCTTCATCTTTTTCTATCCTGCCTCTACCTCCTCTACTCAAAATTAGTTACTTACTTAGTGT
This sequence comes from Bombina bombina, assembly GCF_027579735.1. NCBI lineage: Eukaryota > Metazoa > Chordata > Amphibia > Anura > Bombinatoridae > Bombina > Bombina bombina. The sequence continues at coordinate 203,034,990 of NC_069500.1, read as the reverse complement.
AATGGATGAGAGGAAGAAGGTATTCTGATTAACCAGGATTACTGTTAAATGTTATTATTAGTCTTATTTTCTTGAAAAATGTTAGATAAAACATCAAGCTATTGTAGGATCGTCATTATTGACTAGCTCTGAACTTTGAAACCACACTTGTAATAACTGTCAAGCCTGACGAACCTAACTTATGTATTACTGTTTATTACTGGTTAATAAAGCTTGTTTATAATAATAAAAAAGCTATTAACCCCTATTCCGCCTCTCCCCGGCATTGTGTTACAAAGTACACTAACACTCATAAACTACCTATTAACCCCTAAACCGCCTCCCTCCTGCATCACAAACACTATATTAAACCTATTAACCCCTAATCTGCCGCCCACCCACATTGCGACTATTAAATAAATGTATTAACCCCTAATCTGCCACTCCCGACATCGTCAACACTAATAAAAATTATTAATTTTTACAAAGTCCCCCCAACAGTAAAACCCACCACCCAACCAACCCCCCAAAATAAAAAACCCTAACTCTAAAAAAAACCTAAGCTACCCATGTTGGGGAGACTTTGTATTTTTTTACAGGTAAAAGAGCTGTTTAACTTATGGCAATGCCCTACAAAAGGCCCTTTTAAGGGCTATTGGTATTTTATTGTAGGCTAGGGGGTGTTTTTATTTTGGGGGGCTTTTTTTATTTGTATAGGGCTACTAGAGTAAGTGTTTGTGTTTTTTTTGATAATTTCGTTTATTATTTTTGTAAGCTTAGTGTTTTTTATTTTTCGCAAATTTAGTGTTTATTATTTTTTGTAATTTTAGGTTTTTTAATTTTTTCATAGTGCTAGGTTTTTTTAAATTTGTAATTTTGATTTTTTAATTGGTAGTAGTTTTTATTTTATTAGAATAGTAAGGTTAGGTTAATTTATAGTTTAATTTTAGGTTTATTTTTATTTCAAAGGTAAGTTTTTATTTATTTAAATATAATTATATTGTAATTTTAATTTTAAGTTAGGGGGGTGTTAGGTTTAGGGGTTAAAGGGACAGTATACATCCATTTTGATATAACTGCATGTAATAGACACTACTATAAAGAATAAAATGCACAGATACTGATATAAAAATCTAGTATAAAACTGTTTAAAAACTTAGAAGCTCTAAGTTTAGCTCTATTGAAAAGGTAGCTGGAAAGCCCACTGCAAGTGGGAAATAGGACACTCCCCCCTACCCCTTCTTCTGAATATGAAAAGACCCTTTACACAAACAGGAGTTAGCTGGAGAAGGTAGCTGACGGTATTCTGATAAAACTTTGGGGCTTGGTTAGGAGGCTGAAAATCAGAGCGATGTTATTTAAAAATAAGCAAAACGATACATTTAAAAAAAACAAACAAAAAAAAACTTTATGGGCTATATAAATAGATCATCTACAAAACATTTATGCAAAGAAAAAATGAGTGCATAATGTCCCTTTAATAGTTTAATTTAGTGTTTTACGGCGGTTTAGGGGTTAATAGGTTTATTTAGTTGTAGAGCTGTGGGAGGCCAGAGGTTTAGGGGTTAATAACTTTATTTAGGTATCGGCGATGTCGGGGGCGGCGGATAGGGGTGTTTAGACTTAGGGTTTATGTTAAGGTGTTCGGTTTAAACGTAACTTTTTCCCCCATAGACATCAATGGGGTTGCGTTACTGAGAATTTTTATTCCGCACTTCAGGTGTTTTTTCTAACACTCTCTCCCCATTGATGTCTATGGGGGAAAGCGTGCACAACACGTCATAGCAGCCCTTGGATTTTGTGCGGTATGGAGCTTAACGCCACCATATCGCACGCACAAGGAGGCTTTTCAGTATTTTGTAATGGCAGCGCTATGGAGGGTGAAATAACGCAACTTTTTTGGCGTTAGTTCCGCAGCCTGTTTATCACAAAACAAAATAATCTAGGTGATAGTTAATAAAAACATTAAAGTTTACAATCGCTTTAACCCTTTCCTGAGCATTTTATATTGTCTACATCGGAACAGCGTTCCGATGTAAACAAATTGAAATCTCGCGATCGTGAAGTAGCGGTAAATGCACAGATGGCTGTTGTGACTAGTGCTGCTGATTGGGTCAGGGGCAGTTTCAACTTTGGACCAGCAATTCTCTTTGTCATCCACACTGTATTTTAACTGTGTGTTTCATCCCTTTGTGGGTATTATACACTGCTGCAGAGGCGCTAGTTTTAAAATGACATGCCCTAACAAATGAAAGGACCATTATAGTTGAAATATAGTTTTTCTGCATGTGCAGTTCACATATTAAAAAACGACAACGAAACTTGTACACAGATTAAATATGGATGTAATTCAGTGTTTATAGTTTTAAAAATGCTTATTATATATAAAAATATTATAGGTACAGTAAAGTTCAAATTAAATATCAAAGATTCAGAAAGAGCATGCAGTCTTAAACAACTTTCCAGTTTATTTCCATTATCTAGTTTTCTTAATTCTCTTCCTTTGCTGAAAACTATACCTATGTAGGCTCAGGGGGCAGATAGCTGCTGATTGGTGGATGTACATATATTCCTCTTGTCATTGGCTCATCTGATGTGTTTAGCTAGCTCCCAGTAGTGCATTGTTGTTCCTTCAACAAATGATACAAAGAGGCAAATTTGTTATTAGAAATACATTGAAAAGTTGTTTAAAATTGTATGCTCTATCTGAATCATGAAAAAATGGGTTTCATGTCCTTTTAAATATAAAATTAATCGAAAAAGGCACAATATTTATATAGAAAAACACAGCAAACCAAAACAGTTTTAAAGCAAAAACATCAATTGGACCAACATAATTTATTTCTGTATACATATGTATCAGCTGTTATGTCCCTTAAACTTTACAGAACAATTGCTATTCCCCTTCATGACGAGAACGGATCATCATGTATTCACAGACAGCAATTTGCATGCAGACGCATTCTCGTCTTGTGCATGGAAGTGGTTAAGCAGTGTAACAATATATCAATATATAGATTTGTTCTGAAATCCAAAATGGTTTCAACATTCTATAGAACTAACAACAAGCAGGCAGGTTTGTGATTTCTAATTTACTTCTTTTATCAAATTGACTTCATTTTATTGGTATCCTTTATTGAAGGAGCAGCAATGCACTACTGGGAGCTAGCAGAACACATTAAGAGCCGATTATGAGTGGCACGCAAGCGATATCAGGTTTATAGCGCCTGTCTTTTCGCTTTGGAAGTAACCTACAAGTTAAAAGTAAACGCAATCTCTTTAGCACAATTGAAGTTAACACGCGTCGGGTTACCGCGACCTTTAGAGCTCTGGTTAACTGTTACTCTCAAATAAAAAGTTGCATCAAACACCTCAAAATTACATGTAAAAGTGCAGTTACATTCATAATAACACAATCTAATAAAAATTATTTAGAGGGGCAGAGCCAGCCGTTGACCATCATGGCTGTTAAAGCATAACGCTACGTAGCTGATAAACCCATTGATCACCTAAATAAGAGCCCACAGGACAATCATGACCTCCAAACAGTACCACCGCACACCGGAAGGCAGGGGCTGTGTGTTGGAGTGGACATTATACACAAAGACCGCCGACGAGCGGAGAGGATACACGATACTTCACCACCACGCGGCAGCCGTTTCCCGGCCTGGAAACTCCTATGCAGCACTGAAATAGTGTCTCACAACACAAACGGCTTCCACAAGAGATGGCTGTCTTCAAATTTACGGAAGGTGAAACCTCCAGCACCCCACACTCCACTTGACACCAGCGAACTGCTCTGGTGACGGATACACCATCATTGAACATATTTACAAGTAACAGGATCACAGATCTAATAAACAAGGCTCACAGAGCCTCTATTTAAACGGCCAGCTTTCTTGTATGCACATATCAGCCTGATCTTCAGTTATAAGTGGCAACCTGTATCTTAATACATCATATAGTAGATTGATATAAGGGATCACTCACCTCTTCATTTAACATAACTCCAGAGAGACACAAACACCTGAATCCTGACACCCTAGTGTGACTAGGCCCAACAAGTACACAAAGCTAAAAACTATGCTTGTGCACACCACGAACAGATCAGCCACTACATCGTAGCAGTCCATCATTTATTTATAACAACAGCCCCTAAAGGGCTACATAGATCACTGATCTAGACTTTACAGATACCTGCATCCCTATTATTTAGTGGACCTACAGAATCGCTATTCCTGATCTAAACATTAAAATGGCTGCAAGAAGGAGCACCAGACCTGAGAAAGCTAACAAGCCATCTCACACAATGGGGACTAAACTGAATTCATTTTTTAAAACGCTCAAACCTACAACTATAACCACAGATGTTCAATCCAATCCTTCATCCCAGAGTGACCAAACCTCTTCACCGGAGGACAGTAGCTCCCTTACCAGGCCATGTTTATGCTTCCTACCCACAAAAACAGATTTTGCCTCCTTCTTGACACAAGTAGACCAAACGATAAAGGAAGGCCTTTCTGAAGTCAAGCGAGATGTTTCAGCCCTTGGCAACAGAGTTGTGGAGCTGGAGGACTGAGTGGAAGAGCTCTTTAACACCAAAGACAAACTTACACAACAACTTCAACACCAAAGCTCTACTATCAACCAGATGCAATCTCAGATAGAGGATCTAGACAACAGAGGTAGGAGGCAGAACATCAGAATTACAGGTATACCAGGTCAACTCTCAGACTACCTACAAAACCTCTTCAAGTTCTTATTAGAAGACCTTTCTCACCCTGACATCTCACTAGACAGGGCACACAGGGCCCTACGACCAAAGCCAATGGATACGGCACCACCAAGAGACGTTGTTCTCAAGTGTCACAAATTTCAAGAGGAGTAGATCATGGCGGCAGCCAGAAAAAAAAGCCCCATTACCTTCAATAACTCCAGCCTACAAATCTTTGCAGACATAAGCCCACTTATCCTTGCCAAAGGAAGCACGCTACCTGACTTTGCACCTAAGGGATTAGGGGATGCCTTACTGCTGGGGGTTTCCATTTTGTATCAGAGTGGTTAAAGATGGTCAAACAATTATCTATAGGGAACCAGATGACATTGAGGACTTTTGCAAAAAATTAAATATCTCTCAACCCTCGCTACCTAAGCTTTCTGAGAAACACTCAACCCCTCATCGGTCCCGCGAAAGAAGAGGAATACATCTGCTACCTTTACACCAACCCCTCCAGCTTAATCAGATCCTACTTGAACATTTGATTAACTCCTCTGACAGCCCTTAGCCTAGAGGCATAGATACTTTTCTTAATCTGTAGACAATACAGGTCCATACCTTTTGTTTAAACCTGATCCTGCTATACTGTAGTTCTTATAAATGATTTCGATTTCAAAGATGGGACCAACTGTTCAGCTATTACCCTCTGATTCGCCATTTATATGAAGAATCCTAACTTGTTGGTGACTGGGCATCAAAGTCATCCCGTCTGTTCTAAATATTATATTTTGATGGTTGTAAAATTGTTGTTTTTGTTTATATTTTATGACACATATTGTATCTTTTTCAGACCAATAGGCCCAGATGGGCTTCAGCAATATTACTTTACCACCTTTCACCCTTCCCTTCTCCCTAACTTTTCCCTCCAGTAGAGACAGAGGACTTCCCTCATAGACTTTTGGCCAGATACCCAGGTAAGCCTTCAGAATACACCTTCACAACTCATCATATACCATATAATTAGACTCCACAACAGACCTCAGACCATCATGACATAAAATGGCTCACCGCAAAACACCAAAGGTCCGAACTCGCCCACAAAGCGCTTTGATCATGGTACAAGAAACCCATTTTGCACAATCAACAGAACCTATATTTTCTAGTAGGAAATTCCCCATAGGTTACTTTAATTCGGCAAACCAGAAAAGATGCGGTGTAGGAATCCTTAGCAGAAATATGCCTTTTCAGTTACTAGACAAGATCACTGATAAAGAAGCGAGAATACTTATATTAGTAGGACTACTATTTTGCAGACCAATTAAGCTAGTAAACATTTACGCTCCTAATATTAAACAAGCTACCTTCATCAAAAAAGTAACCTCCATCATGTGAAAAAAGGCACACTCATCATAGGCGGGGACTTTAACGCTGTAATAGACCCCAAGTTAGACCTCTCTTCATCACATCCTACTACCCCCCTGAGAATGAAAAACACCATATACACATGCATTAAAACATTAGGAGTAGTAGACTCATGGCGCACAAAAACACCCACTCCAGCGGAGCTACACCTTTTATTCCTTTCCCTGGTCAACTTATTCACACATTGATTATCTCTTCACAGACCAAGCCAATGTATCACTTTTCACAAACACGGAGATCAGACAAGTAACATGGTCAGACCATGCCATGATATCATTGTCTATGGAATGGCCTGATGCTTCCATAACCCCCTATCATTAAAGATTGGATGACTCTATTTTGCATGACCCAATCGCTACAAATGTTATTACTAACCGACTACAAGAATACTTCTTATTGAACACCCCCTTAACATCTTCCCCAAATATATTTTGGGAAACCCACGAGGCGGTCATTAGGGGGGAATTTATTAAACTAAAAGCTGCTTGTGTCAAACAGAGCAGAGTGCAAACTCAATAAATGCTGAAGTCCATTTATGAGCTAGAAACCCGACACAAAAACAACCCATCAGACTCTATCACCCTTAAACTACTATTATCCTCCAGAGCTGAACTTAACTCAAAGCTTCAGAAGGAGGCACAGAGAAAAGTCCTACTCCTCAGGAAGACCTTATTTTGCGAAGGCAACAAGGCGGGTTCAATGTTAGCAAAAGTACTCAAACAAAAATCACAAATTAACTATATACACAGCTTACAAAACCCAGATGATTCTCTAATTCAAGACAACAAACAAATAGCCGATAAATTTAGCAGTTATTACACCGATCTTTATAATTTACCGGTACCCCAAACAGAGGAAACCATTAGACACGTGTCAGACTTGGAAGCCAAGCCACATTTCTGTAATCTTAAAGGAAGGATAACCACCTAATGACGTTACAGACCAATTTCACTCCTTAACTCAGACATTAAAATTTTAGGGAAATCTTAGCTAATAGAATGAATAAAGTTTTGGGTGAAGTAATACATACTGACCAAGTAGGTTTCGTTCCTAATACGGAGGCCAGGGACTATACGATACAAGCTATTACCCTCATCTCACATGCACACCATTCCCTCCAAAAATTGTTTTTTATCACTACAGACGCGGAAAAAGTGTTTGATCGGGTTAATTGGATTGATCGGGTTAATTGGCTTTTTCTAAATCTCACACTAAAAGTGTTTGGTTTTGGACCGAACATGATAAAACTCATATTTAGTCTTTACTTCAATCCCTCAGCTAAAGTCAAAGCTAACGGCACCCTATCATCCCCTTTCACAATTAGAAACGGCACGCGCCAGGGCTGCCCCCTCTCCCTTACTCTATTTGCTCTAGTTATGGAAGTTCTAAAAGCCCACGTACGCGGTAACCAAGTGATTAAAGGCATTAGAGTAGGCCCACATGATTGTAAAATTACCCTTTACGCGGATGATGTACTTTTCTCTATTACATCTCCTAAAACTTTCATTCCCGCCATACTCACTGAACTGCAGACATTCGGGCTACACTCAAATTTCCTTATTAATATGCAGAAATTGGAAATGCTAAACATTAACCTACTCCACTCTGAATTTACTCTATTAAAAGATATTTTCCCACTCAAACAACAGGACATATCCATCAAATATCTAGGGACCAACATTCCTTTTAATAATTCCATATTGTTTAAACACAATTTCATCCCCCTCATTAGCAAAATACAAGAAGACCTTAAAAATTGGACCCTGAGACCCCTGTAATGGTGGAGCGTATACACTCTATTAAAATGATCACATTCCCACAGTTTTTATACCTACTACAAGCACTACCCATACACATTCCGAACTGGTATATTAATCAATTACATAGTTCTATAAACACTTATATTTAGAATAAAAGTAAACCAAGAACAACCAAAACCACCCTTTCTAGACTCAATAACGCAGGAGGACTCGGTCTTCCAGATATACGGTCCTATTATGAGTCAATAGTACTGCAAAGGATCTTAGCTTGGCATGGTGCATCAGACACCAAAGCATTGGTTTCACTTGATTCTCACCTTCTGAGAGTACCAAATGCTGGAGCCTTTTGTTAGGTACCTAAAGACAGTAGGAAACAAGAGAAAAAAAAATGGTGTGAGTGCTTTCTATTTAGGTAAAAAATGCTATCTGTTCCTAAAGGGGATCACTGATTCCTCAGAGTTGATCCAATAATAATATAGAAAAAACAAGTGTGGAACAAATGCGCTCCTAACAGGGAGCTTACCATGTGTGAATGTGAAAATCTAATGTGATCTTTATAGATATAACGTGTAATTTAAATATTCATAAATGTTTATATAACATATAAAATAAAGTGTTTAATTCTCTTGAGTATTAGATAATCGTGCAAAACATATACGATTGTATATAATATAAAATTGTGGATGGTGGAAAAATATGACAAATTTATATTTGATCAAATATACACAAATTTATTTACAAATAAAAATATTAAAAACAATACATAATATAAGATGCCGGCACCCATTTGCTCTCAAATATAACTAAAAGTTATGTTTAAAACATAAATAAATGTTACAATATTAGATACTCTGTTGCAATTGAACACGTATGAGCCGTAATATTGGTCCGCACTAGAAAATGAGGAACTATAATAGTCCGTAGTTGGTAAGGGTTCCTAAAAAGAAAACTTCGGCTGTGCACAGCTTAACTCACAGTTCTTTGGTGTGGAAGTCCGTAACAACTCCAATATAGGATGACGTTAAACCTCTTTGTCCAATCAGGACAAGGATTTGTCCAAGGTTAAAAAAAATTACAATTTCTACATACAACCGGGGTATAATTGTATCAAAAACTGTATCTGTCTTTCTCTACACTTAAAGTGAAAGTAAACTTACCCTAATGTCAATCCAGGATATCATTCCTTTTAAAAAATAAATATGAGTTTCATTCATCATTCTTTATAAATAACATTATAAATCAAGTTATCGCTGTTATTAATTCATTTGTGAATGTTCACAAATGCAACCCGTTTTTTTTTTTTTTTTTTGGCTGTTGATCACGTTGGCTGAATCAGCCAACTGAAATTCTGGCCGTTAGGCGGCCGTCAGTGCACGTCATCAGCTCACTCTATCCTGTGCGCAAGCGCCATTGTTTTAAGCTTCTTCTCGGCATCTACGCGCGCTCACGTTTTGCGCATGCGTATTCTCAATATCTCTGAATACCCATTAGACGTTTAGAATTTAATTTAACGCATGCGCGGTTGGGATAGGGTTTGTAATATGCGCGTGCGCAGAAGACAGTGAGATCACTGAATGTTGCATGCGCTGTTTCACGTAGCCTAGTGAACGCGCTTTAGGCATACGTAGAAAGCGGGTGGGACCGCTCTATACGTCAAAGACAAGGAAAGGAGGAAAAGGTATGTGGGAGGAGTCGCGCATCGCAACGGTAGGGAGTTAGAAATATAGATAATGCAGAAATAAAATTAAAAATCAGCCAAAAAGTTAGCGATTAAGTTGGGGTAATAGTAAAATATGTTTTCATGTCTTGATGGTATTGAAAATTTACCTTCACTTTAAACCCTCCTTTTTTATATACAGTATTGTAACAGACAGATACTACAAATAAGAAAATATAGATTTGTATACAAAAAAACACGTTAACATAGTTTTCTATTTTGTCTTTTATGAAATAGTTTTAGAAATTCAAACGGATTCGTTTAACCCTATTTAGGTTTTTAAATATAACGATTGCATAATATATATAACATAAAATTGAAGGTATCTAAGAAAATACAAAATTATATTAGCAATCAAAACGAAATTATAACTGTAATATTTCATTTTATATGTATGTCTACATATATATTCTTTATATTTTAGTGCTTGGATTGTTTGTCCTTTCTTTTCTATAAACAAACATGCTATTAACTCTATAATACAAATTCACAAGTTAATCCCCATCCAATTTATAATCTATATCCTAATATTATACTCATAAATTAAGTACTGATTTAGAGCAATTGATCTGTAATCAGATTCCAGATTTACAATTCATGTGGAAAATGCATGCAAATTCAGACTAAGTAATGTCAACTATAAAATTTATGCAAATTTAGACTAAGTCATTTTAGAATTACCTTAGGCGCACTCTAAATACATTTTTTTTCACAAGATATTAAACCCATATACAGTGTTGAGGTTTCACTGTGTCCTTTTGAATGTTTTTTGTCTTATAAAATAGCACCACCTACTGGGAGACTTAGATATATTCTCTCTTTGAGAAAATATATTTTATCTACATAGAGAAATAGACCAAAGGTTCTTCCTTATTATGTTTGTCTCCAGGGTTTAGTAATGCATTGTGATATCGTCCTTCATGTGTGCGATGGCGTCACATGCAATGAGGAAGTCTCCAACAGCAGATGCACTTTTATTGCTTATGTTGCAGAGGGTGAGAGATACTTTACAAATCACAAATCTCTGCCCTCACAGCATTAAGTGAGACATGCAACCCATCAAATGATCTGTTTTAAATGAGGGACAAACTGTCCTTTTTAAAATGCATATAATCACATCAAAGCCAGCCTGCATCAAAAACCATATACCAGGGAGTATCTTATTTTCCTGTCAATACTAGGTAACTGATTGCCTTAAAAATAGCAATCATCTACCTAATGAATTTATTGTTAGCTTGATATTAGCTCCAAAGGAGCCCCTGTCCCCAAAAGACAACATACAAAAAATACACACAAAGACCCCTCAAATGATGGGGGATTATCCTCATTCAAATGAGGGGTCTCATGCCTTTTTTTTTTTTAAGTTTTTTTTTATTGAGGAAATAACAATTTACAGTAATATATTCATGTACAACACACGTAGATAGAGACATATCACTGATTAGTACAGTATTTAGGTATCTGAACAGTGGAAATAAATATTATTGATGTGTTGGAGCATGTTAAAGTTAGAACCTCATTATAACAAATAATTCCCTCCATCCACACAAGAGGACACTCTTGGTCCCTGCTAAATTTAGGTATTATAGAGGGGGAAATCTGATGATTCAAATGGCCACTCATGGACCATTGATATGTGAAACATTGCAATTGTGAAGTAACAAATGGGAGTATATGAGAATAGCCATGGTCGGGGAGAATGGGTAACAATTTTCCCACTTACCATTGTAAAAAATGCTCTTATCAAGACATAACCTTGTTATTTAGACCTTGTGTGAGACCGGAGGCTTTTGTAAGTTATGGCAACTAATGGAGTGGGGGGGGAGAACATACCATTATCTATAGGAGGGATCTATAGCTCTTAACTGTAGGGAATAATAACAGACGTGGAAGGTTATCCAGTCAAACTATATGGTTAAAAGAAAAAAACGTGAACTTAAATGCAGAAGCACTGCCTTTTCATATAAGGAAATATAACCAAGGAGGGGTGAACCTGGAAGCTAGGAATCAGAGCGCACAGTTAAGGGGTTACACAAGGCAGCCTAAGTGGTTCTACTATATTAGCCCCCCAAATCATAGAAGGCAAACAGGAATATGGCAAAGCAATGATAAGGAAACAGTCGTTATTAGATAATTTACCTCTATGAAAATATATGCAATAACTGATAGACTTAGGATGCACACACCTCATACCACCAGCAGAGAGACACATACTGCACGAACACAACAGAGCCATACAAATTAATCAGGAACATGAATAAACAGGTAATAATCCATATTTGACTTATGTGTAAACTGAGTGCCCTCAGAGTCCAAAGTTGAGACATGTGAAGCTTGCAGACCTAGTCCGTGTATACGTGGCTACAGACATCAAATTAAACTTCCTTAGTGTTATGTAGAGCATAAAGCTGCATGGCAATAGCTAGAGGTATCGCAGCATGTATAAACATTAACCCCCGTAAACCAGCACAGTGACATCAACATAGTTGGAGAACTCATTTACTATATTAGCCTAATATGTGATCTGAGCTCCATGCGGGGCCCAAAGTAAACTGAAGGCAGATTTCTAGCAGCGTACTGATCATAGTACCTTATGTAAACCGTTCAGGTCCTCTTAGTGGATTCAAATTGAACCATGTGGGCGCCTATGTCAACTCGTATCCTTAGAGTTCATTATCCTCAGCAAACTAGTTCTCCAATGAGTGACAGGTATTATGTCGCTAAGCAGATTCAGATTCATGGATCTATACCTGGATTGTTTGCACTGAATCTGCCATGCAACAACGGCTTAGGGATAAGTTCAACCTACTCCAGTTTTACACTGCTGGTAATGGCTTCTGCAAAGAAGATGTAGCACCTCTCCGGACGAATCTGTCTCCCCTGATGAGGACCCACGGGTCCCAGCTGGATCCTCCGGCGGAGCAACATAGGGCTGATGAATTGTACTCGTAGGTCTCAGATCCCACACGCCATGAGCAGGTACCTTTGCAACTGAGTTCTACAGGATCATCCTTAGGTCTAGGCTGCTGCTAACATTCCGCTTCTGTGCCAGCATCAGACTTCCTCTTGCAGCATTCTCCTCCTTATATTCAGAGCAATCTAGCGATATGGTTCTCCCCTCCGGGCTGGCCGAATGCTCCCTCAGTTCGCCTGGCTGCTTATCCGAAGTGTTTGGGTCACTAGTTGAAAAGCTTTCGCAAGAGAGCAAGGGTTGTATGCATTTGTTAGTTATAGTTACCAAAGGTGTTTGGAGCTGGTACTTAATACATTCGGCTTTCAGTTTCTGTGAAGCCTGCAGTTCACCCTTAGCCCTTGCACAAGTATCTTTTAGAGAGGCATATTCCTCGGCAATGATTGCACACAGCTCATTATAGTGAGAGTTAAGCATGGCTGCAACTTCCCGGATGATCCATTTAGAATCCAGCGCCATATTGAAAGGGTAGTGCTTTAATAGCATGTAGAAAATTCCCTTGTCTATGAAGGCAGATGCAGTTCTGCTGTCCGGGGTTATACCACAAGCTACTCTCCCCTTATATGCAAGAAGTGTCAGTGTCTTTGCACTGCATACCCGGCTTACAAGATACCGGGGGGGGGGGGGTGTTGAGAGCCTTTACTGATGTAACTACCTTAGGCCTCAACGCTCCACATCGATTTCCAAAGGTTATAATACCAAAGATTTAGTATCACCCAACTCAGGTTGGTCTGTGGATTATTAATATCAAAGTGTGGGAGTTGGATGAGCTTCTTGGCCATGGATAAAAGGCAGATTATCTGTGAATCCCTTGGAGCAACCGATATTGCTACCATTCATGGTGCTGCCTAGAGACACGCCCCCGGGTCTCATGCCTTTTAAGGTAACATAGTGATTGCCATAGAATTGCAATGGCAGTCACCTGTCTACTACCTGCTTTTTATGGTGGTCTGCTTTTTAAAATGGACAATAGTGGGGCGTGTCCGGACAGCGGCCATGATAACATGCATTTTCAGAAGCTCTCATTAAGGCCCTGATTATTAACAAAACATCTATTGTTATACAGATCATAAATAATTATATCAGAGGTGGCTGCATCAAAGGAAGCCCTAGATTGGATGGCTTAAAGCTTATGGTGGCGGCCCAGAAATAAATCTTTCAGCACCCCCCCCCCCCCAGGTCAAGCATTTAGAAGAGGACTGTCATACTTAGAAGAGAAATAATATCTAAGAAATTCCATCACTTACACCTGGACGGGGGGGGGGGGGGAACAAACAAAAACAGCATGGAGCCTGTGGATATGGCATCTAACGAGCTGTTCATCATGAGAGATATTGAGAATTTGTTAATAGACCACTGCAAAAGACTTGAAAGACACATATCAGAGGTACTTTTTCCTGAAGCTACACATGCCTCGGCAATGATCCCCGTAGCAGACATAAGTGTTGCTACTTACATGAAAGTGCCTGTTAGCCTTCCTAGTTTCTGTTCTACCGACAAGATCCAGTCAAGCATGTACTGTAGATGAAAGCAGCAATTTCTACCCCATTGTTGCACACAATAAAAACCGTTACTGACTGTCACGCCGCTCCGTCTTGGCAGCAGCTCTGCCTCCCCTACCACGGCCGTTGCCATGGTTGCGGCGGTTGTGTTGGGGATGACATCACTGCCGCACGCCACTTCTGGCCGCTCTCCTTTTGCTGTTCTTGGCGCGAACCTGCGCCTATGTAAGTACCCCTCACTTTATGCCCTTTGCCCAAGAATAGGTGTGACTCTGTGTGCTCCTGGGTGTTTATTTTTCTAACCTGAACTCCTGTTTGCCTTATAGTTACTGAACTCTGCCAGTTTAAAAAATAATCTATTGCTTAAACCCTGAACTGCTGATTGCCTTATTGTTGCTGACCTCTGCCTGTTCCAGACCATTCTACTGGTTTACCCCTGAACTGCTGGATTCCCTTTTTGTTGCTGACCTCTGCCTGTTCCTGACCATTCTACTGGTTTACCCCTGAACTGCTAGATTGCCTTTCTGTTGCCGAACTCTGCCTGTCTCTGACCACTCTTCTGATTAACCCTGTTCTGTTGATACCTGGATATCCTACTTGTTACCGGACTTTGCTTGTCTCTGACCATTCTCTGCCTTACCCTTATTGCCGTGAAGGACTACCCTGTCTACCGTGAGTACTGCTTACCTCATTTCTTAAACTCACTTTGTTCTTGTCAGGGTGCCAGGAATCAGACTGAGACGAGAAGTGCAAAAATAATCACACCTTTATTCATAGCAAAAAATAATAAAAAGTCCATAAGTCAAATAACAAGCCAAAAGTCAAAACCAGAGCTGGTAGTCAGACGAGCCAAGTCAGGAGCCAAAGCGAATAGTCAGACGAAAACAGCAGAGTCAGGAACAAGCCAGGGATCAGGAACCAGGAAGGACGTCAGGCAGCCAGGTAATACACAGGAACTCTCACAAACAGGTCTGAGACAACGCAAAAGGCAAAGCATACTGAACAGAGGCCTTTTAAATAATAAGTGATGACATCACAATTCTGAGACTGCATCCTGTCCCACATGGATGATGCACACCAGTCTGGCCATAGAAGGAAGTGTAGGAAATGAGCAGCATCCCCCACAATGCCCCATAGTCAGGAAGAGAGGTGAGTAAAATGGCTGCCAGCAGCACATGGCAAACAACAGGGAAAAACCCTGACAGTTCTGGTATATTTCCTTATCCTTCCACTTGACGCCGGGATAAGACTACTGGCCAAGTTTGGTCTGATAGGGAAATATCCCACGAGCATTACATTATACTTGGGCCATGGACCCAAATGAGGTAGCAAGAGCAGTCTCTCTTCAGGGACAGACCCTGGAAACCCATGCCATACACTTGCAGAATCTGGATTCTAAACTAAAGACTATCACCGCTATACTCTCCTCACTGGTTGCAGAGATAAATGCGGCTCCTGTTGCCACACAGCCAGTCCCTGCTGCTAGTGCTGCAACCTCCTCCCCTGTTTCTGGTAGTATACCCCAGATACCGTTGCCTGCCAAGTATGATGGTACTACCGACTGTAGGGGTTTTCTTAACCAGTACAGGCTGCATTTCCGCAATGACCCTCACACCTTCAAGTTTCATCAGTCAAAGGTCACTTTTATCATTTACTTATTGAAAGAGAAGGCCCTAGCCTGGGTCTCTCTCCTTTTGGAACAGAGTGCTCAGCTCCTGAAGGATGCAGATACCTTAATTTCCTTCAGGAGAGGCCTGCATGAGCACATCAAGGATGAGCTCACTTATCGTGATGTTCCATCTTCCCTGGATGAATTCTTAACACTTTGCATCAGTCTGGATTCTAGCTTTCAGGAGAGACAAGCTGAGAGAGAACTCACAGAATCCTTCCCTCTCGTCCTCCTACCCGTCCAGTCACTAGACTGTCCTCTACCACTTCAGCACCTCTAGTTACCTCTGAAGAACCCATGGATCTCTCTTCTCTTAAGCCCTCTGAATCTGAAAGACAGAGAAGGAGATTAAGACTGTGTTTCTATTGTGGTTCTAATTCACCCCAACTCAAGAATTGTGATATACTGCTGGGAAAAGTCAACGGTTAGAGGATAAACGTGGGGTACCTCTAAGCCTGGCCACTACTAATTCCCCTCACTTTTCTCAGATCCTGGTACCTGTCACCCTACCCTTACCATTCTTCAGAATTTTGTCCATGCTCAAGCCAGCTGGAAATTTCCTAGATCACTGTTTCATGATTCACACAGGGTTGCCCCTTCTTCAAAACAATGTCTTAAATAACCACTCTGGATGGTTTATTCCATTTCGATTCAGCACCCCTAAACATGACTGTGGGAGTCCTACATACCGAACAGTTGCAGTTCGATGTCATTCATTCTCCTGCACATCCAGTTATCCTTGGTCTACCTTGGCTAGGTAAACACAATCATCAATTCGAATGGATTGAGGGACAGTTGGCCTCCAAATCCAGTTCCTTGGATATGTCATCTCAAAGGGTTTTTTTGCCATGGATCCTACAAAGCTAACCGCAGTTATGGAATGGCCCCAACCCACCTCATTAAAGGAACTAGAGATTCTTGGGGTTTTCCAACTATTATCGCAAGTAGTAAAGAACTTCTCCCAAATTGCTGCTCCACTCACTGAGCTGACTAAACGAAACAGAGACTGCAAGAATTGGCCTCCAGTAGCTGCATATAATGTTGGTATAAAGTGAATTGTTTTGCAGTTATCAGTTAAAGCCAATTAGCTACAGCTATATAGCAGGGTGCAGTTTAAGTTCAGGGAATAAAAAAATGCTAATTTACATAAAAAAGGTGGCAAAATAAAAGCATACTACAAAGTTGTTTCATTACGATAACATTTTATATAAAAATATCAAAGTGTTTAGTGTCCATTTAGGGACAGATATTTATGCTTTCCAAAGTATCTGGCACATTAAAATAAAACAATGCAGCAAAACATTTTACCAACAACTTGGAATACTAGATAGATTGAGCATTATTAATTGTGCAGCCCAAATGCAAAATAACTCTCATTGTGCAGATATAATCTGTGCTCAATTTGAAATATAATCCAAAGGGATTTTACTAATGATTAGTAGTATTTATATATTTTCTCACTGGCTTCCGAAATTTAATTAATCCAATGTGATTAACACTTTACAAGTAAAAGTAGTAGCATGTGGCTGTTTTGAGCACTTAGGCCACACATGCGGCGAGCTTATAATTGCTATAACAAAATAGCACACAACGCTTCTTGTGAGGTACATGTTAATCCTCAAAAGAAGTCACCTGTAGTATACTGGGACGTATCCATCTGCTTTGTAGGGCAAATAAAATAACTTGATCAACAAATGACAGCTCTACTTCACTCTACTTAGGTTACATGAACGATACGAATGACGTCAGTACACGGCGCACAACACTGACGTCATCCTGAAAGCCACCCATTTCACATTACTCCCCACTCCCACATGACTGACCTGACAGCGTGCTCTACACACAGGTGGTTACTGAGCTAGTTCTCGGGATGAGGAAGAGCTACTGTTTCTACACGATACCATGATACGCAGAGCTAGGCTCAGCTTTAAGCCTAATGTCAGGCCGGGAGGCCGAGGTCCTTCTTTAAGTGGTACGGGAGCCGAGCGAGAGGCTATCGGAGGTGGAGCTCCTGAGAATGAAGAGTCGAAGAAGGGTAGCACCACAGCTATCGAGATCATCACCAATTCCCCGGCCGTGGAGCTCAGCACTGGGCAAGAGAGCGGAGAATCACAGTCCCTAGAAAGTACAGGCCTGTGAGTGCTCCCAGGACTTAAAAGTTCTTTGCAATGTATATGTATTCGTATTCTGGCACAATGACAGTTATACTAAATACAGTGTGCATTACTGGCATTGCAGATACAGGAAGCATAGTTTATTTTTATTTGCATAGTCTGAGTATTCATCTGTGTGCTCTTAAATGTAATACGGACAAGGTAAATGCAATATTCACACACATTATAGGCTTTTTCACAGTTCAAACGATAGGTGCTATATATAGACTATGTTTAGGAACCATTTGGCACATTGACGAGTCACTGTTGTGTGTGTGGTACTTTTTTTT
This sequence comes from Bombina bombina, assembly GCF_027579735.1. Classification (NCBI taxonomy): domain Eukaryota; kingdom Metazoa; phylum Chordata; class Amphibia; order Anura; family Bombinatoridae; genus Bombina; species Bombina bombina. The sequence continues at coordinate 203,016,810 of NC_069500.1, read as the reverse complement.
TTATGTCAGTGCTTCGTTAAAGTGATACTGAACCCAATTTTTTTCTTCTTTCATGATTCAGATAGAGCATCCCATTTTAAGCAACTTAATAATTTACTCATTTTTTTTTATACATTTTTCTTCATTCTCTTGGTATCTTTATTTGAAAATGCAGAAATGTTAGCGTACGAGCCAGCCCATCTTTAGTTCAGCACCTGGGTATTGCTTGCTGATTGTTGGCTAAATGTACCCACCAATCAGCAAGTGCTATCTAGGGTTCTGAACAAAAAATGGGCTTCCTCGTAAGCGTATGTTCCTACTTTTTCAAATAAAGATAGCAAGAGAACGAAGAAAAATTTATAATTTGAGTAAATTAGTAAATTGCTTAAAATTGCATGCACTATCTAAATAATGAAAGATAAAAATGTGGGTTTAGTATCCCTTTAATTTAACTCCAATTTATAATCCAATTGAACATTTTTTTTTTATGAAGTGAGGCAAGGCTTTTTGTATAGATCAAATTTAGGAGCCATCCATGTGTGCCCCCAGTGTATTTATAAAGCTCCAGTGTGTGGGATAAACTGCTGTGATTACATTTCACCAGCAACCTCTTCCTGTTCATGGGATATGAAAAATGATCTGTGTATCTCCTGTTGATCAGACGTTTTGCTGTCAGTACTTTGCCATTATTACAAAGTGCTTCTAGGAAGTTCTTGCATTGTTAATGCAACATATGATTTGTGCCTAGACTTCATAAAAGTGCACAGTAACAAATTTGCATCTATTGACAGTGTGTTGTGTTCATAGTTGACTGTTGTAGTATCTATGCTTATAAATTTGTGTTTTGGTTTTGAAACATGCGTCACACATTTCACAATAACCTAACAAAGAGTATCTTCAATTGCTACAAACCTGCAACAACTTCTGATGGATGTTGAGAGTCATCATTTCTCGTTCACTTATTAGCCCTTTTGTTATAAGCCTAAGCAACAGCCCTTTTCATTAAAAAAACACTTCATACAACTGTCTACGCTAATTAACTGCTTTTGTCTCAACATAAAAATACAATAAGAGGTTTCAATGATACAGAGGAGAGAGTGAGAGAAAGTGAAAGAGAGAGAAAGAAAGAGAAATAGAAAAAGAGAGACAGAGAGAGAAAGAGACCGAAAAGAGAGAGGTGTTTCAAGGATAGTTTTACAGGAGCACCAGTACTTGTGTGATTTCTGCACAATCTCTATCTTCCCAGCTGCCAATCATGTGCAAGCACTTAAGCAGCCATCTTAAATGGTAAAAAATAATTTTAATCCTAAAAACATCCTCATTATATCTTCAAAGAGGACCTCTGAGGACTTTGTGTTTGTGTAATGAGCAACCACTGGTGGCTAGCGAGGGAAAAGTAATTAAACATAGTCTTTCCCAAAAAGCAATGAGATAATGGCTGACTTTTTTTTAAAACATAGAGTAGTGATATCCACACCAGCACATGTACAAGAAAAACCATATAGTAGCATACTATTAAAAATACAAGCCAACCCTCATTGGTGTACATTGTGATCCCATTCAAAAGTAGCAAATAAAAAGTACCTTAGGGGCCCATTTATAAAGCTCCGGACGGAGTTTGAGGGCCCGTGTTCGCCAGAAACACCAGTTATGAAGCAGCGGTCTAAAGACTGCTGCTCCATAACCTGTCCACCTGCTCTGAGCAGGCGGACAGACATCGCCGCATTTGACACCCCCCTGTTGGCGGCCGATTGGCCGCGAATCTGCATGGGGCGGCGTTGCACCAGTGTGCGTTCCTGCCATGCTGTACACGCCATACAAGTCCCTTAACAACAGTAAACAATGTTTGCAGAGTTATGGCTCGCGTGCCAACAGACTGGCCTCTGAGTGCCAGCTGTGACGCGTGCCATAGGTTCGCCATCACTGCACTAGAGGTTTCAATATTTTTTTTGCAAAATGTACAAAGCTTTCCAGTCACTGATACTTTTTAAAACTGACTGATACATATACATTCAAAAATACTTAAAGGGACACTGAGCCCAAATTTATTCTTTCGTTATTCAGATAGAGCATGCAACTTTCTTATTTACTCAGATTATCATTTTTTTCTTCGTTCTCTTGCTATCTTTATTTGAAAAAGAAGGCATCTAAGCTATTTTTTTCGTTAAGAACCCTGGACAGCACTTTTTTATTGGTGGGTGAATTTATGCACCAATCACACCAAAAATGGGCCGGCATCTAAACTTACATTCTTGCATTTCAAATAAAGATACCAAGAGAATGAAGAAAATCTGATAATAGAAGTAAAATAGAAAGTTGCTTAAAATTGCATGCTCTATCCGAATCACGAAAGAAAAAATTTGGGTTCAGTGTCCTTTTAAATGTCCCTTGGAACAAATGCATCAAGTTGGCAAGCTGACATTTTTAAAAGTGTGTTTAATCTGTATTCTTCAGAGGAAATTGTGCAAACTGGGGGGCATTATGAAGTAGGGTATGGGTAGTGTAATACTTTGCAATGTAAACGCTGTCTATTTAAAGATGTTACTTAAAGGGACATTAAACCCCAGAATTTTCTCTCATGATTCAGATAGAGAATACAATTTTAATCAATGTTCCAGTTTACTTCTATTATCTAATTTGCTTAATTCTCATGGTATCCTATGTTGAAGGAGCATCAATACACTACTGGGAGCTAGCTGAAAGCCAATGACAATTGGCATATATGTGCAGCCACCAATCGGCAGCTCCTGAGCCTTCCTAGGTATACTTTTCAGCAAAGATGCAAAAAGAACAAAACAAATTAGATAATAGAAATAAATTGTAAAGTTATTTAAAGTTGCACGCATTGTCTTTCAATCCAGTATAATCCAGATTTTTTTTTAAAGTGTCCATACACTTCTAGATGCTCATTATCCCTGGGAGAGAGACTGAAATGCCTTAATTTGCTGAAAACTCCCCTGTCCCTCCCGTTTTCTGAAACTATCTGTTTTATACAAAGAAATATACAAAGTATGATCCTAATTTGTTAAAGTAACACAGAAACTGTCAAAACATAATCAGAATTTGTGAAATTGCTGCTGTATCTAAATGCATTAAAATATGAAATAGAAAGTGCATAGCTTTAAATGTAATACAACTTAGAGATATGAAACCCAATTTTTTTTTCATGATTCAGATAGAGCATCTAATTTTAACCTCTTAATGGCCAGCAATGTACTCTACGCGGGTGCCTTTTTTAATAGCGCAGTCTCACTGCCAGTGGTGAGACAGTGCTATTTTAACAAGCCATCCAGATATAGAGAGGGAGTAATAGTGCGGTCTTATCGCCACACAATCCCTTAACGACCAGCGACGTACAGGGTACGCCGTGGTCATAAGAGGTTAAGCAACTCCTATATTGAATGTTTCTTCGTTCTCTTGTTATCTTTATTTGAAAAAGCATGAATGTAAACTTAGGCGCCGGCTTATTTTTGGTTTAGCACCTGTGTAGAGCTTGCTGATTGGTGGCTAAATGGCCCGGCTCCTAAGCTTACTTTCCTGATGCCAAGAGAGAAGAAAAATTGATAATAGGAGTAATTAGAAATTTGCTTAAAATTTAATGCTCTATCTGAATTGTGAAAGAAAAAAACTGGGTTTCATATCCCTTTTATAGTACCCAATATTATTCGTAAAGTAATATAAAATACAAAGCACAAAGTGTACTGTAAGCACTGGGCTTGTCTCTCCTTCACATACAGAAATTCAAGGAACGCCCCTTAGATTAAGTATAGCAAAATTTGCATTTCTAGAGTCTTTTGAGGGATATTGCAGTGCTGAAGGATTGTTTGGATCATCTCATCTGAGCAAAGAGCTTTATGGGAGGCATCTCTCATCTGTCTGAGACTTCCAGGTTCCGCCCTTTTTCCTTAGAGAATTTAGAGAGTTCAGCCCCTGTGAAGTCTGCAGTGTAATTTCTCTCCATCATCAGGGCCTTATTGCTTAGCTAGGTCCCAGTTGTGCATTGCTGCTCCTCCAACAAACATGAATTACTTAACAACAATTTCACAGTGTTCTGTATTAGAGATGCATGCAAATATATGTTGAAACAAATAGTTTAGGAACCTGGATATTACATTATTTAGCCAGCATTTCATGTTTTCTGCACATGTTCCTGCTTACTTTGTGTCATGATACTTTGGTTTAAGGTCTGCACATAAACATTTCATCGTCATAAAGTGGGAAGTATAGATATCCATCAGTTCCCTTTAACTGATGACTCAGTTTCTCACTTTACTCCAGTATGACATTATCCACTAAACTGAAATCAAATCCGTTTCATACTGCTAATTTTTCATCATACATAACACATTGATATGTTTTTAAAATGCTAATATAAATAACAGCAGAATCAATGACTAAGTTATTAATATTATGGTGACTATTAAAGGGACAGTCTACAATATAATTTTTTATTGATTTATAAGATAGGTAACCCATATATTACTCTTTCCCCAGTTTTGCATAACTAACACGGTTACATTTAATATACTTTTTACCTCTATGATTACCTTGTAGCTAAACAACTTCTGTCAGCCCCCTGATCACATCACTGTGACTATTATTTATTATCTGTTGACTATTTAGTATTGTTGTGCTAAATCTTAAATAACTTCTCCTGCGTTAACACATCGTTATCTATATGGCCCACATGAACTAGCAGTCTCCTGTTGTGAAAAGCAAATACAAAAGCATGTGATTAAGAGGCTGTCAATAGTGGCTTAGAAACAGGCAGACATTTAGAGGTTTAAATATTAACATAAAAATGTTGCTGGGGAATGGGTAGTAAAGGCATTATCTATCTTTTAAAACAATAACATTTTAGTGTAGACTATCCCTGTTATAGTAATTTTAGTTAATTGTGCAGTTTTTTTTTTAAATTCATATCTCAATTGTCTTTTCTAATAGACAAGAAAAGACCCTGAGTGTCAGCACTGAAGATAAACCAAGCTTAACTACACATACACCTCTTCAAAGAAGGAAAAGAATTTCAACGTTGCCTAATTTGGCAAAACCAAGGGTTTCCAATTCTTCTGTTAGTAATGCTTCACAGAAGGACTCTAAGGTTGAAGTCCATCCACCACCACCACCACCAATCGTTAATGCTTCACTTCAAAAGAATGACGCTGCTGAGTCAGAGAAGAAAACGTTACAGAGTACTGTAAAGTCCTCCACCCCTAAGGATCCCTCTCAAGGACTGCACCATTCTCTTCCTGAAAAAAGGACTCCTGTGCCTCAAATTCCCCAATATTCTCCTTTCAAAAAACCTGTTTTTAAATATCCAGAAACAACCCCTTCTAAAACTGCTGAGTCCCTCAGGAAGGACGAACAGTGTCCTCTTAAAGAGATACCCTCACAGGAATCTTGTATCAATGAGAAATACTTGGGTATCACACAAACTACTCCTGTGAAGAAAAAGGTTTATAATTTGGAACGTGAGCGACTTAGGAGAGCCCAAAAATTAAGAGAGCTGCTTAAAGATGAACTAAGGAAAGAAAAGGTAAGCTATTTTATAGAATGTGTTGTTTAAAAGGGATGATCAAAAGTGAAAAAAAAATGTTCTGATTTGGGGCTTGAATTGCCTGGGTGCTTGTGTCTTGTCCTGATTAAAATGTAGCAGGCAGCATCTCCTTATCTAGGCTGTGCCTGGGAACTACATACTGTGGCCTGAAAATTAGAATAAGAATACAGGAACTGGGTAGGTTCACCTCTCTATTAATTGCCTGGTCCACTCAGTGCTAATATTTGCATGGGACCTGGTCTTTCCTAGTATCAAAATGCAATCTTAAAGGGCCAGTAAACCTTGAAAATAATGTTATATAATTCTGCACATAGTGCAGAATTATATAACATTATATTAGTGCTAGCTTTATATAACATAATATTGCCTGTGAATTTTTATTAAAAAAGAGGGTTTTTCAGACCAGCCCTCTGCGCTCTACTGAGCGGGTCTGGTTTTCCCTCAGAGCGCATCTGGGCAGCTGTCTAGTCACAGCCCGGCCCGACCGCGCCATTACACTCAATGTAGCTCGCTCCCGCTGTCAGACAGAGCAACAGCAAGCTACATTGAGTGTAATGGCGCGGTCAGGCCGCGCTGTGTCTAGACAGCTGCCCAGATGCGCTCTGAGGGAAAACCAGACCCGCTCAGTAGAGTGCAGAGGGCTGGTCTGAAAAACCCTCTTTTTTTAATAAAAATTCACAGGCAATATTATGTTATAAAAAGCTAGCGCTAATATAATGTTATATTATTCTGCACTATGTGCAGAATTATATAACATTATTTTCTAGGTTTACTGGCCCTTTAAAGAGACATGAAACCCAAACATTTTCTTTCATGATTTAGGTAGAACATACAATTTTAAACTACTTTCAAGTTTACTTTTATTTTCGAAATTTGCTTCATTCGTTTGGTATCATTTGTTGAAGGAGCAGCAATGCACTACTTTTTTTCTAACTGAACACACAGGTGAACCAATGACAAGAGTGTGTGTGCGCAGCCACAAATCAGCAGCTAGAACCTAGGTTCTTTGCTGCTCCTGAACTTACCAAGATAAACCTTTCAGCAAAGCATAACAAGAGAAGGAAGCAAATTAAATAATGGCAGGAAATTGGAAAGTTGTTTAAAATTACATGCAATTTCTGAATCATGAAAGAAAAAACGTGGGTTTAATGTCTCTAAATGGGATTTGATCTATTTAAAGGGACAGTACAGTTAAAATTGAACATGCAACTTTCCAGTTTACTTCTATTAATCAATTTTGCTTTATCTTTTGTTGAAGAGTAAATTTAGGCAAGTTCATAAGGGCTTAAGAGCATGCAGATGTCTTCAGCACTCTATGGCAGCAGTGCTTGCAAGATGTGCATTGACAAATTATCAAATGTTGTATCCAGGATAGGTTGTTGTTATACAAATATAATTATGTACAATAATAAAAATTGGAACTTGATTATTATTATGAGTTATTTGTAGAGTGCTAACACATTCTGCATGTAAAATGCCTGGAGCTGTATCTCCCATCATTTTCAAGCCCTGAGCTATAAGGAGGTTTATTAAGGTGTTACATTGTGGATATATCAAATATATTACTTTAAAGGGACAGTACACTGTAAAATAGTTTTTCCCTTAATGTGTTTACAATTGCTTTTTTTGCCAACTGCAGAGTAAAAAATGTATGGAAATTAGATGCTTAAGGTTTATTTGTGTATATTAAAGCTCTGATTTTGTGTTTTGAAGCCACAACCTAATAAAATGGGTTGAGCTTGTAGATATAATCAGATCTCATTACTGTATCACATTGTGCACATATACCTGCTTCTTTATCTTATATCTGTCCATAAAACAATCGCCAGTACTTGGAGAGAACAATGTAAAATCAACATTTTATTACCTTATCTCTGCTATACCCCACTGGGAGTGTAATTTTTTTCTGCTGGATGTGTTTACAAAGCTTATCTATAGCTTTGACCTGCGGCCACAAACTTTCAGAATAGGTGGGGATACCACATGCTAAATCAACTATTTCAAATGCCAATATAAGGGAAAAGGAGCTACTTGTAAACAATTTAATACACTCCAGCAAGTAAAGGGGATCATTGGGAAGAAATTAAAGGGGAGAATTTTTTGAGTAAACTGTCCCTTTTAGCTCTCATGTTTTCAATAAAATATTCCCTCAAATTCATCTGAATAGAAAAATGTAGAAGAATTAAAGGGACAGTCAACACCAGAATTTTTGTTATTTTAAAAGATAGATAATCCCTTAATTAACCATTCCCTAGTTTTGCATAACCAACACAGTTCTAATACACGTTCTATGATTAACTTGTATCTAAGCATCTGCAAACTGCCCTCTTATTTAATTTTTTTTTTTTTTGACAGACTTGCATTTTAGCCAATCAGTGCTCACTCCTCGTTAAATTCACGTGCATGAGCTCAATGTTATCTATATAAAACACATGAACTAACTCCCTCTAGTGGTAAAATGCATTCAGCTTAGAGGCAGCCTTCAAGGTCTAAGAATCTTAGGTTTTTTTTTTTTTAATATTAACTTTTTATTGAGGATAAACGAGGTGATATACATGTTACAAACATTGTAATTGCAGGTGTATCAATCATTAAGGTTTACAGCAAGGTGTACAGAAAGGTTGCACAGTGAGCAATTTATCATTGGTGATGACATATCATTGGTAATGACAATAGATTCCATTATATCATGCGTCAGAATTTAGCAATGGGTTGTCTCATTTATCATACAATTTACTGTGTTCCCAGTGACTGAGCTTCTTTGGTAGATATAATATACCTCCTCCTCATTTAACTTTATAAATAATAAGTAGTAACAAACAGAGTCTTTTAGTGTGAGTCTACTGTTGACAATAGTCTGTCTCTCAGTAGTACCTTTGTGGTCACCCCCCCGGCCCCGATGATGGTGGGGAAAAAAAAAAAAAAAAAAAAAAAAAACCAAGAAAAAAAACACAGGAAAGTGCCTTGGTGTGTCTTATTCCCTCCCTCTCCCTCCATCGCCTATTTGTTGGTATAGAAATCCCCACTCACCCCTCAGGGAGGCCGTTAGCATGAGCTCAGTATGAGCAAAGGGGGTCAAGATCCGCTTCTGGTCGTCAATACTCAGTGTAACTATATAAACCCGCCACTTGTTCAAAAAGTGTTTTAAGCGCTTGTTAGTGTCCATCTTAGTGTCTATTTGTTCTATGAGAAGCTGCCTAAAGAGGCTGTGTCTAAACGTCACAAAGGAGGGCGCTGTTTTGTCAGTCCAGACCTTCAGTATAACTTTCCTTGCAACTAGTATTACTGTCGTTAGTAAGGGGTTCATTTTGGGGTTCTGCTCTCCCCAATTCAAAAAGCATACCTGTTCTATTCCAATTTCGACCCTTGTCAACAAGGTCTTGTTGATCCAGTAAGCAATGCGTCCCCAAAACTGTCCAATCCTTGGACACATAAAAAAATAGTGAAGGAAATCAGGATCCCTCAGTCTACATTTGCTACACTCATTCACTACCATAGGATTCCACTTAGATGTCCTTCGGGGAGTCAGGTAATCCCTGTGTAGCATTCTGAACTGGGACTCTCTAAATGTCATGGATAGGGTCGCCCTTCTCACATTCTCTAAGCTTTGCAGAATTATTTCTGGCAGGCCTTCTCTATTCAAGTCTGTGCTCCATCTATCCACTAGTGTTCCCAAATTTTTTGTCTCAGTTTTGCCAATTAATGTTTTGTATAGTCCTGAAAGTGTGAATTTACCTAACTTAAATGATACTATAGAAGGGTTAAGTGCATGTGGTTCCCAGAAATGTGAGTCAGTTTTGATCAGTTGGTCAATGTAGTGTCTCATTTGTAAGTAAGCATAGAAATGCCTTCTGGGTAGTCCATACTGACGTTGCAGGTCAGTGAATGTTTTGACTCCCTTCGTAGAGGGATCCAGAGCATCTCCCACCAAGCGTAAGCCCGCGCCCTCCCATATGATGAAGGGGGAGGTGTCGACTCCCGGGGGGAAGTCACTATTGTGTCTTAGCGGTATCATCCTGGAGGACACGCAAGTGCGTCCTAGATGACGGAGCATCAACCTCCACGCCTTTAGTATGTCTCTATATAGAAAGTTTCCTCGAATCCCTGTAGGGATATCACCAAAGTGAGCAAAGGGCAAGAAAGCTAAACTATAGTCCCCTAGTGTCGAGCCCTCCAGGTCACTCGTGCAGAAGTGTTCTGTGTTAAGCTGCCAGTCCAGTACCAAGCGGCATAATGCCGCCCAATTATATAACCGCAGGTTGGGCAGACCCAATCCTCCCTGAGAGGGGGGTGCACATAATTTATTAAGGGCTATCCGTGGTTTGCCCCCCTTCCATAAGAAGTCTATTATAGCTCGCGTGTATGATGCCAGGTCTATCTTTGATATTAATAGGGGTAGCATCAGTAATGGATATAAAATTCGTGGTAGAATCACCATCTTTATTAGGCTGACTCGCCCCGAGAGAGACACAGGAAGCTTTTTCCAACCCTCCAGGGTCTGCCCGATCTCTCTACTCACCCGTGTGATATTGGCTTTGTATAAAGTGTCCACATCCGTGGACAGTCGAATCCCTAAATAAGTTAAGGTGGGGGCAGCTTCTCGGAATGGAAAAGTATTCGGTTTGGTTCGGTGCCTACGGAGCCACAAGATCTCCGACTTGGTTTTGTTCACCTTATAACCCGAGAAGGACCCAAAGGCCTCGATGGTCGCCAGGATTTTGGGGATATACTTTGCCGGGTGTTCTACGAATAGGAGCATATCGTCCGCGTACAGCGCCAGGTGTAACCTGGCTTTCCCTATGACGATGCCCGGGTATATTATACGCAGCTTGATTGCTAAGGGCTCCAGGGCTAGGTTGAAGAGAAGGGGGGAGAGGGGACACCCCTGACGAGTTCCCCTCTGTAGGGTGATACATGGAGAGGATAAGCCATTGGCCATAACATGAATCTCGGGGGCTGTGTATATGTTATTGATATAAGCCAGGAAGGCACCCTCGAAACCAAAACGTCTCATGGCGTCAAGTAAATGACTCCAGACCACTCTGTCGAAGGCCTTCTCCGCATCCAAGGATAGCAGGAAGGCCTCCGACTTAGTCTGTGTTCCTGCGGTGTTTGACTCACTGGAAAAGTGCGCTATAGCATGCAGCACTCGTCTCACGTTAGTCACTGAGGTTCTGTTACACATGAACCCCGTCTGATCAGGGTGGATGATGTCAGTTAATATTAGTTTTAGTCTGTCGGACAGGATTTTCATGAGCACCTTGTAGTCCGAGTTGAGAAGAGATATCGGACGGTATGACTCGGGCAATATGGGATCCTTCCCTGGCTTTGGAATCAGCGATACATGTGCCATAGTGAAGGTCTTGGGAGGGAGGATCAGGTCTTTGTAATATATATTGTATAATTTAGTGAGGGTGGGGGTAACCTGCGCCTTCAATAGTTTGTAGAATTCAATCGGCAGCCCATCAGGGCCTGCCGCTTTGCCATTAGACATGGAGGAGATCGTCCTCGTAACCTCCTCTGGGGTGATGGGGGCGTTCAAGACCGCCAATTGTTCCGCACTGATCTGTGGTATGTCAAGGTCCTTCCAGAATGCAGAGATTGTCTCTTCAGGGGGCAATCCCTGAGTGGCATATAGTGTGGAGTAATACTCCGCCAAGGCCTTCACAATCGATTCTGGGGTTTTGTGGGTGAGATTATGGTATTTAAGGGCAGCAATCGGCTTGCGTGTCTCGTGATGTTTTGTCAGCGAGGCGAGAAGTTTGCCCGACCTATCTCCCCCTCTGTAGTATCTAGCACTGTATTTAAGGATTTGCGTGACCGCCTGATGATGAAGAAAGGCATCTAGCTCACTCTTACTGGCGAGATATTTTTCCCGTGACACAGGATTCGGGTCACGACAGTATTCTTGGTAAGAATCTGTCAGGGTCTCTTGTAATTTCTGCAGTTTGGCTTGTAGCTTTCGTCGTAACGTGGCTACATAGGATATAATATCCCCAGTGAGCACCGCTTTAGCAGTGTTCCAGAATAGCTCCGGAGTGCTCGCATGTGCTTGATTATCAGTATGATAATCGTTCCATGCGTGAGTCACATGTTTTACAAAGGCGTCCGAAGTATACAGATAGCCAGGAAATTTTAGCGTGTTCTTATTAGATATGAAGGGGCCTATAGAAATCTCTAACTCCACAGGTGCATGATCCGAGATCACCACATTGTGGATCTTTGTCTTGGTTACGCTTGGGATAAGGTTGGGGGATAATAGGAAAAGGTCGATGCGTGAAAGTGTTGGTGTTGCCCTAGATATGCATGTGTAATCTCTGCTTTCGGAGTTTCGCAGCCTCCAAATATCAACCAGATACAGAGAATCTGAGAGTCTCGTGAACACTTTTTTTTCGAAGGCTCCTTTGCCATTTGGCCTTGGCCCAGTCCCAGAGCGTTCTATATCCTGCATCCTATCACATATGGGATTAGGAGCCAGGTTAAAGTCCCCTCCCAGTATTATGTCTGTCCCCAAATACGGTGTCAGTGTTTGAATGAGTGTGGTCCAAAAAGCTATGGATTTGCAGTTTGGGGCATATATATTACAGATTGTCATCACTTTGTGGTTGATCCTAATTTTCATAATTAAGTACCTCCCTTCCTTATCTTTGTGTGTTGCTAGTACCTCTGCCTTCACCCGTTTCCCAATCAGGATCGCAATCCCTCTGCTTGAGTTAGTGTGCGAAACATATTCTACCGCTCCCACCCAGTCTCTCTTAAGTTTTTCATGTTCCACCTCGGAGAGGTGGGTCTCTTGCAGTAGTGCTATGCCAGCCCCTAAGCGTCTTAAATGTGTCAAGATCATGCTCCTTTTAGTTGGGGAATTAATCCCCCCTACATTCCATGTAAACAGTCTAACCGTCATTTAAGTGTTGATAGTGAGTCTTGGCCACCACCCTCTTCGACAAGGGTGCGAGAAAAAAAAACAAAAAAAAAAAAAAAAAACACCCACCTACCATCCCGGCTCGGAGAGGCGACCCCACGGCCTGACAGTGTATCAGTTTGGATTGTTGTGAGCTCTGCCAGAGAAAAAAGATGTTCGTCAACAGTTAGGCATAAACCAATACATTGCATCATTAACAAATATGTGCTTAATATTAAGCACCTGCTAGTTTGAGTAGTATCTTCTATCTTTAAATTAACCTGTAGTTCTAAGCTACACACCTTTAACTGGTCCGCACCTTTGTGCCAGACCTGTGCCTCACGTCTGTGAGGATTGTACTCTGATAGAGTTATAGTTTTAAGCAGCAAACATTTCAACAATTTAAGTAAGTTCATTGCTGGTCCCTGATATGGCAATAATTGGGGGGATTTATTTTCATCCTTTCTGATTAGATTATCTAGATTAACGGTCATTATTTGCTCTGTACCGAAGTGCAGAGTCTTTGTCCCAATATTGCAAAATCTCAGCAAATGTATTGCACCTATAACACTTAGAAACCAACCTAAGAGAAAAAACAGTATATAAACTTTTGGTAGAGTTATGATTAGAATTAAAATTAAAAGTAGGAAACATTTCAGCAACTTGGTGGATTTTATTACTAATCCCTGGTATGGCAATAGTTGGGGAGGTTTGTTTTCATCTTTTCTGCTCTGGTCATCTACACTAATGTTCACCATCTGCTCTGTACCTAGGCACAGAGCAATTGTCCCCATATTGCACAAGTTCAACAAGTGTGATGCATTTATAACATTTAGAAACCAATCTATAAAAAAAAGGATATAAACATGAACATATAAAACCATAACATAATTTCCAACAGCAACGCTGTTTCTTTTGCTATATGAAGAAATCATTCCATCATTTTTAGAGATTTCTATTACCTAAACTTGTGATGGCAATAGACCTAAAGGATATAGTGTTCATTATGTCTCATCCTGGGTCTGAGCGTGAGGTTCTGGGCGAGCCTGCAGCTGACCTATCTTGCTCCCTACCCAGAAATTCAGTGACCTCCCTTGGTGTGTCAAAAAACTTTGGGCCTGATGGGGTTAGGAGTTTTAGTTTGGCGGGGTACAGAAGGTATACTTTTCTGCCTTCCCCATTGAGCCTAGAGCACAAGGGAGAAAATTCTTTACGTTTCCTCATAAGTTCGGAGGAGTAATCCTGAAAAATGAGTATCTTTGAGTCTTCGTACATAATTGGGGTTGTTTTCCTATAGGCACGTAAGATCTCAATTTTAAGCTGAAAATGTAAGAGCCTGACCATCACCTGCCTGGGTTGAGTGTTACCTCTCTCCTGTTGCCTCTCCGGGCCTACCCTATGTGCCCTCTCTACACTGCCTCTGAACACCATGGGTGTAAGTTTAAGTAAAAGAGGTAGGGTGTTTTCTACAAAGTGAATGAGGTCTTTAGGTTTCACATTCTCAGGGATCCCTAGTATACGTAAATTATTGCGACGGGACCTGTTTTCCAGGTCCTCTAATCGCTGGTGTAGGATTATATTTTGTTTCATTAAGATGTCTATCTGAGTGCCATGCGTGACTGATGTGTCCTCAAGCCCTGATACTCTGTTTTCCATCTCAGTAAACCTAACAGAGAACTGTTTCATCTCCCCCGTTAAGTGATCAAGGCCTTTTTGTAAGCATTCCATTTTAGGGAGAAAGATGGAGGAGAGCTGCTGCACCACCACGTGTGTGTCCATAGACATCGCAGGGGTGTCTTGTATAGTAGGTGTAATATCCTGTGTGTGATCAGCAGCTCCCCTAGTCTTTCCTGGGCCTTTGTTCTTCCCAGACATTTTACCTCCCGCCAGAAATTTATCCATAAAACCCAGGCAGTCAAATTACAGCAAAATCACATCCAGCTGAGCCAATAAACTACTGTAATAGTGCAAAACAAACTGGTAAAACATCAAACATCAAGATTATACAATACTGCTGGGCTTATCCTCTTATCTTGGATCTGTTTGGTGTTAAGGGCAGGTGTTGTAATTCCTCAGTAACAGTCCCACAATGTCCGCTTGAGAGGTGCTATCAATAAAGGACACAAAAGCACAACAATTTCCCAGAGTGTCCCAGTGTTTTTGCTTAGACTGGAAGGGTACAAGTACTGCAGTCCCTAGGTAATGATCCCACAGTGTCTGCCTGCACTGTGCTTTCAGTGCTTTCAGTGAAGTAAAGAGATAAAATAGCAGGTTAAGCCTTAAGCCTGTCTCAGGGTCCTGTGTTCATAGAAATGCAATGGGCTGGGCTGATTCTCACTTGCCCCAACAAAGTCTCACATCAGCCTGGGTGTTAGCAGATCATTCAGGCCTATACATGCTTTCATATCCCGGCAGGACAGGGGGGGGGGGGGGGCAACAGGCACTGCTTTTTATATAATTAGGGAGTTAGACTAGTGAGTAAAGCCGTGTTAGGCCGCCTCTTTCCCTCTTTCTCCTCTCCCCCAGTTTTCATGCAAAGTATGTCCCTTTTACCTGCATTAGTGGCTGAGGGGAGAGACGATCCTCTCACTAATCATCAGGGCCGTGCTCCTGTGATCTGCCGTTGTAAGAGGGCTGTGTCCCCTCTGGGAATCAAAGCAAGAGTCAGCTCCGTTGGGACCGGGTGGTCGCAGGGTCCTGATCTTCTATGAGCTGTTCCTCCCCTGATGCTCCGAGAAAGATGGCGGCTGTCCTCTTGCCGCTGCTACTGTTTTCGCGCCACCAAGGACTACCAGCTCCACGCTGCCTGTAGTCAGGGCGATCTATGTATTATCGTCCGAGGCCCCTTGCCGGTACTACGGTGGGCTGTCTGGCGCTTCACTGCGCCACGTGTCTAGGCCTCAGGGGTTGCGGCTGTGTCTTCGCGGGTCTCCGCGGCTGTGTCTTTGTTTCCTCGCAGTGCCAGGGGGACCGGTCATCCGGTCGTTGACAGCTATCTCCCAGACGTGATCCGGTGCTGTGAGCCAGGCTGCTCTAAGGGTCCTGTCGTCTGCGAACGCACTTACATGTGCCGGCGTGCTTTCCGTGGGGGCGAGATGGTTATCGCCTGTGCTGGAGGCAAGTTGCCAGACACCAGCTGTGTCAAGGCTGTAATGCACACGGGCTATTGTTAGAGGCAGGAGCAGTGGTTTAAGGCTGCATTTAGGGGTCAAAAACCTTATTTTAAGCTCTGTTATGCCGGAGCTCTTGTCTCTTGCTGCCTGCTCCTTAGCCCGCCCACCGGAAGTCCCATCTTAGGTTTAGCTTTCAACTAAGAATACCAAGAGAACAAAGGAAAATTGGTGATAAAATTAATTTGGAAAGTTGTTTAACCCCTTAAGAACCAAGGACGTGCATGACACGTCCTCTGGGGTTTTAAGCGGTGGAAGCGATCGTGATGAAGAGGCTCTCTCTGCATCGGTGGGTAAAAAAGGGTATTGCAGTGATGCCTCAATATTGAGGCATCACTGCAATACCTTGAAAACGGCTGGAATCCAGCGGTAGTACATACCGTTGTATTGCATGGGATGGAGGGAGAGGAAAAAAGGGGGGTAATGTAAATAAAGGGATCTGGGAGGGGGAGAGGTAGGCAGACAGCTGCCGGTACCCAAGATGGCGGCTAATCTGTGTACACAAAATTATAACATAATGAGATATTACCTGAAACTCAACCCATTGTAATAGGCTGTGGTTTAAAAGAGTAAAACCAGCTACTTCATATACACAAATGAACCTGAAAATTCAATTTCTCATACGTTTTATGCTCTGCAGCTGGTATAACAAGTCATTGAAAATACATTAATATAAAACAATTTTACAGTGTACTGACACTTTAAGGGACCCCTCCCCCCTAAAAACTTGTAGGGCGTTGCCCATACTGCCCCTACAGAGGAGCCTCCACTGATGATTACTGTTTTTCTGCAGCATACACACATATCCTGTTAGGGCCTAGGCACCAGTAATCAAGGTCAGAGAGCTGGCAGTGGTGTGTATTGCTTGTGAAAACATAATTTGTGTCCTTAAAACTACTGGTAACTCAAGTAAGTGTTTTATTTAAATACTAGTATATGGGCCCTCACATATGTGTGTATGCTGCAGAAAAAACAGTAACTTTTACTAGAAGCATTTTTGCTAATGGAAGTAAAATTAAAATTCACCAATGCACATTTAATTTTGACCATTCTATCCCTTTAAGTAACATTTATAAATAACAGAAAATTTTATATTGCAAAGTATTACACTGCCCTTTGAGGCTACGTCATAATGCCGCCACACTGATAAAAAAAAATGTATGTGGAGAACTACACGTGCCCATGTTCTCCCTGAGACTGGGACAAAAATGAGCACTACACACTGTATTTTTCCAAAAGTTTTGCTTTTTAGTGCCCTCAACTTATTTTGTTTAAATAACACACTTCTTGAATTTTTTTTTTTTTTTTATAATTTTTATTGAGGTTACAAATAAGTCATACATTAAATGCAATATAGAAGGGATGTACAACATATAAACATAAGGCTGCACTCGGAAGTACAAAACTTTGTGAAAATAGGTTGGGAGATATCTCTATTCTTAGAACCTCGTTTTTACAGAGGTCACCTTTTGTTTGGATGTTTTCTTATCATTGGATTTTCCGACTTCTTTACCGGAAACATTAAAGGCATTACCATTAGGGTAATAATTTAAGTCGCTAAGGCACTTAGGAAATGAACTCTGGACAAGGAGGACAGCAAATCTCTCCTTCCCCCAAGGAGAATAACATTATGGGGTTGTTGGGTAATCTCATAGTCTCTGCACCTGGTTTATCTATGTGGGGGGTTTAGGGCGTGTGTTGGTCAGGGGTGGTAGGGGATCTTCAGGTAATAGTTACTAATCCGTACTGATTTACCAGTCTAATTACGGGGTTTTGTGGGTCTCAAGTGAGTCCCATGGTTCCCATATAAGGCAATAGTCATTTAGTCGTCTACGTTCCCTAAAAACATAGTTTTCCATGGTTTCCACATAGTTTATACAGTCCACTACTCCCTGCCATCTGGGGGGTTGTCTCTTTTTCCAGTTTCTGGCGCTGAGCAATTTAGTGGAGGCAAGAATGTGTAGGAGTAAGCTTTGTTTATGGAGTCTATCTATCCCTAGATGTAGTATAGTAGTGTCAGGGGATAGTGTTTCCACTAAATCCAGGTCTTTACAGGTCTGTTCTACCTTGCGCCAGTAGTGTTCCAATTTTGGACACGACCACCAGACATGTAGGGGGGTCCCCAGTCCTCCAGCACTGTGGTGAGTGATCTGGGAAGATTTTTTTCAGTTTTGTTGGTACTAAGTGCCATCTAGTAATTATTTTGAAATACAGCTTGTAAAGGGTAACTCGGTGAGTAGCTTTTTTTGTGAGGTTAATTGCACTGTTCCATGCTTCAGGCGTGTATGTCAATTGTAAGTCTCTCTCTCCCAGGCTTCCATGTGTCTTGTCTTGGGGGGGGATCAGTTCCCCAATTAAACATTGGTAGTGTACTGAAAGAGGCCTGTATAGTTAGAGGTTCGTCTGCCAACGTATTTCCCAAGGAGTAAGGTCCCGTAATTTATTTTCCAGGAAGCCCCAAGATTTCATCAAAGATCTTAGTCTCAATAGATCAAATTGGAATCTAGGGGCCAAGCTGGGTAGCTTCAGCATATCAGTGTGTGGTCTTAGTCTGTGTGAAAGACTTTTACTCCAACACACAGTTATGTCTGTATTGGTCCATGTATTAAGGTGTGTGTCGGGGAGTCCTAGTAACAGACCCCGTATGGAGTGCATGGGTGAGGGGTGTGGGGCAATAAGCTTGTGGTGTCTTAATTTAATCCAGGTCGCTTGACATCCTTTGACTCAGTGACGTGCAGTGAGGTCAGAGGCTGGTGAGGCACTAGATATGATACGACGGAGAAACACATGTACAGAGGGCCGCAAGTACCCCCAACAGGTCAGGTTTAAATGATAGCTGAACCAGTGCACAGGTGACATAATCAGGTGATGGGTGAGAGCAAGTTAGTAACCACTGAGTTACTAATCAGCTGATTACTTCACCTGTGCACTGATTCAGCTATTATGAAAACCTGGCCTGTTGGGGGTACTTGAGGACCATTGTTGAGAAACACTGCACTAAAGCACCAGCTCATCGGAAATGTATTGATTACCTGGAGAATAAAGCACACATACTCTGCTCACTGACACCCACACACACTCTGCTCACATACATACTCACACAATTCTGTGGCACAGTGCCAGTTACTAAGCAATTAGAATGATACACAATCTCTTCTCTACTCACTACTTTATTGTAAAAATAGAAATAATTTACCATACAAATTTTACACAAAGGACAAGTTATCAATACTGCCAACACAGCTGCTGCTGCAATGTGGTGTTCAAGAAATGCTTTTGCACATCCCACTTAGGTATGCTCTTCAACAAAGGACACCAAAGGATGCCAAAAGAATGAAGTACATAATAATAAACGTAAAATAGAATGTTTGTTTATTTTTTGTGTGCAATTTCTATCTGAATGATGGAAATGTAATTATGACTTTCATGTTCCTTTCAAAAACTAATTTGATTTGCTGACATGGGGCCAGTAACAGTTGATGCTAATTCTCAAAATATAAATAACTAGAAAAGTCTATTAAAATAGCATGCTCTACCTCAATCATGAAAGTTTAATTATAAA
Organism: Bombina bombina; assembly: GCF_027579735.1. NCBI lineage: Eukaryota > Metazoa > Chordata > Amphibia > Anura > Bombinatoridae > Bombina > Bombina bombina. The sequence continues at coordinate 202,997,641 of NC_069500.1, read as the reverse complement.
TGTCTCCCTTTGACTATGTGTTTAACCAGTTACTTTACAGTGGCATTACTTCTAAAAACATTTAACTGCAATAATTACATATATTTTTTTTTAAATGACTCATCTCCTTTTTATTAATATAAACTTGTATGAAAGCAGCACATATTAAAAACATAATGCAACAGCTTTCAATCGATTTGTGAATTACAAGTTAACAGCAGTCTTTAAATAAATGGAGACACAGAGAAAAAAATAAAAATAGATACTGCATCCTCTGACTGAACAGACATAACATATATGGAGTTTGTACCTAATTAAATCAAATAACCATGAAAAAGGGAGGCTTAGCAATATTCAATGTCAAAAACGTTAATTTAAATAATGTGGACATTGCACACTTCAAACTCTGGGTTTTAAATTATCGATTTAAATTTGAATTGACCCTTTGACTTCTTGTCAGTATTGGGTTATGCTCACTTACTGTCCCCCCTGTTAATGAGCTGTATCTGAACACAATTTGTGAATCACAAGAGATGTAGAATACTACTTTACTCTTCTGCTTGCTGTCATCTGTTCTTAGATTACCTCAGCTTCCAGTTGTGTCACATGACCCTGCTCACTGCATCCTCCTTCTGATTAATCTATATATCCTTCACTTGCTAGGAGGCATCAAGAGGGGTGCCTCCTATTGGTCACAATTTTTGCTGCTAATATATTGACAGAACACAGGTGGCGCTGCAGCACAGCTTTTCCTTTGACCCATGTACTGCAATGGAGAGAAGCGTTCCTGCACCTGCCTCTCCATAGCATTACATGGGGGAAAATATTTTTCTTTTTACTTTTTTTTTGTTTTTTTTGTTTTAATTAAAATTTAATTAAGCTTTGGCCACATATGGCAGGATAGGCCCTGCCTCTTATGAGTGCACGTCCCTGCTTTGACTATACTATTGGCAATGTGGATATTGGATTGCCAGTGCGGGGGGAGCCAAAGCAAGTCCTCCAGGGTGACATATGCTGGTAAAGAGGCCTGCTCCAGCTCTCTCCACTGGTTGGAGGGAGACAAGACCCCCATGCAGTAGCATGAGTTATCATTGCCGCCTCATGGTATTTTTGTATATTAGGGAGGACTATGCCCCCTCTCTCAATTGGGGCTTGGAGAATGTCGGCAGCTACCCGGGGTCTACTGTTATGCCAGGTGTAAGAATTAAATAGTTTGAAATTTCCGTATTAGGGTTGTTGGCACTGAGATAGGGATACAACGGAATAAATAGGTGAGCTTGGGGAGGATCATCATTTTGAGGGCTGCCACCCTACCAATCCAAGATATTTCCCCATATCTTTTAGAGTTAAGTTCTGTGGTAACTTCTGTTAGTAGAGTCTCATAATTTTCTTTGATGGTTACAGATTTTATATGGGAAAGGAAGACGCCTAAGTGGCGAACTCCTCTAGTGGACCATTTGAAAGAATAGAGACGCGTAATAGTCTCTTGATCTTTTTGTGGTATGTTAATAGAGGATGCTTCAGTTTTACTCTTATTTATCTTGTAATAAGAAAGTTCGCCAAATTGTCTCAATAGTAGCATCAATGAGGGGAGGGAATCCAAGGGCTCTGTAAGGAAAATTGTAAGGTCATCTGCAAACACTGCCAGTTTCTGCAGAGTGTCATGCATTTGGAGTCCCTGGATGTTTGTGGACTTACGAATGGCACCTCCCAGAGGTTCAATCGCTAGGGCAAACAGAAGTGGAGAGAGGGGGCATCCCTGCCTAGTTCCGTTCCTGATCTCTATTTTGGGTGAACAAAACCCCGGACCTCTCACAACTGCCGAAGGGGCTGAGTAGAGCACTCCAGCTGCCTTGCAAAAGAAGTCTGGTAAGCCGAATGCCGAGAGCGTCTTGAACAGATATTCCCACCTCACCCTGTCGAACACTTTCTCAGCATCTAACGACAGGGTGAGTATGGGAAGCCCCAGATCTGCAGCCTCAGTGAAAATGTTTCGGAGGTGCCGAGTATTGTCTGTACCTTGCCTGTTTAGAGTGAATCCTACTTGGTCCAGATGTATGAGTGACTGTAGGTGTCTGCCCAATCTATTCGCCAAAACTTTGGCGTATATTTTGGCATCTACATTAATGAGCGAAATAGGCCTTTAGCTGGAACATAGCGCTGGGTCTTCCTTGGGTATTGTAATAATGTTTGCTTCTAGAAATTCTGGGAGAAAGCTTCCCCGATCAATCACCTCTGCAAATAATCGGAGCAATATTGGGGATACAGTGGAGCTAAGTGTTTGATAAAAGGTGACCGTGAACCCATCTGGTCCTGGAGCTTTGTGAGGCTTAAGATCAGCTATAGCTACTCTAACTTCTTCCAGGGTGAAGTGTTTCCCCCAGATCTTTTAGCTTCCTCAGTCAGGGTAGGCAGGGCTAGTCCCTCTAGGAACTTACAAAAGTTGTCAGGACTGGCTCTATTTATTGTGTCTGAGGTTTCGATGTTGTAGAGGGAAGAATAGTAACTCGCAAAGGCTATACCTATTTCCCTAGGTGAGTGAACCATCCCATCCTGAGTTTTGAGTAGGGCTATTCTCTGCTGTTGTGTGCGTTTACGAAGCTTATTGGCTAAAAGTTTATCAGCCCTTTTCCCTTTATAATAGTATAATTGTTTGAGTCTGTGAAGGTTTTCTTGGACTCTTTGGGTTTCTCGGTTGGAAATTTCTTCTCTAATAATCGCTATCTGATGGGCCATTTGGGATCTAGGATGTAATTTATTAGAGGTTTCTAGGGTGCGAAGGTCTCCATACAGTTTAGCTAGTGACTGTCGTCTTGTCTTACGATATTGTGCCGTCTTTTTAATAAAGTGTCCCCGAAGATATGCTTTGAGGGCTGCCCATATCATGGTGATATCTGTGTTCCCTATGTCATTGTATGTCAAAAATTACTGTATGATCGCAGTGAGCTCAGGGAGTTCGATGTCTGAAAGCCACTGCTCCGGGAGTCTCCAAGGGGTCTACTAGTCAGGGACTGTAATTTAGTAAAGTCTAGACAGACCGCATCGTTGTCTGACCAAGTACATGGTTTGATGCTGGGGTTGGCGAAGTTATCTAGGGACCATGAGTCGCATAATATGTAGTCTATCCTTGAATAGGAATTGTGTGCCTTGGAATAATGGGTGAAATATTTGTCCGAAGGCGCCAGGCACCTCCATGCGTCATATAGCTCATGCTGATACATGAGTTTATGGAAGGCATTGGAGAGCGATGAAACATTCCTGTCTGTATGTGTTGCTAGGGTAGATCGTTTATCTCTTAATGGGTCCCACACCATGTTAAAGTCTCCCCCCAATTATCAGGTGTCCCCTTTTAAGTTGGTCGATGCGGGCCAAGAGCTTGCGTAGGAAGGGGATTTGTTTGGAATTTGGTGTGTAGATCGAGACCAAGGTGTAGAGTCTCATTTAGCGTGCAAACTAATATGAGGAAGCGTCCTTCGTCACCCCTTTCAACATATTCCATTTTAAATGCTAAGTCCCTGCTAAGCATGATACCGACTCCCTTTGTTTTCCCTTCCATATTAGATGCTATCTCACATATCGGTAGTTTCGGAAGTTTTTAATGGTCTGGGAGTCTCCAATCCAGTGGGTCTCTTGTAAGAAAAGAATGTGTATCTTGTGTGTAAATAAGTAGTGCTGTAGGAGCTTCCGTTTTGTGGGGGAGTTTGATCCTTGTGCATTCAGTGTGGCCAGACGAATGGGTGCCATTATATAAATGAGGGGGAAATAGGGGTGAGGTATGGTTTAATGGGAAAAGGAGGGGTATGCGAGTCAGGTAAAGGTCTGCTAGAAACCAGGTGCAGCGTTCTAGTGTGGTCAATATCCTCGTAAAAAGGAGGTCTCGAGTGCCTTAGTAACCGTTTTAAAAGTGATATAGATACACTTTCACAATGAGTGTTCCGGCCAGGTTACAGCCGGAGGAACACAACTATATTGTTGGGGGTAGAGATTAGCAAAGAGGAGCCTTGCTCCCCGCCAGTCCCATGTAATAATAACAATGATATAAATATAAACATAAACATAGCATACTTAGTAACATAGAAATAAAATTGTAAGCATGTAAGACTTTGCATTTCAAACATGTGGGGAATACAGAAGATGGAGTATGAGTACAGAGGGAAGTGGGGTGGGAGAGCTGTCGACACTATCCTCCTGTAGTAGATGCCTATGCATAGTTGTATGTACGGCTATATGGTCTGTTGGTGTCTACAGTATGTGACATCTGTGTCTAGTCAGCTAAGGTTATGACCTCTGCTCACAAAGGCCTGGAGTGGGATCTGACTTTTCAGTCCATTCCTTCTGAGTACTGACTCCCTAGAACCCTAATTACAGGCTAGTGGTAATGTGTGTGGTTAGTATTGTTCGTCAAATAGGGTATGGTATCCGTCAGATGTGAACTCTGGGATCAGGTCATAGGGGCGAGTGTTGTTGTCTCGCAGAGAAGCTGAGAGATCAATTACGACTGTCTGGAGGTCGGTTGTGAGTCATGAGGTTCAGGTGGGGGGGGGGGTTGACTGCTATCTAGAACCCATGTTTTTGGATCAAATCTCTAGGTTATAGCAATCAAATCCCAGGTATAAACCATAACAATCATAACTAGTGTAAGAAAATGAATTTAGTGCACTCTGCAAAGCTCAACCGTCAATATACATCTTAAACATTATTACTTCCAAGTAGTATGGCTACATTGGGTACTAAGAGATTGTAAATTGACAACAAATAAAAATAACAGTAAAAGACATTAAACAACAACTAGACGTGACTGTAAATTGCATTGAATCTCTCCAGTGTCTATCAGAGATAGTCACATCCTTTATTATATAAACTGTTAATCTCACCCATCTCCATTTGCTCATCTAAGGTTCTTCTAGGAATCATGAGAATATTCCCCACCAAAATGGCATACGTCTCTTGCTGAGAGGAACAGTTAAGTTGCATACAGGTTCTCTATGCGTTTTCAGCAGGGTGTGGGTCTCTGGGTTCCAGAGAGATCCTTGAGGTTGTAGCAGATCTTTGCGGAAGCGGTCTACCTGCTGGTGCTGAGGTGTTTAGGCCAGGTTCTGCAGTATAGCTGGGGAGTCGATCTTCCCGGTCTGGTGGAAGTAATTCCCACTTCTGGAGCAGTTCCCGAGCTTGTTGCGGGGTGGAGGCGATGTATTGCTGGCTTTCTTTTGTTATGAAAACCCTCACTGGGAATCCCCATCTGTATTTGAGGCCCTTCTACCTCAAGATCCTGGTAAATGGTTGGTAGTGTCTGCGGAGTTGAGGGGTATGGGGTGAGAGGTCTGGGTATACCTGCAGTTCAGCGAATTTATCCAGAAGGACCTTGTCTTTGGCTAGGGTTCGAAGGATTTTTTTCTCTGAATGTGTAATAGTGGAGCCTGACTACCATGTCACGTGGGGCTCCTCCATCAGCTGACCTTGGTTTAAGCGCTCTGTGTGCTCTATCAATAAGGGTTTCATTGCCCAATGCTGGTCCTAATATTGCTTTGAACAGGTCTTGTAGATCTCCAATTCCTGCGGTAGAACAGTCTCCGGGATCCCCTTGATGCTGATGTTATTGCGGCGTGATCGGTCCGCAAGTTTCAGTTCTAAGTCCGAAATTTGGCAGGCTAGATTTTTTGAATAGCTGAGGAGATTGGAGCGATCTATTGTCAGGTCCTCTTGTTTGCGCTCCAGCGCATCTGTGCGTTCTCCATTCATGTCAATATCCCTTTTTAAGTCAGCATGGGATTTGTCAAATTTTTTCGACAGGGAGTCGTGATGAGAATCCAATATTGATTTTATAGAGTCCATAAAGTTGTTAGAGAGGCTATCTGTGTCCGGAAGATGATAAATCCACTGTGACAGAGCTGTGCCCAGCCGATCATCCGAGAAGCTCCCTGCATCTGAGCAGTCATCTTCTGACCCCGTGTGGGTCATTCTAGCTGGGCGCTGAAAATGGTCAGCAACTGTTCTTTTGGGTGTAGCATGGGGCTTTTCTTTCCGCTTATGAGCCTGGGACATTATGTTAGGATTGCAAGCAATACGTTTCACAACGGATCTGCGTACTAGTAGAGAGAACCTGGTTATTTTAAGTATGCTGTTAGTGGTACATGGGCTGACGGGGGTATAGATCTTCAGATATTATTTACATATTGCAGGTGCTTGGTCTCTCTAGGGGAAGAAAGGCAACCTAAGTTTAGGGAGGCCTTAATGCTGTTTCTGGCCCAGAGTGAATCTGTGTAGTTGTTATGGCAGCTTCCCTCTTAATTTTGATGGAGTTAATATTAGGCTGCAAGTGGCACTATGTTTAATGCCTCCTCTAGGCTGCCTGGGTATGCAGATAGTGAAAGTTCTGTTTAGGTGGTGATCTTGGCCTGCCTCTGTAAAGTGGTGTATGTTCAGCAATCTGGTGTTTTGTTATGCTTACCCCTTGCAGTTTGTTGTACTCCGGGTAGTGTTAACTGTAATCCTGGGGTTATACAGATTCAAGGCCCACTTTCGGATTCCGGTATAGGCTGCAGCCGCGGTCTTTCCTAAGGCAGTATCCGCATTGGAGAACCAGAATATTTCAGTTTTTTTCTTCCCTGAAATCGCTACCGGATAGTCTAGTCTGGTGTTAGGGATAGTTGCCACTAAAATCTCCTATTTACTACTGATTTTCACCTTCCCCAGAAAGTTTTTATCCACCTTTTTGCTGTTTTTTGACAGAGCTCTGTCTCTTTGCTTCTACTCTCTTTGATGGTTAGCTCCGCCCCCCCACTTCTTGAATTTTATAATGTGCAACATATAGATTTTTTTTTTTTATATAATTAAAACTAAATATTAGACTAAAAAAAGTAAAATCAATATGAAAAGCTGCAAATTTGATCACCTTTGTTTTTTAAAATTTAAATCCGAGAGGTTATCTGAAAGTTAAACCCTAATATAAGGCAAACAAGAGAATGTGCCCCTCATAGTGTATCGTAAAAAATATGTAATAAAACTATAAAGATAACAACACGCATGCTAAGTACATTAAACTAAAAGCAAATCTACAAAAGGTTTAGTTAGGACCAGGCGGTAAAGTTACTATAACTAAAAATATCTCAACACACTGTATTGTAGTGTGGTTCTATGGTTTTTACTTAATTACGCAAAATACATCACTGTGTTCAACACGGTGATGTATTTTGCTTAATGAAGTAAAAAAGATAGAACCACACTACAACATAACTTTTTTTATCATATGGCATTCTGGGAGCAAATGCTGTGGATGCACTTTTGACCTCCTGACACAGTGAGTGTGGGTAATGTCATGCAGTTATTCACTGCCAATCACTGCGTAGGTGTAGATGCCTAAGCACACTCACAGCACTTGCTGCTGTATACCCCCGGCATCTCTTGTTCTAAGCAGTCAAAAAAAACAACACTATTTTCCTTTTTAGTTAAAATATTTTGTGGTTTGCTTTCCCATTTTGCTTCTTTTTTGAACAAATATGGTCTCTTTAATATGGCACCTGTACCATTTTCTACATCTTTTTCTAGTTGTTACCTTTACTCTGACACTGATTCTTAAAGTTGTCATTCTGTGTTGGAAGCTTGAACCACTGCTGTAAGACATAACTGCTTACACAAGGTATAAAAATTTAAAAAATTCTTTTTTAACCAAAATGATTTTTTTTTCACCCAATGGATTTTTGTGTCAGTCTTCCAGATTTTGTACTTTTTCTGAGTTAACTTTTTTATTTTTTATATTTGCAGAAAGCCTGGAAGGAGAAACATCCTGTTATTAGCACAAAAGTAGATCTAGAACGCTCCAAAATGGTTATGCGCGACTTTGTACACTTCATCCCATCAAGTAATCCTATGAGGTAATACTGTCTGTTTTTGAAAGGCTCATGTCTACTAGTTTTCATGTTTTGTTTGAATTTTTATTTCCATTCAAGAACATTCACGTAATGAAAAGCCATTATTTTGAGCATTTGTTATTCCAAATGTCGTGCATTACCCATATTAGTAATTTGGAACAAGGCTCCTTCAACTGCATAACACCTCCATTAATTATTAAAGCACCTATTAATTATCTTATCCATTTCTCTTACCACTTGCATTGCTGATACTAAACCCTCAATGAATGCTGTATAAATTTCAGGTTATTTATCACATCCTGTATTAATTCCCTATCTAGTTGGACTTATCATGAACTTTCTAAACCAAGTTCAATTTAAATCTCCCCATGTTTCTGTCTAAAGTTGATTTTATTTTTTTTCACCACCTATATATGAAATGATACATTCTAGCCCCAAAGGCAGAACATGCTAGATCTGATATGTCATAGCTGAAAATGCAGCATGTCTGCAGAAAGAACGGGACACATGCAGGAACTGTTACTTTTTCTCCAACATTGGTGTGTCCGGTCCACGGCGTCATCCATTACTTGTGGGAAATATTCTCCCCCACAGGGAAAGGCAAGGAGAGCACACAGCAAGAGCTGTCCATATAGCTCCCCCTCTGGCTCCGCCCCCCAGTCATTCTCCTTGCCGCTCTGAACAAGTAGCATCTCCACGGGGATGGCGAGGAGTTTGTGGTGTTTTCCATTCAGATAAGGTTGTTTTGCGTACTAAGCCTGGTTTTCTTCCAAAAGTTGTTTCCAACAAGAATATTAACCAGGAAATAGTTGTTCCTTCTCTGTGTCCGAATCCAGTTTCAAAGAAGGAACGTTTATTACACAATTTAGATGTTGTTCGGGCTTTAAAGTTCTATTTAGAAGCAACAAAAGATTTTAGACAAACCTCATCTTTGTTTGTCGTTTACTCTGGTAAGAGGAGAGGTCACAAAGCTACTGCTACCTCTCTCTCTTTCTGGCTGAAAAGCATTATCCGATTGGCTTATGAGACTGCCGGACGGCAGCCTCCTGACCGAATCACAGCTCACTCTACCAGGGCTGTGGCTTCCACATGGGCCTACAAGAACGAGGCTTCTGTTGATCAGATATGTAAGGCAGCAACTTGGTCTTCTCTGCACACTTTTGCCAAATTCTACAAATTTGATACTTTATGCTTCTTCGGAGGCTATTTTTGGGAGAAAGGTTTTGCAAGCCGTGGTGCCTTCCATTTAGGTATCCTGATTTGCTCCCTCCCTTCATCCGTGTCCTAAAGCTTTGGTATTGGTTCCCACAAGTAATGGATGACGCCGTGGACCGGACACACCAATGTTGGAGAAAACAGAATTTATGCTTACCTGATAAATTACTTTCTCCAACGGTGTGTCCGGTCCACGGCCCGCCCTGGTTTTCCTAATCAGGTTGAAATTTTTTTTTTCTTTATACACTACAGTCACCACGGCACCCTATAGTTTCTCCTTTTTCTTCTAACCGTCGGTCGAATGACTGGGGGGCAGAGCCAGAGGGGGAGCTATATGGACAGCTCTTGCTGTGTGCTCTCCTTGCCTTTCCCTGTGGGGGAGAATATTTCCCACAAGTAATGGATGACGCCGTGGACCGGACACACCGTTGGAGAAAGTAATTTATCAGGTAAGCATAAATTCTGTTTTTCATTTTGCAACACTGCTCCACATCAGGCTGTTCTCTCCAGTGTTGTTCTCTGGCTGCACTGTGTGTGTTTTCTTTAATATAGTGCAGCTAGAGAGAAGTGCTGTTTGAAGAAAACAGTCAAATACGGAGCAGTGCTGCAATGTGGCAGCATATTGATTGGCTCTCAGGGATCTTTTTTTAAACCCTGCTCTCTAGCCTTTCCTACATATGCAAAGCTGTGATTCTTGAATGTAATATGTTCTTCTGAGCAAGGCACCTTTTTATTTTACTACTACAGTTCAACCTTATTTTGTGATGTTCAGCCAAGAGCAAAGGAAACTTAAGTTCACTTTTATTTTCAAATGTACTTTGTTCTCTTGGTATGTATTATTGAAAAAGAATATGTACTTATTCTACACTTGCTGGTGAATGGTGCCTGTACACATTTGTCTCTTGTGATTGGCTGACTAGATGTGTTCAGCTAGCTCTCAGTAGTGCATTGCTGCTCCTTTAGCAAGGAATATCAAGGGAATTAAGCAAATTTGATAATAGAAGTAAATTGGAAAGTTGTTTAAAATTGTATTTCTCCAACATTGGTGTGTCCGGTCCACGGCGTCATCCTTACTTGTGGGAAATATCTCTTCCCCAACAGGAAATGGCAAAGAGTCCCAGCAAAAGCTGTCCATATAGTCCCTCCTAGGCTCCGCCCACCCCAGTCATTCTCTTTGCCGTTGCACAGGCAACATCTCCACTGAGTTGTTTAATAGTATGTGGTGTTTAGTTGTAGTTTTTTTTATTCTACTATCAAGAGTTTGTTATTTTAAAATAGTGCTGGTATTTACTATTTACTCTGAAACAGAAAAAGATGAAGAGTTCTGTTTGTGAGAGGAAGATGATTTTAGCAGCAGTAACTAAAATAGTTTGCTGTTTCCACATAGGACTGTTGAGATGAAGTAACTTCAGTTGGGGGAAACAGTTAGCAGACTTTTCTGCTTAAGGTATGACTAGCCATATTTCTAACAAGACTGTGTAATGCTGGAAGGCTGTCATTTCCCCTCATGGGGACCGGTAAGCCATTTTCTTAGTCTCAAACAGAATAAAGGGCTTAATATGGGCTATAAAACTGGTAGACACTTTTATGGGCAAAATCGATTGATTTATTTGAGCATTTTATACATGTTTATGTTTGAAATTCACACTTATAAGCTTGGGGAACGTTTTTTAACGTCAGGCACTGAGTTTTCGCGCCATTACTGCGCAGTTACTTTTGAGAGCTAGACATGCAGATGCATGTGTGTGGATCTGAAAGTGGTTGGAAAAGTTCCTAGAAGGCTTCATTTGGTATCGTATTCCCCCCTGGTTTTGGTAAAGTCGCAGCAAAGGCTGTAGCTGGGACTGTAGAGGGGTTAAAACTGTAACAGTCTCCGGTTTCTTTATTTTAAGGGTTAATGCTCTGAAAGTTGGTGTGCAATACTTTTAATGCTTTAAGACACTGTGGTGAAAATTTGGTAAATTTTGAGCAATTCCTTCATACTTTTTCACATATTCAGTAATAAAGTGTGCACTGTTTAAAATTTAAAGAGACAGTAACGGTTTTGTTTTAAAACGTTTTTTGTACTTTCTTGACAAGTTTAAGCCTGTTTAACATGTCTGCACCTTCAGATAAGCTATGTTCTATATGTTTGAAGATCAATGTGTCTCCCCCTTCAAAATTGTGTGATAATTGTGCCATAGCGTCCAAACAAAGTAAGGACAGTACTGCCACAGATAGTAAAGTTGCCCAAGATGATTCATCAGATGAAGGGAGTAGACATAGTTCTACATCATCTCCTTCTGTGTCTATGCCAGTTTTGCCCACGCAGGAGGCCCCTAGTACTTCTAGCGCGCCAATGCTTATTACCATGCAACAATTGATGGCAGTAATGGATAACTCCATAGCAAATATTTTATCCAAAATGCCTGCATATCAGAGAAAGCGCGATTGCTCTGTTTTAAACACTGAAGAGCAGGAGGGCGCTGATGATAATTGCTCTGTCATACCCTCACACCAATCTGAAGGGGCCATGAGGGAGGTTTTGTTAGATGGGGAAATTTCAGATTCAGGAAAAATTTCTCAACAGGCTGAACCTGATGTTGTGACATTTAAATTTAAATTAGAGCATCTCCGCGCACTGCTTAAGGAGGTGTTATCTACTCTGGATGATTGTGACAACCTGGTCATTCCAGAAAAATTATGCAAGATGGACAAGTTCCTAGAGGTTCCGGTGCACCCCGACGCTTTTCCTATACCCAAGCGGGTGGCGGACATAGTGAATAAGGAGTGGGAGAAGCCCGGCATACCTTTTGTCCCCCCTCCTATATTTAAGAAATTATTTCCTATGGTCGATCCCAGAAAGGACTTATGGCAGACAGTCCCTAAGGTCGAGGGGGCAGTTTCTACTCTAAACAAGCGTACTACTATCCCTATCGAGGATAATTGTGCTTTCAAAGATCCTATGGTTTGCTTAAAAAGATTTTTGTACAGCAAGGTTACCTCCTGCAACCCATTTCGTGCATTGTTCCTGTCACTACAGCAGCGTGGTTCTGGTTCGAGGAACTAGAAAAGTCGCTCAGTAGAGAGACTCCGTAGGAGGAGGTTATGGACAGAGTTCACACACTCAAGTTGGCTAATTCTTTTATTTTAGATTCCGCTTTGCAATTAGCTAGATTAGCGGCGAAAAATTCAGGTTTTGCAATTGTGGCGCGCAGAGCGCTTTGGCTGAAGTCTTGGTAAGCGGATGTATCTTCCAAGACAAAATTGCTTAATATCCCCTTCAAGGGTAAAACTCTCTTTGGGCCAGAATTGAAAGAGATTATCTCAGACATCACTGGGGGAAAGGGCCACGCCCTCCCGCAAGATAGGCCTTTCAAAGCCAAGAATAAGTCTAATTTTCGTTCCTTTCGCAATTTCAGGAATGGACCGGCCTCTAATTCCGCATCCTCTAAACAAGAGGGTAATGCTTCACAGACCAAACCAGCCTGGAAACCGATGCAAGGCTGGAACAAGAGTAAGCAGGCCAAGAAGCCTGCTGCTGCTAACAAAACAGCATGAAGGAGTAGCCCCCGATCCGGGACCGGATCTAGTAGGGGGCAGACTCTCTCTCTTTGCTCAGGCTTGGGCAAGAGATGTTCAGGACCCCTGGGCACTAGAAATAGTCTCTCAGGGTTATCTTCTGGAATTCAAGGAACTACCCCCAAGGGGAAGGTTCCACATGTCTCACTTATCCTCAAACCAAATAAAGAGACAGGCATTCTTACATTGTGTAGAAGACCTGTTAAAAATGGGAGTGATACACCCAGTTCCAACGGCGGAACAGGGAATGGGATTTTACTCAAATCTGTTTGTGGTTCCCAAAAAAAAGAGGGAACTTTCAGACCAATTCTGGATTTAAAGATCCTAAACAAATTTCTCAGGGTTCCATCGTTCAAAATGGAAACCATTCTAACGATTCTACCTACAATCCAGAAAGGTAAATTTATGACTACCGTGGATCTAAAGGATGCGTATCTGCATATTCCTATCCACAAGGATCATCATCAGTTCTTAAGGTTCGCCTTTCTGGACAAATATTACCAGTTTGTGGCGCTCCCATTCGGGTTAGCCACTGCTCCAAGGATTTTCACAAAGGTACTCGGGTCCCTTCTAGCGGTCCTAAGACCAAGGGGCATTGCAGTAGTACCTTACTTGGACGACATTCTGATACAAGTGTCGTCTCTCTCAAAGGCAAAGGCTCACACAGACATCGTTCTGGCCTTTCTCAGATCTCACGGATGGAAGGTGAACATAGAGAAAAGTTCCCTGTCTCCGTCGACAAGAGTTCCTTTCTTGGGAACAATAATAGATTCTTTAGAAGTTTTGACTTTCTGACTTCTGTCAGGAAAATCCTCATTTCTAAACGCTTGTCAAGTTCTTCATTCTATTCCACGTCCTTCCGTAGCTCAGTGCATGGAAGTGGTAGGGTTGATGGTTGCAGCAATGGACATAGTTCCTTTTGCGCGAATTCATCTAAGACCATTACAACTGTGCATGCTGAAACAGTGGAATGGGGACTATACAGACTTGTCTCCAGTGATTCAAGTAGATCAGAAGACCAGAGACTCACTCCGTTGGTGGCTAACCCAGGATCACCTGTCCCAGGGAATGAGCTTCCGCAGACCAGAGTGGGTCATCGTCACGACCGACGCCAGTCTAGTGGGCTGGGGCGCGGTCTGGGACTCCCTGAAAGCTCAGGGTCTATGGTCTCGGGAAGAGTCTCTTCTCCCGATAAACATTCTGGAACTGAGAGCGATATTCAATACTCTCAGGGCTTGGCCTCAACTAGCAAAGGCCAGATTCATAAGATTCCAATCAGACAACATGACTGTTGCTTACATCAACCATCAGGGGGGAACAAGGAGTTCCCTGGCGATGAGAGAAGTGACCAAAATCATAAAATGGGCGGAGGATCACTCCTGCCACCTATCTGAGATCCACATCCCAGGAGTGGAAAACTGGGAGGCGGATTATCTGAGTCGTCAGACATTCCATCCGGGGGAGTGGGAACTCCACCCGGAGATATTTGCCCAGTTGACTCAATTATGGGGCATTCCAGACATGGATCTGATGGCGTCTCGTCAGAACTTCAAGGTTCCTTGCTACGAGTCCAGATCCAGGGATCCCAAGGCGACTCTAGTGGATGCATTAGAAGCGCCTTGGACCTTCAACCTAGCTTATGTGTTTCCTCCGTTTCCTCTAATTCCCCGGCTGGTAGCCAGGATCAAGCAGGAGAGGGCCTCTGTGATCTTGATAGCTCCTGTGTGGCCACGCAGGACTTGATATGCAGACCTGGTGAATATGTCATCGGCTCCACCATGGAAGCTACCTTTGAGACAGGATCATCTAGTACAAGGTCCATTCGAACATCCAAATCTAGTTTCCCTCCAGCTGACGGCTTGGAAATTGAACGCTTGATTTTATCTAAGCGTGGGTTTTCGGATTCTGTGATAGATACTCTGGTACAAGCCAGAAAACCTGTAACTAGAAAGATTTACCATAAAATATGGAAAAGATATATCTGTTGGTGTGAATCCAAGGGATTCTCATGGAGTAAGATCAAAATTCCTAGGATCCTTTCCTTCCTACAAGAGGGTTTGGATAAGGGATTATCAGTGAGTTCTCTAAAGGGACAGATTTCTGCTTTATCTGTCTTGTTACACAAACGACTGGCAGCTGTGCCAGATGTTCAAGCATTTGTTCAGGCTCTGGTTAGGATTAAGCCTGTTTACAGACCTTTGACTCCTCCCTGGAGTTTAAATCTAGTTCTTTCAGTTCTCCAAGGGGTTCAGTTTGAACTTTTACATTCCATAGATATTAAGTTGTTATCTTGGAAAGTTTTGTTTTTGGTTGCTATTTCCTCTGCTAGAAGAGTTTCTGAGTTATCTGCTCTGCAGTGTTCTCCTCCCTATCTGGTGTTCCATTCAGATAAGGTTGTTTTGCGTACTAAGCCTGGTTTTCTTCCAAAGGTTGTTTCCAACAAAAATATTAACCAGGAGATAGTTGTACCTTCTTTGTGTCCGAATCCAGTTTCAAAGAAGGAACGTTTGTTACACAATTTAGACGTAGTCCGTGCTCTAAAATTCTATTTAGAAGCTACAAAAGAGTTCAGACAAACATCTTCTCTGTTTGTCGTCTATTCTGGTAAAAGGAGAGGTCAAAAAGCGACTTCTACCTCTCTTTCCTTTTGGCTTAAAAGCATCATCCGATTGACTTACGAGACTGCCGGACGGCAGCCTCCTGAAAGAATCACAGCTCACTCTACTAGGGCTGTGGCTTCCACATGGGCCTTCAAGAACGAGGCTTCTGTTGATCAGATATGTAAGGCAGCGACTTGGTCTTCACTGCACACTTTTGCCAAATTTTACAAATTTGATACTTTTGCTTCTTCGGAGGCTATTTTTGGGAGAAAGGTTTTGCAAGCCGTGGTGCCTTCTGTTTAGGTAACCTGATTTGCTCCCTCCCTTCATCCGTGTCCTAAAGCTTTGGTATTGGTTCCCACAAGTAAGGATGACGCCGTGGACCGGACACACCAATGTTGGAGAAAACAGAATTTATGCTTACCTGATAAATTACTTTCTCCAACGGTGTGTCCGGTCCACGGCCCGCCCTGGTTTTTTAATCAGGTTTGATGAATTATTTTCTCTAACTACAGTCACCACGGCACCCTATAGTTTCTCCTGTTTTTTCCTCCTGTCCGTCGGTCGAATGACTGGGGTGGGCGGAGCCTAGGAGGGACTATATGGACAGCTTTTGCTGGGACTCTTTGCCATTTCCTGTTGGGGAAGAGATATTCCCACAAGTAAGGATGATGCCGTGGACCGGACACACCGTTGGAGAAAGTAATTTATCAGGTAAGCATAAATTCTGTTTTTTTATCTGAACCATGAAAGAAAAAAATTGGGTTCTATTTCCCTTTAAGAGACATAGTTAAAAAACTTGACGACAATTTTTTTCCCCTCTGGTGCTAATTTTGCAATTGAATTTTCTACTGCTGCAATATACTATAAAACTGAAATAAATGCTTCATTCTAAAGTTAATCAACACATTGCAATTGAATTGTTGAATTAATGGAACTGTCTAATTTTCTTCATAAATAGAAATAGTCCACAGCTGCATTCATTACTTTTGGGAATTTAGAACCTGGCCATCATCCCCCAGTTATTCTTTGCCTTTCATCCCAGAAGGTTCGCAGAGAAGTGTCAGAAGTTTTCGAAAGTCTCTTCTGGAGGGTAGTACTCTTCGACATAGGACTGGAGTTTTAAGTAGTCCTGTCAGCCTCTCAGTGAGAACATGGTTGAAAGTTAGTCCGGAGATGCAGGGAGAGTCTTTCTGCGAAACCATCCCGACTCATATTAACAGCTCTACAAGCAATCAGTGTTGATGAGTTTCCCTGCCTGCTTTTTTCTCTCAAGTCCATGGCAGAGGCAACACTACTATCTTTCACACTTGAATGGATGTATTGTAATTTCAACTGTTTATCCGAGAGGGGCTACAACCTTTTGGTGATAACTTTAACATAGGTTCTCAGTGAGGCTCCTTTTTGTATCTAGGAATCCAGGGTTAATATCTCCTGAGGGGGATTATTGAACAGGGGGATTTATAATCATGTTTATGTGATTCTGTCTGCTATTGTGTAGTGTTGCTTCGGCTCATGGCTATTTTGGAACATAACGGCCTATATCTAGTGACACAACTTTTTTTTGGCCGGGCGTGCTTTTGCATGTACTGCAGTTTACCATGTTGTTTTCCTGACCGCGTGGCGACGGAGAAATCCTGGTCCGATGGTTTCTGGTTCTCTGGAGGCTGCAGTGTCCCAGTTATGGAGGATTCTTGGAGATGGATGTCTCTTATTCAGACTCTACATCTTGCGAAGAATATGAATTGGCCCGGGTGATACATGCCCATCAGTTATGTTCCGAATTCCGTTTTAGAGTGCTCTGTTCCTCGGGATCGGGGAATCTGGTGCCCACTGAGCCATCCGTCTCTGGGGATTCTATTTCTCATGAGACAAGTTCCCTACCATCAACTCTTACTACGCATGCAGGTAACCCAAACGCTACTTATCCTTTCTAGGGAGTGTGGCCTGTTCCAACCGGAGGTTACGGCATGGTTCTGCATGGGCATATCTTTGGCGCTGGCGCATCTGCACCTCCCAGGAGTGTACTTCCGATATTGTCTGTGTTTCGTTAACCGGGGCTCGTCAGTCGTGGGATTGCCTGGTCCAGTTCAGCCTTCCAGGGGAGCGACTGCCCCTGAGGCCTCAGGGGGGCAACCTTCAGGGCCGGTGTTTCCTTTTGTCCCGGCGGAGGTAAGTTGTGCCTTTTTGTTATAGACTGGCGTGCCTTCGTGTCCTACAAGGGCACGTTTTTGGCGTTGCTTGAGGATCCCACTCTTCATGGGTCTGGGGATTCTCAGTCTTACTCTTCGACTGGCTTGCATAAATAGACATAAGGGGATGAAGTAATCTTTTTATAGTTGTTGTGTTTTTTTTTTTTTTGTGTATCCTTTTCCAGTTCTGAGCTTGGAAGTCTCTCAGACCCCTGTTGGGCTGGTCCTGCGGGTCAGTCCGTTTTTCCTGGGCGATTAACCTACGGGTTGCCTTATCTTTTATTTTCATCCGGTGAGGATGATTTTTATTTGGTTTAAAGCTCATGTTGTGGTGTGATGCTTCCTTCGGGAACTTTCTTCTCTGGAATTGATACTCGCGATTTTGTTCGCTCTGCTTACAAAAGTCTGTCTGACTGTTCTTTATCCCTCCATCATCGGGGGAGACTCTATGTGGCCTTGACAGTGCTGGGGCCCTTGGTTTCAGGCTGGTCCTGACTGGGTACAGATCCTTCTGTCATTGAGGCCTAGTTCAGACACGTGGCACCTTTTTATGTCCGGTTGGTCCGTTAAGGACCCCCAGTGATCACAATATGATTGTGTGATTGTCTTGCTTCAACTAGCATCCTGAGAGGACTTGAGGGTCCGTGGTTGCTTAGGGGCTTGGTTCAGTCCTCATTCGCCTTTCAATCTAGTGGGCCGGAACTCCGTTGAGATCCACAGCGACATGCTCAGTCGTTTCCGAATTTTTCGGGAACTAGAGTGTTCTTTCCTGTTGTGGGTTGGTGGCTTGGAGGATTTAGGTCCTTCATACCGCCGTTCTTACGGTTTTGCCTTTCATGGTCTCTTTGGAAGTGTCCTTTTAGGACTTATTCCTTTTAGAGGTTCTCTTCCTTTGGGTCGAGACTTTCTGGACTTCGTCCGCTTTTTGTGGCGGCTTTGGCCGCTTAATTAGGAAGTGAAAGCCGTGAGGATTTGTCTTCCTTCGGGAGTCAGTCGTCTCCATATCAGGGGCGATAGGGGTCTCTCTTTTTCCAAGCTTTTTGCTTAGGGGATGTTTTTCTTCCTGGGTTCGGGATGCTTTGCATTCTTCTCCCTTGGGTGTGGTCCTCTGGAACGTTAATCTGAAAGGATTATGGAGACTAGCCTTTCTTCTACTCTCTTTCGGGTGACTCTGTTCTCGTTTTCATTTCCCTTAGTGCTGCCCTTGGAGCCTTTGGGCTCTAGAGAAATCGCGTGACTTTGTTGCGGCCTAGTAGCTTGCTGGGGGGGGGGGTGTTATCCTCCGGCTAAGGGTGTTCTCTTCCCTTTGGGCTGGGAATTCGATTGAGTCCTGTACCCGTTCTCCGGGTTTCCCAGTTCTCATCCCCTGTGAGGTCTGATTGCTTCAGACGGGGTATCTTGTGTTCCCTGAGGGTGTCGTTCGTTCTAGGACGATTCTGGGTCCTGGGTCTGGAATTCTTGTCTTGGATGTCTGGAGACTTATGATCCAATGGACTGGTTGGGGACGACCCAGTTTTTTTTCAGGGACCCTGTGTTGCGACTTAGGGGCTAGCTCATTGGGCTTGCAAGCAGGTAGGCCAGAGTTCTCATCCACCTTCGGGTACTGGTTATAAACGTTAAAGCCTGACTTGTCCTTCGGACGGAGTGTGCTCCTCCTATGGGGAGTTTTTTTTTCTCTGCTGGGTCAACAGTGGTGTCTGGATGATTTTTCATTCGGTCCGTGTTTTGATCATACTATGGCTTCATGTCTTGTGGACGTGTACACTGTGTTCTCATCTGTGCCCTTCCTTTTGGAGGGGATAATTTATCTTCCTTATGAGTTGGGGTTTCCTCTCTCTGGAGGGTCCTTGTCCTGCCCTGTGTGTATGAGGTTGGTTCAGGTGGCTTATTTCTGTAAGGGACAGCACCTGCTTCTCTGTGGGCTCTGTTCATCTGCTGGAAATGGGTCTCTCTATGTAGAGACTGTCTAAGAGAGTTGTGACAGTTCCTCCTACGGATCTATTGCACTTTTCTCTGTTCCAGGTCCTAGGGGGTGCTCTTTGGGAGTGCCTTATTTTGGAGGAGCGGATTCTGTTGGCACCCAAGCTCTGTTGGAGTGGGTGAGTCCCCCCCTCTTTTTTTTTTTCCTTCCATTCCCTGGGGGCTTGTGGTGGGGGGTCTTCTGTCCCCCTGTCTGTCAGACATGTCTGTCACTTGGGCTGGTCTGGTGTTGGAGCAGGATCTGAGATCTGTTGCTCTGCTATACGTCCTTGGAGAATTCGAGGTGCAGTAAGCCTTTTTGAGGTTTCTCCTTTCTCCACATTCAAGATTTGTGGGAAGGACTGGCGGCTCTTAGATAGCATGCGACATTATCCACTGGTTAGTGGATACTTGGCAATCTGAAGGATCCTATCTTCAGCTGCTTTCTACTTGCCCTGCGAGTATTTAAGTTTCAGAGTCATTTTTAGATGGCTGCAGCGTGCAGTGTTTTTGCTTCAGGTGTTGTTAATCAGACCTATCTGAGCTTGCTGCACGAGGTTTCGTTCTGAATATTTCGGTATTCCGAGATGCCTTTTTGCGACTTGGGGACCTTCGTCTTTAGTTGTTTTTTTAGAGTGTGGTTGCACTGTGTTAGGGGAAGATCCCCTCTCTTTTTCAGACTCCTGGCCTTATCCTGTGGTTTCTGTATTTCTGGGCTTTGGGCGTTGTCTTCCCTTGTTTCTATGAGACTGGTTGGGTCTCTGTTAGCTTGACCCGGTTTCTTGGGTTTTTACTGTGTGTTTTTATTTAGGACTCGTGCCCTTTTTAGGTTTTTTTCTGGAGTTCCTTATGCTAGCTGGAAGGTAGCTCAGCATACTAATGCCCTGTGGCTAGTCTGCGCTGTAGCAAACTGAGGGTTGCAAGTTCGATTCCCGGTGAGGTCTACTCAGCCTTTCCTCCTTTTGAGGTTGATAAAAGGAGCAGCGCCTTGAGTACCTTAAGGGGGATTAGCCGCGTTTTACAAGTACAATAATGTTTTCTCCTTGACTTATCTTCTTTGTGGAAGAATACAGTAGTTGTTTCCCTTTCTTTGTTGTTAGGAGACCGACTGCTGGGGACGGTGTATGTTGGATGCTGTTGACTCAGTCGAGTCTAGTTCCTGATCTTTTGCAAGATCTGCGGGTCAGTGTCCTTGGGCCTTTTCCTTTTTTTTTTTTTTTTCATAGTTGTTCTCGGCTTCGGACTAAGCGGGATTTTGTTGGGTAGGGGTTTTCAGGCCAGGTGCCCTAAGAATGGGCCGCCTCTTGTACCCTCCTGTTACCGCTTGGGTATTGTTTTCCCAAAAGTAATGAATGCAGCTGTGTACTCTTTCCATTTAAGAAGAAAAACATAAATTATGCTTACCTGATAATTTTTTTTCTTCTGATGGAAAGAGTCCACAGCTCCCTTCCCATAATTTTTTTTGTGGGCTGTCCTGTTATTTTTGTTCTTCTGGCACCTTTTTACCCTGATGTTTCTTTTACGGTTCCTTGTTCCTCGGCAGAATGACTGGGGGATGAGGGAAGTGGGAGGAGTATTTAAGCCTTTGGCTGGTGTGTCTTTGCCTCTTCCTGGTGGCCAGGTTCTAAATTCCCAAAAATAATGAATGCAGCTGTGGACTCTTTCCATCTGAAGAAAATAAAATTATCAAGTAAGCATAATTTAAGTTTTTAAAATTTTATTTAATTTCAAAATGACTTGTAGAAAAACTTTTGCTAAAATAAAACATCACAGAAAGTGGGGGGAAAGTTAGTCTGTTGTATAGATTTTATAATTTTACCTTTATAAATTATCACTCCTCTAAATTGGAATAAGAGAGGCTCTAGCTTTCCTCCATTTTAGTTTGGCGTTGTGGTTAGACATTCTCTGTTAAACGGTTTAGCGCTCTTCTTCAATGAGGTGACATTTCCACCTCTAAACCAATAGCCAATAGTTGGTTTAGAGATGGAAACATCACCTCATTGAAGAGCGATGTGCCGCGGGCGGGCCAGAGGCACTGAGTTTAGTGATACTTACCGCACAGATAGGGGTGAGTTTAGCACCCTTTTTTAGTAAGTGATGACACAAACTAGAGTTTAATTTTAGTGATGATAAACCCTAGCATTTGTTAAACTTTTGGATTTACCATCACTTTAATTTGCCTGTGGTATCCCTACATATACTGAAAGAGAATTGTTATTGTTTAAGCAGATGTTACCCATGCCCCAGTTTTGCATAACTAACACTGTTATGTTAACATACTTTTTACCAATGTGATTACCTTGTATCGAAGCCTCTGCAGACTGCCCCCTTATTTCAGTGCATTTGACAGACTTGCATTTTAGCTAATCAGTGCTGTCTCATAAATAACTCCACAGGCGTGATCACAATGTTAACTATATTGCACACATGAACTAGCACGGTATAGATGTGAAAAACTGTCAAAATGCACTGAGATAAGAGGTGCCCTTCAAGGTCTTAGAAATTAGCACATGAGCCTACCTAGGTTTAGCTTTCAATAAAGAATATTAAAAGAACAAAGCATATTTAATGATATAAAAGTAAATTGGAAAGTTGTTTAAAATTGTATGCCCTATCTGAATCATGAAAGTTTTTAATTTTGAGTAGACTCTCCCTTTTAAAGGGACAGTATACACTCATTTTCATATAACTGCATGTAATAGACACTACTATAAAGAATAAGATGCACAGATACTGATATAAAAATCCAGTATAAAACTGTTTAAAAACTTACTTAGAAGCTGTCAGTTTGGCTCTGTTGAAAAGGTAGCTGGAAAGCCCACTGCAAGTGGGAAATAAGACACTCCCCCCTCCCCCTTCTTTTGCATATGAAAAGACCCTTTACACAAACAGGAGCAAGCTGGAGAAGGTAGCTGACCGTATTCTCATAAAACTTTGGGGGCTTGGTTAGGAGTCTGAAAATCAGAGCAATGTTATTTAAGAATAAGCAAAACTATACATTTATTTTTTTTTTAAAAAAACTTTATGGGCTATATAAATAGAACATCTACAAAACATTTATGCAAAGGAAAAAATGAATGTATAATGTCCCTTTAAGTATTGGCTATACAAAAAGCTTTGTAAACACATATCCAGCACAAGAAATTACACTCCCTCCTAGTGGGAGATAGGTGAGAAGTAATACAATGTTTATTTCCAATTGTTCTCTCTAAGTATTGGGATTTGGAATACAAACAGAGATAAGCATTTGTGTTAAGAGAAAGTGATAACATAAAGAGGTCTGCAAGCTCAACCCATCGTCATTGGTGTTGAAGTCAAAGAACAAAACCAGCTTTTTCATATACAAAACTAAACATAAAGAAGCAATTTGTCATACATTTTATACTCTGCTGCTGGTATAACAAGTCATTGGAAACACATGACGAGGGAAAAATATTTTACAGTATTCTGTGCCTTTTAATGTCTAGAAAAGATCCCCTGTACATTAAAAAATAAATAAATCATAATTTACCATGTCCCCATGTGTATGACAAACCACAGTTCACATTTAAACGTTTGCTAATGTTTTCTTATATGCTTTCACTTTCTTGTGTTCGTTTAAAATAGTGATTGCTTTCATATTTGTATATTTTTAGCTCTCCTATTGAAGAAAAGAAAACCAATGAAAAGTCTCCTGGAGAATCACAAAACAGTGTGTGAGTTCATGTTTAGAATGCTATATTTATGTATAAGGTTTATGGTTTTAATGGGTTAAAAACATAACTGGAGACTATATAATGATTAAATGTATAAATACAACCCTTTGTTATTTCCTGTATGGAGCAATCTAGTATGTTGTGAACTACTTTTGCAGTTTTGTAACCAGAAAATGGATCCAATACATGTTCACCTTTTTTTTATGAGAATACCTGCATATAGGATGAATTTTTGGTATTTGGCAGCAGAATTCTTTACTGCTTCCTCTAGTCAAAATACATTGGGGGGCCCAGGTAACCATTTTGTTTAGGAAAAACAAAGTAGTGGTAACAAGTTCAAAAAATCTTTATTAGTTCCAAAATGTGCATAAAATAAAGTGGATTTGAAGGTGGAATTGTCCTAATAGGAGTCAGCTCATACAGCTGACATGTTTCGGCGTGGTGCCGTTATCAAAGCTGCTGGTTTGCGGAGGTAAATAATCCCCCCCCCCCCCCCCCCGCCTTTTAAAATAAGTAGATAACGCCTATGGGACAATGTTAATGTTAACATCTGTATAATAACTATTGCCTTTCCTATGTAACAGAGTGTTAATAAACCGGACACTTCTGCTGATAGTGCCATTTTACTATATCACCCTTTGACTAATGGACTTTGAATATGAACCCAAAGAAAACGCCTGCAATCTTAAACCACAACTTAAACCATCAGAGCTTGTAATATTACTTAGGAAAATCACCCTTTGATCTATAGACTTCTAACATGAAAATAAAATATAGATCACTGCTGTTCTGCAATATCACCCTGTGGCTTGTGAACCTTTTACCTTAACATGCAGTGTGTTTAAAAAGGCTGGTACGTGTCTATACATGTCAGGGTACTAACCTTGATTACTAACTAGACTCAGATAGTAATGAGCCTAAGAGTACCAATATCAACAGATAACCCTATGTATATGAGTATGTGACAAATAACATTGTATGAATCTCAATTGCCTAGTCATACTGATAAGTGATTATTCATATTATGTCTTATTCATTATCGTTGTAGACAGCTCGATGACACTGTTACCTGGGCTGCATAGGCTTCTAGATGTATCTGAGGGAAACCCGATTACTTTTGAATCATGAGTGTTAAGAATAATGCTAAAGAAAAGTATATAATGTACTAAAGGAATTCTATCAGTACCTAATTATGCTTTGTAACAGTTATAATATATGGTGGAATTCTGGAGAGCTTTTAATGGAATACCTCAGTCCCAATTATGTTTGGTGTTATGTCAATCTCTTTTAAAATGCTGTAATAATAACAAGCAGTTTTGTTGTTATTCCCAATAATTTATTAAATCATAGGATGAATTCAAACCAGTTGGGTGTCTGGTTTTCAATGTGAAAATCCAGAAAATCTCACGTTTTGTTAATAACTTATCTCTGTCCCCCCCCTCTGGGAGGCTTTAGGACCTTCTCTATACATGTGTCTGTAACGAAACATGATAGAAAATCAAAGTGTTGTACCAAAGGGGTACTTGCACTCCCAACCCTGATAATTGAGAGATGTTCCCTGATCCTTGACCTGACCTTATGTGTAGTGAGGTCCATATACTGTTTGCTGCAGTCCACACAAGAGATAAGATAAATTACATAGGTGGAGCTGCAGTTCAGACACATGTTTTTTTTAGAAAGACGTGTCCTGTGCCCAGAGAACTGAATTGTTCCCCTATCTCAGCCTTCTCGCAAGCTACACAGTCCCAGTTGTGGCATTTAAACATCCCTTTATGTGTAAGCCAGGACGATTCCTGACTATTTCTTACAGGAAGTTTGGTGGGAGATGCAATGTTCCCTATTGTATTGCGCCTTCATCCGCTTTATGCATAGAGAAGTGTTTCTTAATAATGCCACAAATCTGTGTGTATTGCTCCGAGTGATCTGTTAAACAAAAAAATATTCAGGATGGCCTTTTCTTTATAACCACTGCGCATTATTCAAGCAACCAGAATACAAATATGGTTTGTTTTAACCCCTTAATGACAGAGGACGTACCAGGTAAGTCATAGAAAAAACTTCCCTTAATGACAATTGACGTACCTGGTACGTCCTCTGTTGTCTGAAGTGCTGGAAGCGATCATGATCGCTTCCAGCTGCTTACAAGTGATTGTAGTGATGCCTCAATATTGAGGCATCACTGCAATCCCCTATTTTACATGTTAACACATTCTGCCAGTACTTAAGATGGCGGTGACAATTGTGAGGTGGGGGAGGGAAGAGAGCTGTTTGAGGGGGGTCAGAGGGGGATCAGGGGGTGGGATGTGTCAGGTGGGATGCTGATCTCTACACTAAAGCTAAAAATTAACCCTACAAGCTACCTAATTAACCCCTTAACTGCTGGGCATATTACAACTGTGGTGCGCAGCAGCATTTAACGGCCTTATTATTACCAAAAAGCAACGCCAAAGCCATATATGTCTGCTATTTCTGAATAAAGGGGATCCCAGAGAAACATTTACAACCCTTTGTGCCATAATTGCACAAGCTGTTTGTAAATAATTTCAGTGAGAACCCTAAAATTGTGAAAAATTTTACTACTTTTTTTTTTTATTGGATTGTATTTGGCGGTGAAATGGTGGCATGAAATATACCAAAATGGGCCTAGATCAATAATTTGGGTTGTCTACTACACTAAAGCTAAAATTAAACCTAAAAGCTCCCTACAAGCTCTCTAATTAACCCCTTCACTGCTGGGCATAATACACGTGCGGTGTGCAGCGGCATTTAGCGGCCTTCTAATTACCAAAAAGCAACGCCAAAGCCATATATGTCTATTTCTGAACAAAGGGGATCCCAGAGAAGTATTTACAACCATAAATTCAGCGAGAAACCTAAAGTTTGTGAAAAAATTTGTGAAAAAGTCAACAATTTTTTTTATTTGATCGCATTTGGCGGTGAAATGGTGGCATGAAATATACCAAAATGGGCCTAGATCAATGCTTTGGGATGTCTTCTAAATAAAAATATATACATGTCAAGGGATATTCAGGGATTCCTGAAAGATATCAGTGTTCCAATGTAACTAGCGCTAATTTTGAAAAAAAGTGGTTTGGAAATAATAAAAGTGCTACTTGTATTTTTTTGCCCTATAACTTGCAAAAAAAGCAAAGAACATGTAAACATTGGGTATTTCTAAACTCGGGACAACATTTAGAAACTATTTAGAACGGGTGTATTTTGGTGGTTGTAGATGTGTAACAGATTTTGGGGGTCAAAGTTAGAAAAAGTGTTTGGTTTTTTTCAATTTTTTATATATATATATATATATATATATATATTGTCATTAAGGGTAAGAAAATTAAAAAATGGTCCGGTCATTAAGGGGTTAAAGTGATGGTAAGTCCTAGCGTTTTGTGAGACGCTAGGATTTACAAGTGCAACAAATAAAGGGGACTTTCAGTTGTGAAGTATAAAATACTTCATGCTAAAAGTTTATTTGCCTGTAGCTTATGCCGCACTGAACGCTTCAGGCCGCCCACAGCAGAATGCTATTTTTTCAATGAGGTGACGTTCACACTTCATAGCCAATAGCTGTGTGGCCCAGTTGGCATTATGCCAGATAGCTAGCACGCTATTGGTTAAAGGGACACTGTACCCAATTTTTTTCTTTTGTAATTCAGAAAGAGCATGCAATTTTAAGCAACTTTCTAATTTACTCCTATTAATTTTTCTTCGTTCTCTTGCTATCATTATTTGAAAAAGAAGGCATCTAAGCTTTTTTTGGGTTTCAGTACTCTGGACAGCACTTTTTTATTGGTGGATGAATTTATCCACCAATCAGCAAGAACAACCCAGGTTGTTCACCAAAAATGGGCTGGCATCTAAACGTACATTCTTGCATTTCAAATAAAGATACCAAGAGAATGAAGAAAATTTGATAATAGGAGTAAATTAGAAAGTTGCTTAAAATTTCATGCTCAATCTGAATCACGAAAGAAATTTTTTGGGTACAGTGTCCCTTTAAGATCAACTCACTAAAAATGGCTCAGCACGGCATATGCTGCAGACAAATAAAGGATCTTTCAGCATGAAGTATTTTATACTGCATGACTGAAAGTCCTTTTTTATTTGTTGTACTTACTGTTAAATCCTAGCGTTTCAAAAACACTAGGATTTACCATCACTTTAATATTTCACTAAGATGCACAATCTCTAATTCGTATGACCTACTAACGCTAATACTTTTTTTGTGTTTAATACATCAGATCAGAACAAAAGAACACTCCAAATGAGGATGAAGACTTTCCAGATGAGGAGGACAATAACAGCCAGCTAGTAGTGCCTCGTGTGAAAGTAGCAGAAGATGGGACCATTATTCTCGATGAAGAAAGGTAAGATTGGTGGTGGTGGGTGGTGGGGGGGGGATAAATGGGACTATGTAAAGAAAATGGTCTAAAATGTAGGTTCTTTGGAAGTCTTTACTCAAAAATACTTTGTCATCTGTGGGAGTGGGGTTAGATTCAGAAACCCATAGTGTGACATGTCTGTGGATTCAATTGATAACACACAGCTTATGTAGATAAATAATATTCACATTAGATACTAGATATTCTTCAGTCACTAGCGGATCACCCAGTACAGTAGCAGAAGGATGGCTGTTGCAACAATTTGAGGAAATTGTTTCTGGTTAGAATAGTTTACTAAATATAGTTTGGCAATTTACTGAATATCTATTGTGCTTTATGATCTTTTTACACATTAATACGGACAAATGACACGTTCTTTATTTTCCAGCTTAACAGTGGAAGTGATAAGAACAAAAGCTGCAGTGGTTGAGAATGATGACCCGATTTTTGAGCGAGGCTCTATGACTACTTACTCGAGCTTTCGAAAACACAATTACTCTAAGCCGTGGTCAAGCCCAGGTAGTTCTACTTAAATTCTATTGGTGCTTTGGCTAGAGATATGTACAGTTGTTATACTTGGTTTTTATGGATTTAATGTAACTTCCACATTTGTTTTTTCAATTGAGTTAAATGTGTGTAATTGTGATCTACTTCTTAATCCTTTAATATTTTTGTGCTGAAATCTTTTTTTCCAAATGGTAGCTTCATATTTTTATTCATAAGTTTTGACATTATTATTATTATATATTTTTTAGAAACAGAGATGTTCTTTTTGGCCATCAGTATGGTTGGGACAGACTTCTCAATGATTGGTCAGCTTTTCCCTCACAGAGGTAGACTTGAGATCAAGGTAAGAGCATATGTAGGAAATAAGTCTGAATAATTTAGTAGTTCAGGCACTGGTTTCACTTATGATGAGCTATGATGTGTCTATGTCCGGTAAATACGTCCTTGGTGGTTATTGTTCCAGCTGCAATACTTCTCTCATTCAGTTTCCTCCTATTACACACTTATTCCCAAACTTCAAATCTGGAAATACATTTTTTTTTCTTCCTCCAGTCAATATATATACTAGGTAAACACCCATAATGCCTCTTGTTAAAGGGATAAGAAGCCTCAAATGTTTCTTTCATGATTGATATTGTATACCATTTTTAACAACTTTCTAATTTAATTTACTCATTAAAATTAATATCCTTTGTCTAAGGGGTAGCAGTGCACTACTGGGAGCTAGCATAGCACATCTAGTGAGGCAACGACAAGAGACATATATGTTCAGCCAGCAATTAGAAGTTAGCTGCCAATAGTGCATTGCTGCTCCTAAGCCTACCTAATCGAATTCATGTTCATGTACTCAACTCTTTCTCCACTTCAGTATTTAACCCCTTAAGGACCAGACCATTTTTCAATTTCCTTCCCTTAAGGACCAGGGCTATTTTTAAATTTCTGCTGTGTTTGTGGTTTTTCTCTTACTTATTTACTGTACCCACACATATTATATACCGTTTTTCTAATGATACCATTATTTTCATCATATCTTATAATTTACTAATACATTTTTTTTATAAAATATGATAAAAAAATTGAAAAAACACACACACTTTTTCTAACTTTGACCACCAAAATCTATTACACATCTACAACCACCAAACATCCATGCTAAATAGTTTCTAAATTTTGTCCTGAGTTTAGAAATACCCAATGTTTACATGTTCTTTGCTTTTTTGCAAGTTATAGGGCAATAAGTACAAGTAGCACTTTGCTATTTCCAAACCATTTTTTTTTCCAAAATTAGCGATAGTTACATTGTAACACTGATATCTGTCAGGAATCCCTGAATAACCCTTCACATGTATATATTTTGTTTATTAGACAACCCAAAGTATTGATCTAGGCCCATCTTGGTATATTTCATGCCACCATTTCACTGCCAAATGCGATCAAATAAAAAAAAAAAAGTTCATTTTTTCACAAACTTTTTAACAAACTAGGTTTCTCACTGAAATTATTTACAAACAGCTTGTGCAATTATGGCACAAATGGTTGTAAATGCTTCTCTGGGATCCCCTTTGTTCGGAAATAGCAGACATATATGGCTTTGGCATTGCTTTTTGGTAATTAGAAGGCCTCTAAATGATGCTGCTCACCACATGTGTATTATGCCCAGCAGTGAAGGGGTTAATTAGGGAGCTTGTATGGTTAATTTTAGCTTTAGTGTAGAGATCAGCCTCCCACCTGACACATCCCATCCCCTGATCCCTCCCAAACAGCTCTCTTCCCTCCCCCACAATTCTCTCCGCCATCTTAAGTACTGGCAGAACGTCTGCCAGTACTAAAATAAAAGGGTATTTTTTTTTTTTTTTTGTATATAATTTTTATTGAGGTAATAATTTGGCATATAAACACAAAGTTGCAGCAGTATACAATAAAAAAATTTGAATTTGCTTTTAACAGGGTACAATGTGTAGGTTGTATATTAACAATCATTATACGGGATCACAGATGCACTATGTAGAGCAAAGAAAATAAAATATAATCGCCTGTTGCAAGAATAAAAGAAATAAACAACAATTAAAAAAAAAAAATGCCAATAAAAATTTAGAACCTTCTTATTTATCTAAGAGGCCACTCTTGGACCTCAGAACAAAAATATTAAGCAACTATAGCAGAAGGTAACCCCAAAAATAAGAGGCCTCTCATGGGCCTCATACTGAAATCCTCAAATTTTATTATTATTGCGCTATATGTTATAAGCTTAAAGTGATTTAGTAGTTAGGTTTTTATTTATTTTTTTAAAATAGCAATAGTGAGAATATCATTTTGCGTTGTAACTAGCATTGTAGAATATGTAAGTATAATTGGGGTGCGGCACTGAAAAGATAGGCCGCGTAGCTAATCCTCCTACAAAAGGAGGTTTATTATGGAGGGGGTGGGGAAAGTGAATATACTAAGTGAAATATATAGCTTAGGAACTGAGCGGCTCATTGTGGGTTGAGGGAGAGCTACTAGAGAAATGTGCTAAGTAGGCAGGCTGTAGTGTTACAGGGCGACAAGATCATACATAACCAGCTATTAATGGGTAATAAGCTGCAGAGAGATTCTAACCTGCTGGCAAAAGCGAATTCTAAACAGAAGCAAAGAGCCTATAGAGATATATGGTAAATTAAACCTCTGTAAAAAAAAGTTGTAAGAGTCACAGGTTAAGGGGATCACAAACATTAGGATTTAGATCTTTAGAGACAAAATTCCCTGTTAAAAAGGAGCACACCAACTGACGTTTTTGAAGGCATAAATAAAAAAGCATCAACATGTCCTATATCATCTTAAACTACACTGCAATGAAGAACCTTGTAACCAGTAAGTAAATAAAAGAGAAATGGTCTTAACTAGCTGTAGAATGTGGTTATGGGTAGTAAAACTAGAGTTACAGGGCAAGGAATCCAACAGGATATAAAGATAGTGATAAAATGAATTGGGTTGTAAGATCGCATGAGTTTATTGTGAGAATCTAACTGAAACTAGGCTTTGACTCCCCTCTAGTGGTGATAAATTGTAAGTACAGCTACTATCAAGATAGTTTGTTTTAAATCCTTACTCTACTGTACGATGTAACAAGTGTCTCAGATAACAAATGACTTGATAATATATTAAACAGTGTTTTACTCCAAATCCCAATATCTCTCTAGTACCCCCAGTACTCGATGTTACAGTTAACTCAGCTATAATATAAAGATCAGACATGCAAATAACGATAAGTGGGAATATCATCCTTTAAGAAAAAGTATTAAATTACGTCTCACTTCTGTAATGTGGAAGAGATCTATCTATTGAATACAGAATATTAGAGACATTATAAGACAGTGAGTGCTAAGCCCTGTGAGGAAGATGAAAACAATTCAAACAGCCACAAGATTGTAAAAGCAACTCAGTTCAAGCAGTAATAAACGTATTGTCAATATGATAGAACAGTACCCACTATAATGGTGAAATAATACAATAGATAATGAAAGAAACACATAGTAATATATGTTTGTGTCCATATAGCACGTAACTGGGGATGATTAATCCAGCACATGCAGTGGTAAATTCACAAGTCCGTCATAAAGTTTCTGCATTTTATCCCACCGGGGAGAAAGCTTTTAAGCATGGCTGTCATCTACAAAAACCATGCACATTAGAAAGCTGACTGCAATCCCTTAGTGTTCCACAAAAATGAACTCCCAGGGTCCCAGTTGAGCATCTGTGTGATGATGTGAGGCACTGCATAGGGTAGCAATAGAGTCCCTTTAACAACCAAAACTGCATACGACCTTTTCTCACTTTGCCACGGCATCCACTTCACATACAATATTAGTCCTCTCAGGGTCTTACAGAAACTGATTCGTTTTAGGGTAGGAGCTAATTGGGGTGCTTCTTTGGCGCTTTCTGCATACCGCTTACATGAAGCCCTGCTCTCAGTAGTTCCTGTAATCGGAAGTTCCTTGCCCCCCAGCACTGCACACATCATGCAGACACAGTCCAAATCCCTCTCCTCCCTGTCAGACTGTAGACCATAGTGAGCAGTAGCATCGTTGTCGCAGACATAAGCATACTGTGGACCTCCTATTACATGTAGTTCCAATTCATGCTGTTTACACGGAGTATCACCCTCATAGAGATCTGCCACGTGGCTGGAAGCATCCCTCTCCAGGGGCGCCGCTTTAATAGCTATGCCTGCACACAGTTTACCAGTCTCCTCTGCTGAAGAAGTAATCCCATAGGCTTCAGATAGCGAGAAGTTCAATCTCAAGAAGAGTGCCTGCAATATCTGGGCGAGCTCCTCTTTCCACATAGCCTGCAACATGGCGATTCCCTTCATATGAAATATGTATGCATCTGCTGATGGTCCGGATCAGTTGTAAACTTTGTATCATCGCCGTTCTTGCAGGCAGGGGATGGGCTGAGTCTCATAAGTCAAAAGTATAGGAGTAGCGCAGTCAATATCCACGTTGAGTGTGCTGATCAGTAATGGCGTTATATAGCCATGTGTTGCGATCAGTTTCAATATAAGCACTTAGTTCGGCATATATCTTGAGACTCGGCAGTCGCTCTCTAGCATGAACAGGTCCACAGCAGATACTATCCACTCCATCACATATATTAGTTATGATATTCAACCACTAATAAAGCATTTTTCAACATTATTATGCAGAGCTTCCACAATATGCGACCATCTCAGTTGCCTGTTGGCTCCGCCCCCCGGTATTTTTATTTTTAATTAAAAAAAAAATAAAAAAAAAATATTTATTCTGCCTTGTAGGATCCCCCTTAGCCCCCAACCTCCCTGATCCCACCCAAACAGCTCTCTAAGCCTCCTCCCTTGACCTATTGGCCTCCTTAGGTACTGGCAGCTGTCTGCCAGTACCCATTTCTTTCATGTAATTGGCAAAAGTCCATGAGCTAGTGATGTATTTGATATACAATCCTACCAGGAGGGGCAAAGTTTCCCAAACCTCAAAATGCCTATAAATACACCCCTCACCACACCCACAATTTAGTTTTACAAACTTTGCCTTCTATGGAGGTGGTGAAGTAAGTTTGTGCTTGATTTATATGATTTCTTCTATGATGAGCGCTTCTAAGCATTTTGAAGCCCAATTCCTCTCAGAGTACAGTGTTTGTCAGAGGGATGTGAAGGGAGTATCGCCTATTGATTTTATGGTTTTCCTTGCGAGAAATCTTTTCAAAGGTTCTCTTATCGGTCGTGCTGATTCATCTCCTACCTCCCTTTTCAGATCGACGATATACTCTTTTATATACTATTACCTTGAGCTTTATGGCTCAAATCTTGGAATGCTGATATGGTATCTAAATCTAGATTACTATCTTTCTTTCCAAGGTAACAATTTATTTGGTTCTCAGTTGGATTCAATTATTTCAACTGGGGGGAAGGGAGTTTTTTGCCTCGGGATAAAAGATCTAAGGGTAAATCTAAAGCTTCTAATAGTTTTTGTTCTTTTCGACAGAACAAGGAACAGAAAACCAATCCTTCCCCTAAAGACTCTGGTTCCAATTGGAAACCTTCTTCAAGTTGGAATAAATCCAAGCCTTTTAAGAAACCAAAGCCAGCCCCCAAGTCTGCATGAAGGTGCGGCCCTCGATCCAGTTCACCTGTTGGGGGGCAGATTGAAATTTAGGGAGCCTCTTTTGTTCGTCCTACCTAGACTGTGATTAAAACAAATGCAAGTCTTTCAGGTTGTGGAGCTGTCTGGGGATCTCTGACAGCTCAAGGGGTTTGGAAACCTCAAGAGGCGAGGTTACCAATCAATATTTTAGAACTCCGTGCTATTTTCGGGGCTCTTCAGGTTTGGCCTCTGTTTAAGATAGAACCATTCATTTGTTTTCAAATGGACAATATCACAACTGTGGCATATGTCAATCATCAGGGTGGGACTCGCAGTCCCCTAGCTATTGAAAGAAGTATCTAGGATTCTTTCTTGGGCAGAATCCAGCTCTTGTTTAATTTCTGTGCCGCATATCCCAGGTGTAGACAATTGGGAAGCGGATTATCTCAGCCGTCAGACCTTACATCCGGGGGAGTGGTCTCTTCATCCAGATGTATTTTGTCAGATTGTACAGATGTGGGGTCTTCCAGAAATAGATCTGATTGCTTCTCATCTAAACAAGAAACTTCCCAGGTACCTGTCCAGGTCCAGGGATCCTCAGGCGGAGATGGTGCATGCTTTAGCAGTTCATTGGTTTTACCAACCTGCTTATATCTTTTCGCCTCTAGTTCTTCTTCCAAAAGTGATCTCCAAGATCATTATGGAACAATCGTATGTGTTTCTGATAGCCCTAGTGTGGCCTCACGGGTTCTTCTGTCTCAAGGGCTGTTTTTCCATCAGGATCTCAAATCGTTAAATTTGAAGGTATGGAAATTGAACGCTTAGTGCTTAGTCATAGAGGTTTCTCTGACTCAGTGATTAATACTATGCTACAGGTTCGTTAGTCTGTTTCAAGAAATATTTATCGGGTTTGGAAGACCTATATTTCATTGTGTTATCATAAATTCTCCTGGCATTCTTTTAGAATTTCTAGAATTTTACAGTTTCTTCAGGACGGTTTGGATAAAGGTTTGTCTGCAAGTACTTTGAAGGGACAAATCTCTTCTCTTTCTGTTTTATTTCATAGAAAGATTGCTAAGCTTTCTGATATTCACTGTTTTGTTCAGGCTTTGGTTGGTATCAAGCCTGTTATTAAATCAATCTCTTCTCCTTGGAGTTAATTTGGTTTTGAAGACTTTGCAGGCTACTCCTTTTGAGCCTATGCATTGTTTGGATATTAAACTACTTTCTTGGAAAGTGTTTTCTTTTGGCCATCTCTTCAGCTAGAAGAGTTTCCGAGTTGTCTGCTCTCTCTTGTGAGTCTCCTTTTCTGATTTTCCATCTGGATAAGGCTGTTTTGCGGACTTCGTTTAAATTTCTTCCTAAGGTTGTGAATTCTAACATTAGTAGGGAAATTGTTGTTCCTTCCTTGTGTCCTAATCCCAAGAATGCTCTTGAAAGATTTTTGCATTATTTGGATGTTGTAAGAGCTTTAAAATATAATATTGAAGCTACTAAAGATTTCTAATCTAAAGACTTCTAATCTATTTTTCTCTTGTTAAGTGTATCCAGTCCACGGATCATCCATTACTTGTGGGATATTCTCCTTCCCAACAGGAAGTTGCAAGAGGATCACCCACAGCAGAGCTGCTATATAGCTCCTCCCCTCACTGCCATATCCAGTCATTCTCTTGCAACTCTCAACAAAGATGGACGTAGTAAGAGGAAAGTGGTGTATTATAGTTAGTTTTTTAACTTCAATCAAAAGTTTGTTATTTTTAAATGGTACCGGAGTGTACTGTTTTCTCACAGGCAGCATTAGAAGAAGAATCTGCCTGGGATTTCTATGATCTTAGCAGAAGTAACTAAGATCCATTGCTGTTCTCACATATTCTGAGGAGTGAGGTAACTTCAGAGGGGGAGTGGCGTGCAGGTTTTCCTGCAATAAGGTATGTGCAGTTAACATATTTCTAGGGATGGAATTTGCTAGAAAGATGCTGCCGATACCGGATTAATGTAAGTTGAGCCTAAATGCAGTGATTTAATAGCGACTGGTATCAGGCTTATTAACAGAGATACATACTCTTATAAAAGTGTAATATAAATCGTTTTTATATATGTTTGGTGACAAAACTTATTGGGGCCTAGTTTTTCTCTACATGGCTGACTTGATTTTTGCCTAGAAACAGTTTCCTGAGGCTTTCCACTGTTGTAATATGAGTGGGAGGGGCCTATTTTAGCGCTTTTCTGCGCAGCTGAAATTACAGACAGAGACACTCAGCTTCCTTCTGCATGATACAGGACTTCTCTGAAGGGCTCAAAAGGCTTCAAAAGTCGTGTTTGAGGAGGGTAACAACCACAGTAGACCTGTGGCAGTTGTTGTGACTGTGTTTAAAAACGTTTTTGTCATTTATTATTCCGTTTTTGGTATAAAGGGGTTAATCATCCATTTGCAAGTGGGTGCAATGCTCTGCTAACTTGTTACACTAACGAAATTTTTACAGTGTATGTAACTGCCTTTTTTCACTGTTATTTCAAATTTTGTCAATTTGTTTCTCTTAAAGGCACAGTAACGTTTTTTTTTTTTTTTTTATATTGCTTGTTAACTTGGTTTAAAGTGTTTTCCAAGATTGCTAGTCTCATTGCTAGTCTGTACAAACATGTCTGACACAGAGGAAACTACTTGTTCATCATTATGTCCTAATCCTTCTTCAAAGAAGGAACGTCTTTTGCATAATCTAGACGTAGTCCGTGCCTTGAAGTTTTACTTACAGGCTACTAAAGATTTTCGTCAAACATCTAACCTGTTTGTTGTCTACTCTGGACAGAGGAGAGGTCAAAAGGCCTCGGCAACCTCTTTCTTTTTGGCTTCGGAGTATAATACGTTTAGCCTATGAGACTGCTGGACAGCAGCCCCCTGAAAGGCTTACAGCTCATTCTACTAGAGCTGTGGCTTCCACCTGGGCCTTTAAAAATGAGGCTTCTGTTGAACAGATTTGCAAGGCTGCGACTTGGTCTTCGCTTCATACCTTTTCCAAATTTTCCAAATTTGATACTTTTGCTTCTTCGGAGGCTGTTTTTGGGAGAAAGGTTCTACAGGCAGTGGTTCCTTCCGTTTAAGTTCCTGCCTTGTCCCTCCCATCATCCGTGTACTTTAGCTTTGGTATTGGTATCCCACAAGTAATGGATGATCCGTGGACTGGATACACTACAAGAGAAATAAATTTATCAGGTAAGCATAAATTATGTTGTTGTCTTCTCTGGTTCTAGGAAAGGTCAGAAAGCTTCTGCCTTTTCTTTGGCATCTTGGTTGAAGCTTTCGATTCATAAAGCTTATTTGGAGGCGGGACAGTTTCCACCTCAGTGGATCACAGCTCATTCTACTAGATCAGTCTCCACTTCTTGGACTTTTAAGAATGAAGCTTCAGTTGATCAGATTTGCAAAGCAGCAACTTGGTCTTCTTTGCATACATTTACTAAATTTTACCATTTTGATGTATTTGCTTCTTCTTAAGCAGTCTTTGGTAGAAAAGTTCTTCAGGTAGCTGTTTCAGTTTGATTCTTCTGCTAATGTTTTAAGTTTTTTTTTTTTTTTTTTTCCAATTTATGAGAAAAACTTATTTTTTGTTGAATTAATTTTTTCAGTGGAAATGGCTGTTTTTATTTTATCCCTCCCTTTCTAGTGACTCTTCTGTGGACTTCCACATCTTGTGTATTTCTATCCCATACGTCACTAGCTCATGGACTCTTGCCAATTACATGAAAGAAAACATATATTTATGTAACTTACCTGATTAATTTCTTTCATATTGGCAAGAGTCCATGAGACCCACCCTTTTTCTGGTGGTTATGATTTTTTGTATAAAAGCACAATTAAATTTCCAGTACCTCCTTTTTTTGTATGCTTTTTTTACTCCTTTTTCCATCACCCCACTACTTGGCTATTCGTTAAACTGAATTGTGGGTGTGGTGAGGGGTGTATTCATAGGCATTTTGAGGTTTGGGAAACTTTGCCCCTCCTGGTAGGATTGTATATCCCATACGTCACTAGCTCATGGACTCTTGCCAATATGAAATAAATGAATTTATCAGGTAAGTTTTTAAATAA
The DNA here is from genome assembly GCF_027579735.1 of Bombina bombina. Classification (NCBI taxonomy): domain Eukaryota; kingdom Metazoa; phylum Chordata; class Amphibia; order Anura; family Bombinatoridae; genus Bombina; species Bombina bombina. Next base: position 202,959,993 of record NC_069500.1, on the reverse strand, counting down.
ATTATGTTTTTTCTAACAAATTTACCCTTTTTTTTAAAAATAAAAAAAATAAAAAAATATAGTCCCCCTATTTTCTGCAGTGTAGCTCCCCCCCCCCCCTCCTGGATCCCTTTCCAAAAAAATTCCCACTTCCTTTCCCCTCTCCCTCCTTGGCTTATACACTGACCTTACATTTTGTTGACTGTGCGTGCGTAAGCATGCTCCCTCCCCCCTCCGCATCCTCACAGGATCCGGATGTCACACCGGCGATGGGCCGCCCACTCGCCACCCTGCTAAGGCTCCCACCCACCAACTATCGGCACCACCGCTGTCCGATACAGAGAGGGCCACAGAGTCTCTTCATCGGTAACTCTGCAAATCTATTTCTGCAGTGCCCCACTCGTGGGGCATGCAGAAATAGTGTGATCTTGCTATTTTGAGCGAGATCACAGCAGAGAGAAGCCCAGGGTACGACGTTGGTCGTTAAGGGGTTAAAGTGATAAACTGGTCTGACCCCTGGTTGATTCTCGGAGCACTAATTGCTAGCGCAAGCTTGCGTTAGCAATAACCAGCCACTTGTAATGACTGGTTAATTATCATGTTCCCATAAATAGGAAAATTTTGCCCATTTTCAGGCACACATTCAATTAGTGCTCCACTTGTAATCTAGCCCTTAACTGGTGAGGTGTCAAGTAGGGGTATAATTTGAAGCAGAACTATTCATTTTATCTTGGACTCAATCCGTAGATATTTTCACTGCCCCAATGCAACATTCATACATTTGTGGCTTCCAGCGATGTCTTTTTAGCATGTTATTGTATAGATCAATACATACAGTACAGTATCTAGCAATAAATCTATATTTCTGTTTTCCAGAACAAGTTTAAACGTGAGGAACGAGCAAATGGCTGGAGGATAGACAAGGCTTTTAGTAAGTTGTTTAATACCTTATGTTTAGTAACTTGTATACACAAAGGATGTGCTTTAAAAGGAAAATGAAACCCCAAAATGTCCCTGTCTGATTTAGCCAGAACATACTGAATTAAAAAAAAAAAAAGTTTCCAATTTACGTCGATTATCAAATTTGCTTTGCTTTCAATAATTTCTTTGTTGAAGAGATACCTAGGTAAGTGTCTGGAGCACTACATGGCAGGGAATAGTGCTGCCATCTAGAGCTCTTGCTCACGGCTAACATTCTTGCAAAACTGCTTCCATATAGTGCTTCAAACGTGTGCATGTTCCTTAAAGCGACAGTCAAGTCCAAAAAAAACTTTCATGTTTCAAATAGGGCATTTAATTTTAAACAACTTTCCAATTTACTTTTATCATCAATTTTTCTTTTTTCTTTTGGTATTCTTAGACCTTGAAGGCCGCCTCTAATCTAAATGCATTTTGATAGTTTTTTTTACTGCTAGAGGGCATTAGTTCACATGTTTCATGTAGATAACATTGAGCTCATGCACGTGAATTTACCATGGAGACAGCTCTGATTGGCTAAATTACAAGTCTGTCAAAAGAACTGAAATAAGGGGGCAGTCTGCTGAGGCTTAGATGCAAGGTAATTACAGAGGTATAATGTGTATAATTATAACTGTTGGTTATGCAACACTGGGGAATTGGTAATAAAGGTATTATCTATCTTTTAAAACACAAATTCTGGTGTTGATTGTCCCTTTAATTTGTTTCAACAAAAGATACCAAGAGAACAAGGAAAATTTGGTAATAGGTCCCACTAATATAGAAAACCATAGAATAAGCTACCCTTATTATATTTATTATAGAGCAATCAAGAATATTGTAAGTATGCAGGGCACACATAAAGTAAACAAACATTTGGTTGTGAGGTGGTAGGCATCTGTCAATTGATGAGTTTTCAGATTTACCATTTAAAGGTGGAGGAGTCTGACAGATTGAGGAAGTTTTTACTGGACTGGATGACACCCCAAAGAAGTCGAAATGGCGGAAGTATCTAGAGAGAGACCAAGGGCAACATTTATTATGAGGCGAATGCAGCTTATATTTATGAAGCATTGGTTTAAACGCGTTTCAAAATCACCCTGGATTAATGCTCACAAATGAATAAATCTTGCCCCAAACTTTACAGATTAATTTTAAAACTAGGAGCCAGCTCACAATGTTAAAGGGACCCAACATTTTTTTCATGATTTGGATAGAACATACAGTTTTAAACAATGTTCCAATTTACTTCTGTTATCAAATTTGCTTTGTTCTCTTGTTATCTTTTTCTTAAAGGGACAGTATTCACCAATTTTCATATAACTGCATGAAATAGATAGTACTATAAAGAAGAGTATGCACAGATACTGATCCAAAAATCCAGTATAAAACCTTTTAAAAACTTACTTAGAAGCTCCAAGTTTGGCACTGTTGATTAGGTTAGCAGGAACACCCCAGGGATTGATAGCTGACACTCCCCCCCCCCCCACTCTCCCCTTCCCTGCATATGAAAAGACAGATTATACAAACAGAAGCCAGCAGTAGTAGTAGTGTGTATACTTCTGAAACTATGGGGGCTTGGTTAAGAGTCTGAAAATCTGCACGACGTTATTAAAAAAAAAAAAAAAAAAAGCAAGGGAGACGGGGCTAACAGCAGAAAGAGAAAGACGTGTTTTTGTATAGCTTCGCCTGTGATTAAACATAAAGACCTCTTTGTGTTTGTTTAATAGCCAAACTTTTAAAAATTTACCGGACACTTGACCCTGCCGCTGGTAGGGGATTGATTTAGAACTTTACAGCTCTTCAAAACTTACGAGGAGCACTTCAACTCCACCAGGATCTAGGAGTAAACGGAAGCCGGCGGAGGGTCGGGGCTCCGTCGGCAATCTACAAGATCTGACTGAACAGCAAGAGATAGGGAATCATCGGAGGGTATCTATTACCCGAGACCAGCTGTACTTACACAGAGAGCCTAGAAAAAGCCTGTTTGTGATCGGAGACCAAGCGACGGAGTCTTTTGGGTTGAGTGGTGATATTGGATACTAACCAGTTAATAGAGCTCATCGACAGTGCAAGTGGGACACAATTGGACTACCCGGTTCTTAACCCTTAATAAGCCAGAGACAATAGTATACTTGCAATCAGTACTGGGAGAAAATTGACATAGGGGTGTCTGGAAAATAACGGCGGGAAAATATGCCATATTTAACCTCCTTCTACAAATAACTAGTGCGTCATTAGGTGGAGGAAAGTAGAATAAATAGAAAGACGCTGAAGGTGCTGTATGAAACAACACAAGGAACATATTAAATCTAAAAAATAAATATCTCTTCTGAAATTAATATTAAGGAGAGAAAATAAAATAAAAAAATAAAATAAAAATATATATATCTAATCTATATCTATCTGTATCTATATATCTATATATCTATCTCTTTGTTTACATACTTTATAATTCTTTGTATTTAGGATGGCCTTTGGTATTTGCAACTATTCAACTAGTTTTGTATTATACTCCAGGCTTTCTCCTATGGGGGTCTGTTTTTTGAATGTGAACGTTCTTCTATCGTAGTATTATACATTTTATTTGCATGCATTGTACTATTAGTGTTGTCTCATTCCATCTGGGCATTTCTATATCCGGTAGTAAGTACTTACTATGTTGCATTCTAACCTCATATTATCATCTAATGTTTATTAGATTGTGGCTATCAATCTTATGTTTGGATCTGTTTTAGTCGTTCTCTGTTAAGGCATCAAGTAGGCTAGTATTTAGATGGTTATGTATGGGTTAACCTTGCACTTAGGGCAGTGGGTGTTGTTTTCATGTTTCAACTGTCCAATGGGATAATGTGTGTGTGTGATTACTTAAACCGGTGTGACACCAGGCACTGCAGGCTATGACTACGGCTCACTGCCGAAACGCGTAAGCCATTAGTGCCACACCATGTTTCTGTGTGCATGTTGCTGCCATTCACCTGTTTTAATCGTTGTGAACAATAAAGTTGAATTTTAGAAGATTCCGGGAATGCTTTTGTTTTGTTATCCATTGCTTTGCCAGCTTATCCGCGGATATCGGCTCTGGGGAGGTGTGAGCCGCAATCGGGAAAGTCATTGGAGGAACAGACCCTACGATGTGTAAAGGGGTGTGACCTAGTGACGTCTGAGGTACGCAGCTGATTCACGAGGACGCCGAGCCACGCCGGTGAAGACTGAGGAGCACTTGGAGAGGTATACATACATACCCGTGCACCATGAAGTTTAACTGAAGTCTGGTAAGATTGGCCACTAAGCTAGTGGACTGTATTTGCTGCTGCATTATCTTTTGGGCAACCTGCCTGTGTAATATGATTTTAGACTCTGGCATCACGCTATAGTGACCCTTATCCATAAATTGTGTGGACTGGATGTCTGACCTGGTTGCAATTGACTAGAACAGATTTATGATCCCAAGTAACCTTTCTGTGCAAATGTTCAAGATATGCCGCAGCTTTCTCCTCAAGTGTCCCAAATTTTATCGTCCACACATGCAGTGCCCTGCGCTTCCTCTCATACTACGCCTGGAGTTACATTGCAAGACATCGCTTCCCTCATGTTCTCTGCGGTATCTGATGTGTTGTCTGCTTTTCCCATTCTGGAGGGAAAGCGCAAGAGGAAATGTAAAGAATCAGTGAGTATGGTTTCTGACACAGTCGTGACTATTTCGAATGTTCCCTCTCAGAAATCTGAGGAGGAAGATACTTTGATAGCATCTGAGGGTGACTGACAGTGTAATTCCTTCTTCTGATACTGAAGTAGTTTCCTTCAGGTTTAAGCTAGAACACCTCCGTTTTGGTACTTTATACCTGAGTACAGTCTGCTTGCTTTGATTGCACCTGGAGGTGCGCTAATATCTGTAAGTCTGACCATTATCTGGGAATTTTGGTTTCCAAACTGTACTGGGCTATGGATATTGTCTTGTGTCATTCACAGGTATAGGAACTACGATTGCTGCTTGCTGGTTTCCTCTGAGTCTCTTCCCTGCGGGTATACAGTGAGCTGAACCACTGCTAACTGATTCAGCCTGCGTCATTTGCACCATTGGGTGCTCTATGTGAGTATATTTCTACCTCGCACTGTTTTAATATTGGGCAGACGTTTCTAGGCCATATTGGCGCCTCTGTGTCTCCTTCCTCTTAGATTCATCATCACCAGGGACTGAACATCCTTTTGACATAGTGCTGCCTTCCTTTGGACTTTGGAATATAAGTACTTTTATTATATATATATATATTTTATTTTTTATATTGTATTTGTATTACATTTTAGGATCCTACTTATGTGTTTTCAGGAAGCGCCCCTATGGGATTGGTGTACTTTGTATATCCCATTTTTTTCTTTTTAATTCCTTCTTCTGATACTGAAGTTGTATCCTTCAGGTTTAAGCTGGAACGCCTCCGTTTGTTACTTAAGGAGGTTTTGGCTACCTTGGATGACTCCGACACTACTGTCCTAGTCAATCCTAAGAAGTCTAGCAAGCTAAACAAGTATTTTGATGTACCTTCCATGGTGGAGGTTTTCCCTGTACCAGATTGGACTACAGAGATTAATGCTAAGGAATGGGAGAGACCAGGTATTCCTTTTTCTCCATCCCCTATTTTTAAAAAAGAGTCAGCAATAGGAAACACCATCAAGGAGTCTTGGCAGACGGTCCCCAAGGTGGAAGGGGCAATTTCCACTTTAGCTAAGAGAACCACTATTCCCATAGAGGATAGTAGTTCCTTTAAAGATCCTATGGATAAGAAGTTGGAGGGGTTGCTCAAAAAACGATGTATGTACACCAGGGTTTACAATAGCAACCTGTGCTACCGTCACTAGTGCAGTGGCATACTGGTTTGATGCATTGTATGATTCTATTCCAGGATAGGATCAAGGCCCTTAAGTTGGCCAATTCCTTTATTACGGATGCTTCCCTACAGGTTATCAAGCTGGGAGCAAAAATTTCAGAGTTTGCCGTGCTGGCCCGCAGAGCCTTATGGCTGAAATCCTGGTCGGCGGATGTGTTGTCTAAATATAAACTCTTGGCAATTCCTTACAAGGGTAAGACCTTGTTTGGGACGGGCTTGGCTGAAATTATTTTTGACATTACGGGAGGAAAGGGTAATTTCCTCCCTCAGGATAAGAGGAATAAGCAGAAGGGATGTCAGAGTAATTTTTGTTCCTTTCGAAACTTTAAGGGTAAGCCTTCCTCTCCCTCTACCAAACAGGAGCAGTCCAAGCATTCCTGGAGGTCCAACAAGTCTTGGAACAAGGGAAGGCAATCTTAGAAGCCCGCTAATGACTCATTTGACATGAAGGGTCTGCCCCCGATCCGGGACCGGATCTTGTGGGGGGCAGACTTTCCTCCTTTGCTCAGGCTTGGGTTCGGATGTTCAGGATCCCTTGGTGGTGGAGATCGTGTCCCAGGGATACAAACTAGAGTTCTAGACCTTTCCTCCCAGGTGCAGGTTTCTGCTCTCAAGATTATCTGTAGACCAGATAAAGAGAGGCGTTTTTACACTGTGTTCGGGACCTTTCCGACCTGGGAGTGATAGTTCCTGTTCCAATGCAGGAACAGGATCTGGGATTTTACTCCAGTCTGTTCGTGGTTCCCAAAAAGAGGGAACTTTCAGACCAATTTTCGATTTCAAATATCTAAACAAATTCCTCAGAGTACCGTCCTTCAATTTTGGAAACTATTCGTTCTATTCTTCCCTTGGTTCAAGAGGGTCAATTTATGACAACAGTAGATTTAAAGGACGCTTACCTGCATGTTCCCATCCACAGGGATCATCACAAGTTTCTGAGGTTTGCTTTTTCTAGACAAACACTTCCAGTTTGTGGCCCTTCCATTCGGCCTTGCCACAGCTCCCAGGATTTTTTCAAAGGTCCTGGGATCCCTGTTGGCGGTACTCAGGTTGTCAGGCATTGCAGTGGCACCTTATCTGGACGACATTCTGGTTCAGGAGCCATCCTTTCATCAAGCAAACTCCCACACAGAGATGTTATCTTTTCTGCGCTCTCACGGATGGAAGGTGAATTTGGGAAAGAGTTCCTTAATTCCAGCGACAAGGTGTTCTTGGGAACCATAATAGATTCCCTATCAATGAAAATATTTCTGACAGAGGTCAGAAAATCAGATTTTTGATTCTTGTCTGATGCTTGTCGTCTCCTCAGCCGTCAGTGGCTCAATGTATGGAGGTGATTGGTCTGATGGTAGCTGCCATGGACATCATTCAGTTTGCCCGTTTTCACCTCAGACCTCTGCAGTTATGCATGCTCAGTCAGTGGAACGGGGATTATGCGGATCTGTCTCCGTGATTACATCTGGATTAGGGGACAAGAGATTCTCTTCTTTGGTGGTTGTCTCAGGCTCATCTCTCCCAGGGAACCTGCTTCCGTAGACCCACCTGGGTGATTGTGACAAGGCTGCTGGGATGGGGAGCAGTATGGGGCTCTCTAAATGTTCAGGGGACATGGACTCCGGGAGGAGTCTGTTCTACCCATAAACATTCTGGAGCTGAGGGCAATCTTCATTGCTCTTCTGGCCTGGCCTCAGTTAGCTTCGGCCCGGTTTATCAGGTTCCAATTGGAACAACATAACTTCAGTGGCTTACATCAACCATCAGGGAGGTACGCGGAGCTCCTTGGCCATGACGGAGGTAGCCAAGATTATTCAGTGGGCGGAGACAGACAACTGCTGTCTGTATGCAATCCACATTCCAGGAGTGGACATTTGGGAAGCGGATTTTCTGAGCAGACAGACCTTTCACCTGGGGGAGTGGGAACTCCATCCGGAAGTGTTTTCCAGCTTGATTCTCAAATGGGAACAGCTGGAACTGGATCTCATTTGCATCTCGTCAGAATGCCAAGCTTCCGAGGTATGGGTCAAGGAACTTCCCATTTAAGCTACTCTTCACACGATTGAGTACCACATATTCCTGTACCAGAGTGGAAGAGAGGATTTCCTTACTTCACATCAACGTAGAAACTTCAGACCCTCCAATTTCGCCAAAACCACAAAGGAAAACATTTCAACGCGACTAGACCCTAGTGGAACAAAATGGTAGACCTAAAAATGCTAAGCAGAATTCAAGTCCAGTATAAGAATCCAATTCTTCCAGTATGGAAGATTCCTCACCTACCTGAAGAGGACTTTAACAAGAAATTATGTTGGACTCTGTTTCTTGAGTGAGAGGAATTTCAATCCTACCTGAAAAGGACTACAACAAAAGTGTATGATAGAACTCTAAAATTGGTAATCTGAACTAAATATTCATAAAGTACTAAGAAAAATGTTTGAATTATGTTGTTATTGTAGTGACTATAAGATAAAATCTTCCACCTTGCTACTTCCCCTTACCTTTCCTTCCCTCCCCATGCCCATCCCTCACCTACCCTTTCTACCTATTCACCCCCCCCCCCACACATAACCCTCCTTTCCATTTCCACCTTCCACATTACATGTACATGTTCACTTCCATAGCCTGCATGTGGGCTAGATTTGACAATTTAGATGTTATGTATTTGCCTTCACTTAAGGCAACTAAATGGTTTAAAAAGTTTTTATTATGCTGTTTTATACTTGTCATTAATGTTTTATCTTGTTTGGTACATCACATTTTTAATATAACGAAGATTTACTTACATATACTACAATGTAGCTCACAGTGTTAAGAAACTGTTTGGGTTACATGCCCACAAAGAAAGATTTGAAGATTGAATATCTAGGCATCATAGTCCATTTACAAACACCTAAACCCAATAGGATACAAGAGTACGAGCACCTTATTCATAATATAATTCATTTGCACCAATGCATATCAAGGTAATTTCTCACAATGTTAGAGGACTTAACTCGAACATCAAATGGAAAAAGGCTATTCTATTATATAAGGCCATGAAAGCTCACATTGTAATGATACAGGCAACTCACTTCACATCCCAATGCATGCCCAAATATTGGGACAATCTTTACCGTATCCAATATCATGCCATTAGTAACGAAAAGAAGTGTGGTGTTTCTCTACTACTCCATTCCTCATTAAATTTCACGGAGGAAGAGGTGATAAGAAATAAAGGAGGAACATTTTTGATAGTGAGAGGACTAATACAATATACACCAGTTCTATTGGTTAATATATATGCACCAAATGAGCACCAAACCCCTTTTATCTCCAATATCCGTAAACGCCTAACACAATGGAAAAAGGTTTAAAACCATTATAGGAGGAGACTTTAACATGACTCTGGATGACGAGCTTGACAGAACCATAAAAGAAAAGAGTAATATATCTGTTACTCCCAAAACAAAGCACTTACTTAGAGACCTCCTTTTTTACCATAATCTTATTGACTGTTGAAGAGCATTATGTAAACAAGAACGGGACTATACATACTTTTCAGCGGCACACGGTACACATTCAAGAATGGATTACCTACTTACTAGTCGTTTTAATTCCCCTTGTCCATACGGAAAATATTACAAATTGTTCATGGTCTGACCATGCAATTATAGAAATAACACTCAAAGGTTTAATAAATCCACGACGAATGAGATCTTGGACCCTATACCCAAATCTACTAAAAGACGAGATCTTAAAACAAAAATACTCCAACAAATTAGAGTATTTAATTTAATACAGACTTTGCCCTCTCAGCTTTTACGCCAACCTAAGCCATCACTCTCTAAATCTTTAAAAGACCAGAATGAAGCGCTTGACCAGATACTAAATACAGAGGCACTAAATTCAATTAAAGTAGTAGATTCCCAATACTATTTGTATAGTAATAAACCATATAGAATGCTTGCTAACAAATTGAAGGCTATCATTAGGATCACCACAGTACCTCAAATGGTGAAACTACTAATGACCCTTTACACATAGCAAATACATTTGCTGACTATTATGCAACACTATATAACGTTGACGGAACTCGACAAGAAGATAATAAAACTAGACACATTTTTAGTCGTCACAACACTTAGTCAATTATCACAAGAGGAAAGGGATATGTTAAATCACTATGCAAGAAGTTTAATTAGCCATGAAGGACTTAAAAATGAATAAAGCCCCGGGTCCTGATGGATATGAAGGACATTTTTATAAAGACTTCCAATCATCCATAACTAAACAATTAGTTAAACTATTCAATTGCATTATGCAAGGAAACAATATTCCCCCAGAGAGGCTTTTAGCTAGAATATCAGTAATTCCAAAGCCTGGGAAAAACAGACAATATTATAAAAATTATAGGCCTATATCCTAAAGCGATTTACTAAAATGTTATCAAACAGATTAGCCAGACCAATTATGAATTTAAAAACAAACCTGATGACATTCCCACGTCACCACTCAAGGGGGCGCAAAACAGACCAATATGACACTATATAATAACAATAAAAAATATAAATGGTGACTATAATTATTGCATATTAAATGCTATGACTTATCGGTCCAAGGTGTGACCAGTCTCTAAAGATGAAAATTCCACTTGGTTTAGCACTCCTTGGTGTCTTTGTCCTCAGATCACGGCCGCTCCTTCCCAGAAGTAGATCAGAAAAAAGGAATCTGTGATGGTGCAAACAAAACACAGAAGGGCGCTTCCTAGTGTAATAGCGTACAAGATATATATATATATATATATATATATATATATAATGTGTGTGTATATATGTATGTGTGTGTATATGTATATATGTGTATGTATATATATATATATATATATATATATATATATATATATATATACATATACATATACACACACACACCTCCGTCAGGGGCGTAGTCTCCAACAGCAAACAAACAGGCTCTCAGTCAAGTGATAAGTATAAAATCACTTTTAATAAAATAGTATAAAAACAGTGTACAGAAAGTTCCCACTATGTATTTGAAAAAAGGAATCCTTTTTTTTTTTTTTTATTGTGAATTTAATCCACACAGATCCGGTGGGGTTCATTAAGGACAGAGAAGCACCAGACAATGTCCATAAAATAGTAGACCTCATAAATTGGACCTCCACAAAAGGAATGCCTTCTCTGTTTTTTTCCCTGGATGCAGAGAAGGCATTTGATAGAATAAATTGGGAATGCACACAGTTTTGACTAAATTCGGGATAACGTGACCATTTCAGGATGCATTGAAATCCATATACTCTAAGCTTGAAGCGTTTGTAAAACTTTCACGGTATCAATCTAAATCTATTAAAATTAGAAATGGAAGCAGACAAGGGGTGTCCCCTTTCGCCCCTAATATTTGCATTATGCATGGAACCTTTAGCGGCTAGAATTAGAGATCATAAAGATATAACGGGGATCCCATTAGGAAGACATAATTATAAGATATCGTTATTTGTGGACGATGTTATTTTATCTAACTAAACCACTTTTATCACTTGCTCCTTTATACTCATTAATACAAAATTTTGGACAATTATCAGGATACAAATGAAATGAAGATAGATGCAAAGCACTAGATATAAAACTACCACACCATACAAAAAAGTTCCTGGAATGAAACTTTAATTTCTCATGGGCGAAAAAAATTGATTAAATATTTAGGTATTAATACAACCCCAAACGTAAATAACCTATACCAAGCAAATTATTCTTCCATATTTTCCGAAGTTAGAAAGCTAATGACTATTTGGACCAAATATAAAATCTCTTTATATGGAAGGATCATCACCACTAAAATGACGATATTACCAAAACTATTATATATCTTTCGATCCCTTCCTATTTCTGCCCCATTATCAAAACTTCATAAGTTACAAAAATACATTCTAAATTTTATCTGTCAGGGGAAAAGGGGAAGAATTAATTAAAAACGATGTTGCAACACAAAAATGGAGGGGGGAGTGGGCATTCCAGACTTTGTTTCATATTACTATTCCGCACAAATGGCACAGACATTACAATGGTACAGAGTGACGAACATGCTGCAATGGGTAAATCTAGTAGCTGAAATGATAGGAACTAACCAAATCTAAAAACTTTTATGGACAGGAAAACAAAACTGACCAACCCATACAAAAATCTACTTATCAGTCAATCACACTGTACACACATAGAATACGCTAACAAATACATTTTCGTTACTTAATGTTAGGCCAAGAGTTACACCTTTGGTAACGTTGCAATCATCCATAACGGTACAAGTATAGGAGAAGTGGGTAAATAAAGGCCTTTATAGGATTAGGGACACCATAATCAATGGTAAAATCGTTACTTATAATCCGTATGCAGAAATGGAACAAAATATATGGTTTCGTTATTTGCAATTAAAGTCTAGAATTTATGGGGTATTGGGTACTCCAATTGAATCTTTGTAAAAGAGGCCCATCAAAGGCTTAATCTCAAAACTCTATCTTCTATTTAACCTTAAAGACAAAGTCACTAAAACACCAATGATGCTTAAATGAGAGCATGAGCTAAGCAAAATGTGGGGTATAGCCATATGGATAAAACACATAGATAAGGGCTCATCTTTTACATTTAATGCACTATTAAGAGAAAACTATTTGAAAGTTTCACATGGATGGTACTATTACCTGACTAGATTTCACAATTCGGATGACACACTACCCAAATTATGCTACAGTGGTTGTGGGGAATTGGGAACATACACCCACATGTGGTGGGAATGTAATAAAGTTAAAGAAATTTGGGCCAATATATCCTATCTCTTAAGTATAATTTTTTTGGGGGAAAATTACACTTTCTTCTGAACAAGCATTACTCCACTTGCCAGTGGATGGAATATTAAGTAAACATTTGAATTTAGTAGCAATGATATGCAATATTACTAGATTAAACATAGCCAAACAATGGAAAACAGACCCACCTGGGTTGGAATGTATTTTAAAACAGATTGAATATCATTATAACATGTCTAGCACAGTGGCTACCATGCTCAACATGAAAGATACATTTGTAGATCAATGGGAACCATACATAATGTACTACGAGGCACGATGACGCCAGACACCCACACTACGAGTCTAATAAATAAGGCATAGTAAGTATGTTTTGTCCCAAACTATGATATTCCTAACTTTTGAAAAGTGAAAATTGTATAATTTCATGTTGCTCAGATATTTGCCAAGATATTGTGAACTTCCATTATTATGATAACTGTATAAATGAAAAAGAAAGGTAAAGACTTGTGTAGAATAACCACCTACACACTGAAGACTTGATTAACAAATTTGATGTTTATTGTATTTACAAAAATGTACCAAAAACAAAAACGATTCTCTTTGTATCACAAAATACTTGTATATTTAAAATCTTTGTTAAAAATGAAACTAAAAAATATTTCAATAAAAATAAAAAAATAAGCAAAACTATACATTGTTACAAAAACACTCCCATGTGGGCTATATAAATGGATCATCTACAACACATTTATGCAAGGAAACATTTGGTGTATAATGGCCCTTTAAGGAACAGCACTGCCCTACTTGCCCATACACATATTTCTCTTCTGATTGGCTAACCAGATGTGTTTAGCTGAACACATCTAGTTAGCCAATCAGAAGAGAAATATGTGTATGGGCAAAAATCAGCAGCTAGTAGTGTAGGATACTTGCATATTGTTTTTCAACAAGGGATACCAAGAGAACAAAACACATTTTGAAAATAGAAGTGAATATAAAAGTGTATTTAAATTACATGTTCAATCTAAATCATGCAAGTTTAATTTTGACTTTCCTATCCAGTCATTTTCAGCTTGCTAACACAGTCAACACTACTGCTTTCTTCTCCAATAACTGCAATAACTCCAATAAGAATGCAACACTGATTTTTTTTTTCTTGTCCTGTATTTGGGATCTATTACAGGAGATCCCAGTGACTTTTCCAGTAGTGGTTACTTTGTCTTCAGGGCTGTATCTCTTGAGTAAATTGAGGAAGAGAAGAACTCTTCTCATTCAGTTTGCCAGGCCTCCTTAAAGGGACATGAAACCCAAATTTTTTCTTTCATGATTCAGATAGAGAATACAATTTCAAACAACTTTCCAAATTACTGCTATTTTTTAATTTGCTTCCTTTTCATGTTATCATTTGCTGAAAGGTGTATCTAGGCAAGTTCAGGAGCAGCAGAGAACCTAGGCTCTAGCTGTTGATTGGTGGCTGCATATATATACCGATTGTGATTGGCTCACCCATTTGTTTAGTTAGAAACCATTAGTACATTGCTGCTCCTTCAACAAATGATACCAAGAGAATAAAACAGATTAGATAAAAGAAGTAAATTAGAAAGTTGTTTAATATTGTATTCTCTATCTGAATCAGGAAAGAAAATTTGTGGGTTTCATGTCCCTTTAAGATATTCTGATACCTGATCTTTGGTTTGTGTCTGATCTCAGGGCTCAGCATATAAAATGTTCTTATGATTATTATCCTCAATTCATAGATATCCAATTGCAGACTACTACTGGTTTGAAACTTGTATGTGTGGGTGTCTGGGAAAGAGTTCTGACAGATTAAACCAATGGGAGCTATTTACCAGTAGCCAGTTCCAAATACTTAGTTGCCATGGTTACCTAATGGCAGGTATTTCTTGAGCAGTGGTCAGGATATAAGGAAATATCATTTTGTGTTCTGCAGGTAAAAGTAGCAGGATTTAGTTAGTGAATAAGGGAGTAAATGTAAACATTGGGTCGGTTATCAATTCAAGGTTTTAGGCTTGCGATTCTGGTCTGATCCATGAGATGTAAATAGTGTGGGAGATTTTTGGTTTTGGAGTAGTGTTCAGTAAATATTTAGTATGTACATATAAGTTTGCAATGAGCTTATTACGTGCTCTGTGAATTTTCTTGCAAACTAGTCCAGTATGGTTCTGTATTTAATTTAGGCAGTTTTTTTTAACACATTCCTTCTTTATAAAGGGTTGTTTGTTTTTACCATTTTCCTATTCTATGATAATTGATTACATTTTGAGATGGTTTTTGACCATAAAATTACAATCTGATATTTTTTTATTTTTTTTAGGAGAAAAAAAAAAGTTTGACATTGAAATATTTGCTGAACTCCTTCAAAAAGCACTGGCAGAAGTAAAGAAAAAGAGGTCTCGGCCTATTAAAAAGACCAACGAAAAAAAGACTACAAAACCACGGAAAAAACAAAAAGGTAACCATGTTGTTCATCACAAGTTACTTCATATCGAGCTTATGGCGCCAAGTGTTAAAATGTTTAAAAAGTCATGGTTTCTAATGCTGATCAGTGCAAATCTGTGTGTTCATGTGGAAGTAGAACTTACAGTGCGTAGTTGGTTCCAATTTTGCTCTATTAGGTTACAATCTTAGGTACTCACTTTTTTTTTTATTATTCTAAATTATTTTGTGCCATTTATAGGTAAACAAACTGATGAGCAGGAGAACCTTGATGATCCTGATGCAATTGGCTTGTCAGAAGCTGATGCCATGACAGCAGAGAAGGAGAATGAGCAGTCTCTAGATGCCACTGAAAGTCCAGATGTTTCAGGTTGTGCTCCTGTGAAAAAGAGAGTACGGAAGAAAAAAGATAGCAAAGTAAAAGAGGTAGATCAACTAGAATGTCCGAGTGGGGAACCTAAAATTGCAAAAAAGAAAAGAAAATCCAAAAAGAAAGGTAAGTTGCAAAACATAGAATTCTTATCTTTTTTGTTTTCCCATTATACCCTCACAAAAGGTCTTTGGAAAGTAATGCCTTTATAGGTACGAGACACCACTCTTCTAGGTTAGGGTCAATTTTGTTCTGAAACAATTATTATTGGGTTAAAGGGACATTTTTTTTTCTTCCTTGCATTTAAAAT
Source organism: Bombina bombina (assembly GCF_027579735.1). Taxonomy (NCBI): domain Eukaryota; kingdom Metazoa; phylum Chordata; class Amphibia; order Anura; family Bombinatoridae; genus Bombina; species Bombina bombina. The sequence goes on along the minus strand of NC_069500.1, from coordinate 202,944,238 downwards.
AGTTTACAATTTTATTTTCCTTACATAAGGCAGGGACTTCATTCCATACTGTTTGGAAATACAACACCTGGCCATCAGGAGGAGGCAAAGACACCCCAGCCAAAGGCTTAAATATCGCTCTCACTTCCCCTATCCCCCAGTCATTCTTTGCCTTTCGTCACTATAGGAGGTGGCAGAAAAGTGTCAGAAGATTTGGATAGTTCTGTAATGGGTATGTTCCCTTCAAGAAAGGACTGAAGTTTTAAAGGGACATGAAACCCAAACATTTCTGTAGTGATTTAGGTAGAGCATACAATTTTAAACAACTTTCCAGTTTACTTCGATTATCAAATTTGCTTCATTCCCTTGGTATCATTTGTTGAAGGAGCAGCAATCCACTAATGGTTTCTAACTGAACACATGGGTGAGCCAATGACAATCGGTATATATAGGCTGCCACCAATCAGCAGCTAGAAACTAGGCTCTTTGCTGCTCCTGAACTTTTCTAGATAAACCTTTCAGCAAAGGATTACAAGAGAAGGAAGCAAGTTAAATAATAGAAGTAAATTGGAAAGTTGTTTAAAATCACATGCTCTTTCTGAATGATGAAAGAAAATATTTGGGTTTCGTGTCCCTTTAAGTAATCATGTCAGTGAGAGTATTGATGAAAGTTAGAATCTGGAGATGCAGGGAAAGCTTTTCTGCGAACCCATCCAGCTAACGGCTCCTGAGCAATCAGTGTTGATGAGTTTCACTGCTTGCTGTTACACACTCAAGTCCATGTCAGAGCGTTGCTGCAAGACTGTCACACTTGAGAGGCTGTGCCTGTTCCACAGCATGGATCCTGGAGGGTAAGACTGTTTTATATATACACTTTTGCTATACAGGCTCACAGTGTGGCTCTTGTATGCCTCAATAGGATCAAGGGTTAATAATCTCCTTTAGGGAGATTATTTGATCATCTAGGGGTTATTTAGAACTGCTTTAATGTGAGTTTTTGGGCTAATAGACTGTGTACTTTTGGCTTGGAACAAACAGGTTTCACTTTTAGGTTTTTGAGTGTTGCGCAGCTCATAATAGCTTAGCGCCTTTTTCATAGCAGGGGAAGTCCTGTCCTACGCACCATGTGACCGGGTGCGGTCTTTTCATTTTCCTATGATCCTGCTGTGGACATCACTCCTAAGGAGAGCGTTTTCACTCTTAACTGTCTGGGTCTAGGAGGTGGTGAGTGCCCCAGCCATTGGGATTATAAAGGTGCTGTTTTTTTAATAAAACGTTTTTTTGTCCTTCTGTGGGTATATACTTAGCTATGGAGGACTCTAATACTACATTAGTAGGTTCCACTTCTTCTGTACTGATTAATAATTCCTGTTTATATTGTGAGTAGGCCGTGATTTACCCGCCTGCTCAATTTTGTTCAAATTGCCTAAGCACTGTTCTAAAGTCTAAGAAGGGAGACAAGCCTGCTAATACTCATAGCGCTCTTAGCCCCTCTGAGCTGTCTACCTCTCAGGAATCTGTTTCCCGAGAGATTACTACCCTTTCTACGCTACCTGCTCCACATGCAGTTCCCCGCAGCTCAACTAATTCTCCATCTGGAGTTCTTTTTTCTTTTTTTTTCCTGCGGACTTTACCGTGCAGTTACAATCAGTGGTGTCTGCGGCCCTGAGTGACATTAAAAAAATAAACTAGAAGAGTCAAAACTGTGTCGCTCAAATACTCATAGGGGGCGCCCTCCCTAACAATGGACCCTACTAGAGGTATAAGTGTGTATCACTTTTTAACCACAAAAACCGGGTACACAGATAATACAAATACAATTGGTGAAAGCACAACACCACAATAATTGAAATAAGTCCCAACTGGTGTGAATTACAAAAATCAAAGTGAGTCTTTAAGTATAAGATGGTGACGTTGGCAGCTCTCTGTCAAGTAGGTCAAACACTGATGAGAATCCTTGCAAAGGAAAAAAACAGAGGCGCCTCTTAGTGCAGTATCATCAGATAACAAATGCAGCTTGTAAGTATAAGAAAACCACTCACATGCGGTGAAGCACACAATAGTGCTATTGGGGCAGGCCGAGACTTCTGAGCCGCTCAGCTGACTTAACATCCAGCTCTCCTAGACACAGATTCCCAGCAGGTAGCGATGTCACTCTCCTAGTAATACTTTCAGATGTGTAATTACTTATGCACAGAAGTGTGTGATTTACTGACCTGAATAGAAGACTCGTCTTTAATGTATTTTATAGCCTGGCTATTAATTGTAACAATGGTTGACATGCCTAAGATTAGATGCGTAAAAATCTATAATAATTGTTCAAATGAATAGTGTTTTGAATGCGAAAAAGATTAGATACGCAAAAACGTATAATATTCTTTAAATGAGTAGTGTTTTGAATGTATTTTATTTTCTCGCAATTAATTGTAAAAGTGTTTAACACGTTTTAGATAACGAAAGCGAGTCACGAAATAACCATCACCCAAAAGTATGGTATATTTCCTGTTTACCTGTATGATGTCACAGGGGGTGTGTAATAATTCTCATTTTGTGATTGGAGCATGTAGATTCAAATTGGTAGCGATTAAGGAGCATGATAGCAGTCTGAGGAAATGGCGTTGACCGCCGAGAAACGCGTCACTGTTTTAAGTTGTTTTTATGCAATAAATTGTTTTACCACTCCGATTCTGTAAGAATTTGTCATGATACCCGCATACCCGGATCCTGTGGCAAAGGAGTGATACCACATACTAGGAGAGAGTATCACTAGGAGAGTGACATCGCTACCTGCTGGGAACCTGTGTCTAGGAGAGCTGGATGTTGAGTCAGCCGAGCAGCTCAGAAGTCTCGGCCTGCCCCATTAGCACTATTGTGTGCTTTACCATATTTGAGTGGTTTTCTTATACTTGCAAGCTGCATTTATCTGATGATACTGCACTAAGAGGTGCCTCTGTTTGTTTCCTTTCCTAGGATTCTCATCTATGTTTAAACATAGTTCTCCTGACCTAGAGTCATCTAAAATATTTGTCGGATTTAGCTACTATATCCCAGCTATCTGAGGATGAGTTAACCTCTTTTGCTTCAATGGGTGAACTTTCTGAGTCAGAAGCTTCAGTATCTAAACCTCCATAAGATTTAAAGTTGAGCATCTGCTTTTTTTTAATAAAGGAGGTTCTGTCTACGCTACAGGTTCCATAGGCTAAACTCCCTGAGGAACCTAAGATCCCTAAATTAGACAGGGTTTATGAAGACAGGAAGGTCCCTCTGACTTTTCCTGTGCCAGTTAAAATGGCGAACATTATTAGTAACTAATAGGAATATCTTTTTTCCCCTCGTCTACTTTTAAAAAAATTATTCCCGGTCCCTGACTCTCAATTGTTGTTTTGGGGCTCCATCCCTAAAGTGGATGGTGCTATTTCTACGTTGGCTAAGCGTACTACTATCCTCCTGGAGGATATTTCTTCTTTTAAAAACCCTATGGATAAGAAAATGGAAACTTTTCTGTGGAAGATGTGTCAACATACAGGGGTTTTTATTTCAACTGGCGGTAGCTGTAGACGCGGGTGCTGGAGCAACTACCTACTGGTGCGACTCTCTGAGCTCATTGAGGTGGAAACTCCCCTCGAGGATATTCAAGAGAGAATTAAAGCTCTGAGAATGGCTAACTCCATCTGTGATGTGAATATGCATGGATATAGTTAGTCTGCAGATATGACTTCTAAATCCAGACTCATTCCTTTCAAGGGGAAGATTTTATTCGGTCCAGGGCTGGACTCCGTTATTTCTACAGTTACCAGATGGAAAGGTGCCTTCTTACCGCAGGATAAGAAGAATAGGCCTAAGGGACGGCAATTGTCTAATTTTCGTTCTGACAAATTACGACAACAGCAATCTTCATCCAAGTCCGAGCAGCCCAAGTGTTCTTGGAAGCCGGATCAGTCCTGGAATTAGTCCAAACAGACTAAGAAGCCCGCCAAGAACAAATCAGCATGAAGGGGATCGAGTAGGGGTCAGACTGTCTCTCTTTTTTCAGATGCTTGGTTCCAGGATGTACAGGATCCTTGGGTCCTGGAGGTTGTATCTAAGGGATACCGGATGTGATTCCAATAACATCCGCCCAGGGGCAGATACCTACTCTCCAGTCTATCTACAAGACCATAAAAGAGGACTGCCTTTTTAGGTTGCGTACCGGATCACTCCTCTCTAGGAGTAATTGTCCCGGTACCTAAAGCAGAAAGAGGTTTGTAGTTTTATTCAAACCTTTTTGTGGTTTCAAAAAAGGAGGGAACTTTTCGTCCAATTCTGGTTCAGGAAGGACAGTTTATGACCACCATAGACCTGAAGGATGCATACCGTCACGTTCCGATACACGTAACATTTTCAGTTCCTGAGGTTTGCCTTTCTGGACCAGCACTTCCAGTTCATAGCTATTCCGTTTGGCCTAGCTACTGCTCCGAGGATATTTTCGAAGGTTTTGGGGGCTCTTCTAGCCGTTGCCAGAACACAAGGTATTGCAGTAGCGCCTTACCTGGATGATATCTTGGTACAGGCACCATCTTTTTGTCTAGCGGAAGAACATTCAGGGTCTCTTCTCAGTCTTCTTCGATCACATGGATGGAAGATAAACTTGGAAAAGAGTTCTTACTCCAAGTACAAGGGTGAATTTCCTGGGGACAAAAATAGACTCCATATCCATGATAATATTTCTCACAGATCAGAGACGTTGCAAACTAACTTCTGCATGTCTTGCTCTCCAGGCCTCCTTGAGACCCTCAGTGGCCCAGTGTGTGGAGGTGATTGCACTCATGGTGTCCTTTTATGGACATCATTCCCTTTGCCAGATTCCATCTCAGACCCTTACAACTATGCATGCTGAGACAATTGAACAGTGACCATTAAGATCTGTCTCAACAGATTGTGTTGGACAACCTGTCAAGAGACTTGCTCTCTTGGTGGCTCTGTCTAGATAATCTGTCCCAAGGCACGTGCTTCTTAAGACCGTCCTGGGAGATTGACTATGGACGCAAGCTTTTCCGGCTGGGGAGCCGTTTGGGGTGCCAAGAAGGCACAAGGGCTGTGGATTTAGGAAGAGTCCTCCCTTCCGATCAATATATTGGAACTCCCGGGCAATCCTCTTCAATACCAAGCTACCCAGGTACAGGTTGAGGGATCCTCAGGCGGAACTGATAGATGCTCTGTCAGTACCATGGAGGTTCAGACTCCTATATCGTTTTCCTCCATTACTGTTTCTCCGTAGTGTGGTGGCTCGCATCAAGCAGGAGCTTCCATCGTGGCCACAAAGGACGTGATTTGCGGATCTGGTGGGGATGTCCTCATCTCAGTGGAGGTTACCTTGTTGTAGAGATCTACTGATACAGGCTCCCTTCATTCATCAAAATCTAGGTTCTCTGAGGCTGACTGCGTGGACAATTGAATGCTTAGTCTTAGACAAAAGACGGTTTTCTGAGAGTGTTATTGACACTCTCTGATTCAAGCTTGTAAGCCAGTTACTCGTCGTATCTACCATAAAGTGTGGAGGACTTACTTGTACTGGTGTAAAGAGCTTGGCTTTTCCTGGCATAAGGTTAAGGTTGCAGAATTTTATCATTTCTCCAGGATGGACTGGAGAAGGGTCTATCTGCTAGTTCCCGGAAGGGACAGCTATTGGCCCTGTCGATGGCACTGCACAAGAGATTGGCTGAGCTTCTGGATGTGCAGTCCTTTGTTAAGGCTCTGACTAGGATCAGACCTGTGTTTAGATCTGGAGCTCCACCTTGGAGCCTCAATCTTGTTGTTTGTGTTTTGCATCAGGCTCCGTTTGAGCCTATGCATACTGTTGATATTAAATTGTTATCTTGGAAGGTTCTTTCTTTGCTGGCTATTGCCTCTGCGCGCAGAGTTTCTGAGATTTCTATTTGCAATGTAAACCCCCTTATTTTTCTAAAACAACAAAAAAAAGTTGGTTTTACCTACTAAATTAGGGTTCCTCCCTAAGGTTGTGTCGGATAGTAATATTAATCAAGAAATTGTTCCTTCTTTGTGTCCTAATCCTCCTTCAGTGAAGGAATGCTTGCTTCACAATCTAGATGTGGTTCGTGCCTTGAAGTTCTATTTTCAGGCTACTAAGGAATTCAGACAATCTTCCTCTTTTTGTCATCTATACAGGGAAGTGTAAGTGGCAGAAGGCTACTACGATGTCACTATCTTTCTGGTTGAGGAGTGTCATCCGCTAAGCTTATGAGACAGCGGGGTGACAGCCTCCTGAGAGGATAACGACTCATTTCACTAGAGCAGTGGCTTCCTCCTGTGCTTTTAAGAACGAAGCCTCTGTGGATCAGATTTGTAAGGAAGCAGCTTTTGGGAGAAAAGTTTTGCAGGCTGTGGGACCCTCAGAATAGGGTCCGCCTCTTTTTTGTTCCCTCCCGTTATTTTTTCTGTATCCTTTGGAGCTTGGGTATAGTTTTCCCAACAGTAACAAATTAAGTCGTGGACTCTCCCTTCCTTATGGAAGGAAAACATTTATGCTTATCGGATAAATTCCTTTCCTTCCTGGCAGGGAGAGTCAACAACCCGCCCGTAATTTATTTTTTTTGTTGGGCGGCTCCTTTTTTTTATTATTTCGTATGGCACCTTTTATACCCTGATGTTTCTCCTACTTTTCCTTGTTCCCTTGGCTGAATGACTGGGGGATAGGGGAAGTGGGAGTGATATTTAAGCCTTTGGCTGGGTTGTCTTTGCCTCCTCCTGGTGGCCAGGTGTTGTATTTCCCAACAGTAAGGAATGAAGTCGTGGAATCTCCCTGCCAGGAAGGAAAGGAATTTATCTGGTAAGCATATGTTTTTTTTTTTTTTTTTTATAATTTTCAGTTTTATTTTTAAAAATAAAGTCCCTTTGCTGAAATATATACTTTTTGTGTAAATCCATGTAATTTTTTGTGACATGCCATTTTTCCTGATCAGCCAATGAGCTTCTATCCCACAGAACAATTTTGTTAAAAAAAATTAAACTGTGTTAGTGTTCATGCAAAAAATATTAATAAAGTTTTTTTTTTGTTTTTTTTTTGCGTATACTTCCTATGAGAGCACTGTATATGGTACCACTTTATTATTTTGTCTATAAAAATACTCGTTAATTTGAAGTAAATACTTTACCGTATCCCTAGTAAATGACAGTCCTAATGAAACCTTTCTCTCAAATACAGATAAGCATACGGAACAGAAGAACATTGATGCTGATGGCGGGACAGCAGATAAGGAGAATGAAATGTCTCTAAGTGCGCCTGGAAGTTCAGAAGCTTCAGATTCTGCTCCTGTGAAAAAGAAGAGAGCACGGAAGAAAAAAGATAGAAACAAAGAGCCAGAAGAAGATCAAATAGAAATTCAGCCAAAAAAGAAGGAAAAGAAATCCAGCAGAAAAAGTGAGACACATAGTAGCTCTAAGTATATAACTTCAGTTTATTCAAGACACTTCTGATGTAACCTGAAGACAAATTTACATCCCCGCATTTTTCAAAATATAGAAATGAATAGTGTGTAGTGTATCTATTTTTTTTTTTTACTTAATTTGCCATTTTTAATCAAAATTTATATTTACCTATTTATATCAGGATAAAAAAAAACGTATATCCAGCTGAGCACCTCAAAGACCTTCAGATAAGCACAGATAATGTGATAGCAGAACCATTTTATCCATGGTTCTATCTCAGTGTTGTCATTTTCACACAATAAATCTAATACAAGTGTCAGATCCATAAATATAGTAAAGGGAACTATATCTTTTTAGCATTTCTTGCTTCATATAGGCTACAGTGATATTTGCTATCTTTATTACCTGTAGTTATTGGTCTTTATATGATCTTTTACAACAGTGAGTGGCGTCCTTCCTGAAAGCAGGAGGCTATTGTGTTATTGCTTTCTATTCACTTCCTGTTTTACAGTCACTGTGCCTTTACACCTGGTATTCCTCTAGATGAGTTATCCAACATCTTACATGAGATGCAACATTGGACTCTCTTATACAGGGTTTTAAAAATTAAATTAGGTATATTTTTAAATGTTTGGATTATTTAGGGGGTATATAATATATTTCTTTCATGTAAGTGGCAAATGTCCATGAGCTAGTGACGTATGTGAAATACATTCCTACCAGGAGGGGTCAACATTTCTCAAACCTCAAAATGCCTATAAATACACCTCCCACCATACTCATACCTTAATTTTACAAACTTTGCCTCCTATAGAGGCGGTGAAGTGAGATGTGCTTGATTTCTTCTATGATAAGCGCTTCTAAGCATTATGTTTGGGAAGTTTATTTTAATAATTGTTTTCTTACCTGGGGTTCCAGTTCTTTCAATTTGACTTTGTTTTCCAAATATTTTGCAGGGACAAAATAGGTTCGCGAGGACGCAAAATGGCGTTTTCTATTGCATCATTCTTGGTGCAAATTTGTTTTTGCCGTGAAGTTGCACCGATAGTGATGCAAGTCTTGTCATTTCCTGCGTCTTTGTTGACGTTAGTTCTTTTGGCGCAAAGTCGCACTTGTTATGATGCGAGTTGCGCCATTTACTGGAGTTAGCTTTGGCGCCAAAAAATGTTTCACTTCTTTTTGCGCCATACTTGGTGCTAAACATTTTTGTATATTACCCCTCTTCCTTTAATGCTTCTTGTTATCTTTATATGTTAGAGAGCTATGATGCTTATTTTTTTTACATATTACTTTAGCATAAGCATTTTTCTCCAATATAGGTGTGTCCGGTCCACGGCGTCATCCTTACTTGTGGGATATTCTCTTCCCCAACAGGAAATGGCAAAGAGCCCAGCAAAGCTGGTCACATGATCCCTTCTAGGCTCCGCCTTCCCCAGTCATTCTCTTTGCCGTTGCACAGGCAATATCTCCACGGAGATGGCTAAGAGTTTTTTGGCATTTTTCTGGGCTAAAACGATTACTTTATAAGCATATTTAATGGTTTATAACTTTGAAGAGTTATTTTAATCTTGGGAATTCTGTTAAAAAAACGTCAGGCACTGTATTGGACACCTTTTTCACTGGGGGCCTTTTCTAGTTATAGGCAGAGCCTCATTTTCGCGCCACTAATGCGCAGTTGTTTTTGAGAAGCAAGGCATGCAGATGCATGTGTGAGGAGCTCAGATCCACTGAAAAAGCTTATTGAAGGCGTCATTTGGTATCGTATTCCCCTCTGGGCTTGGTTGGGTCTCAGCAAAGCAGATACCAGGGACTGTATAGGGGTTAAATGTAAAAATGGCTCCGGTTCCGTTATTTTAAGAGTTAAAGCTTTCAAATTTGGTGTGCAATACTTTTAAGGCTTTAAGACACTGTGGTGAAATTTTGGTGAATTTAGAACAATTCCTTCATACTTTTGCACATATTCAGTAATAAAGTGTGTTCAGTTTAATATTTAAAGTGACAGTAACGGTTTTATTTTAAAACGTTTTTTGTGCTTTATCAAGTTTATGCCTATTAACATGTCTGAACCATCAGATAGACGATGTTCTGTATGTTCGGAAGCCAAGGTTCCTCTCCATTTAAATATATGTGATGAATGTGACAATCAAAGTAGGGACAGTGATGCCACTGATAATAATGTTGCCCAAAATGATTCCTTAAGTGAGGGGAGTAAGCATGGTACTGCATCATCTCCTATGTCTACACCAGTCTTGCCCACTCAGGAGGTCCCTAGTCCATCTAGTGCGCCAATCCTCCTTACTATGCAACAATTAACGGCTGTAATGGATAATTCTATTAAAAACATTTTAGCCAAAATGCCCACTTATCAGCGAAAGCGCGACTGCTCTGTTTTAGATACTGAAGAGCATGAGGACGCTGATGATAATGGTTCTGACATGCCCTTACACCAGTCTGAAGGGGCCAGGGAGGTTTTGTCTGAGGGAGAAATTTCAGATTCAGGAAAAATTTCTCAACAAGCTGAACCTGACGTTATTACATTCAAATTTAAATTGGAACATCTCCGCGCTCTGCTTAAGGAGGTGTTATGTACTCTGGATGATTGTGACAATTTGGTCATTCCAGAGAAATTATGTAAGATGGACAAGTTCCTAGAGGTCCCGGTGCCCCCCGAAGCTTTTCCTATACCCAAGCGGGTGGCGGACATTGTAAATAAAGAATGGGAAAGGCCCGGCATACCTTTTGTCCCTCCCCCTATATTTAAGAAATTATTTCCTATGGTCGACCCCAGGAAGGACTTATGGCAGACAGTCCCCAAGGTCGAGGGGGCGGTTTCTACTCTAAACAAACGTACCACTATCCCTATAGAAGATGGTTGTGCTTTCAAAGATCCTATGGATAAAAAATTAGAGGGTTTGCTTAAAAAGATGTTTGTTCAGCAAGGTTACCTTCTACAACCAATTTCAGGCATTGTTCCTGTCACTACAGCAGCGTGTTTCTGGTTCGAAGAACTAGAAAAGTCGCTCAATAAAGCATCTTCTTATGAGGAGGTTATGGACAGAGTTCAAGCACTTAAATTGGCTAACTCTTTTACCTTAGACGCCACTTTGCAATTAGCTAGATTAGCGGCGAAAAATTCAGGTTTTGCTATTGTGGCGCGCAGAGCGCTTTGGCTAAAGTCTTGGTCAGCGGATGTGTCCTCCAAGAACAAATTGCTTAACATCCCTTTCAAGGGGAAAACGCTGTTTGGCCCTGACTTGAAAGAGATTATTTCAGACATCACTGGGGGAAAAGGCCACGCCCTTCCTCAGGATAGGTCTTTTAAGGCTAAAAATAAAACAAATTTTCGTCCCTTTCGCAGAAACGGACCAGCCTCAAATTCTACATCCTCTAAGCAAGAGGGTAATTCTTCTCAAACCAAGCCAGCCTGGAGACCGATGCAAGGCTGGAACAAAGGTAAGCAGGCCAAGAAGCCTGCTACCGCTACTAAGACAGCATGAGATGTTGGCCCCCGATCCGGGACCGGATCTGGTGGGGGGCAGACTCTCTCTCTTCGCTCAGGCTTGGGCAAGAGATGTTCAGGATCCTTGGGCGCTAGAAATAGTTTCTCAAGGTTATCTCCTGGAATTCAAGGAACTACCCCCAAGGGGAAGGTTCCACAGGTCTCAATTGTCTTCAGACCAAATAAAAAGACAGGCATTCTTACATTGTGTAGAAGACCTGTTAAAAATGGGAGTGATTCATCCTGTTCCATTAGGAGAACAAGGGATGGGGTTTTACTCCAATCTGTTCATAGTTCCCAAAAAAGAGGGAACATTCAGGCCAATTTTGGATCTCAAGATCCTAAGCAAAATGGAAGCCGTTCGGACAATTCTTCCTACCATCCAGGAAGGTCAATTCATGACCACGGTGGATTTAAAGGATGCGTATCTACATATTCCTATCCACAAGGAACATCATCGGTTCCTAAGGTTCGCCTTTCTGGACAAGCATTACCAGTTTGTGGCACTTCCATTCGGATTAGCCACTGCTCCAAGAATTTTCACAAAGGTACTAGGGTCCCTTCTAGCGGTGCTAAGGCCAAGGGGCATTGCAGTAGTACCTTACTTGGACGACATACTGATTCAAGCGTCGTCTCTGCCACAAGCAAAGGCTCATACGGACATTGTCCTAGCCTTTCTCAGATCTCACGGGTGGAAAGTGAACGTAGAAAAAAGTTCTCTATTCCTGTCAACAAGAGTTCCCTTCTTGGGAACAATAATAGACTCCTTAGAAATGAAGATTTTTCTGACAGAGGCCAGAAAATCAAAACTTCTAAGCTCTTGTCAAGTACTTCATTCTGTTCTTCTTCCTTCCATAGCGCAGTGCATGGAAGTAATAGGTTTGATGGTTGCGGCAATGGACATAGTTCCTTTTGCGCGAATTTATCTAAGACCATTACAACTGTGCATGCTCAGACAGTGGAATGGGGATTATACAGACTTGTCCCCGACGATCCAAGTAGATCAGAGGACCAGAGATTCACTCCGTTGGTGGCTGACCCTGGACAACCTGTCTCAAGGGATGAGCTTCCGCAGACCAGAGTGGGTCATTGTCACGACCGACGCCAGTCTGGTGGGCTGGGGCGCAGTTTGGAAACACCTGAAAGCTCAGGGTCTATGGTCTCGGGAAGAATCTCTTCTCCCGATAAACATTCTGGAACTGAGAGCGATATTCAATGCTCTCAAGGCTTGGCCTCAACTAGCAAAGGCCAAATTCATAAGGTTTCAATCAGACAACATGACGACTGTTGCATATATCAACCATCAGGGGGGAACAAGGAGTTCCCTGGCGATGGAAGAAGTGACCAAAAAAATTCAATGGGCGGAGTATCACTCCTGCCACTTGTCTGCAATCCACATCCCAGGAGTGGAAAATTGGGAAGCGGATTTTCTGAGTCGTCAGACTTTCCATCCGGGGGAGTGGGAACTCCATCCGGAAATCTTTGCCCAAATAACTCAATTATGGGGCATTCCAGACATGGATCTGATGGCGTCTCGTCAGAACTTCAAGGTTCCTTGCTACGGGTCCAGATCCAGGGATCCCAAGGCGACTCTAGTAGATGCACTAGTAGCGCCCTGGACCTTCAACCTAGCTTATGTATTCCCACCGTTTCCTCTCATTCCCAGGCTGGTAGCCATGATCAATCAGGAGAGGGCTTCGGTGATCTTGATAGCTCCTGCGTGGCCACGCAGAACTTGGTATGCAGACCTGGTGAATATGTCATCGGCTCCACCATGGAAGCTACCTTTGAGACGGGACCTTCTTGTTCAAGGTCCGTTCGAACATCCGAATCTGGCCTCACTCCAACTGACTGCTTGGAGATTGAACGCTTGATTTTATCAAAGCGTGGGTTCTCAGATTCTGTCATTGATACTCTTATTCAGGCTAGAAAGCCTGTAACTAGAAAAATTTACCATAAAATATGGAAAAAATATATCTGTTGGTGCGAATCGAAAGGATTCCCATGGAACAAGATAAAAATTCCTAAGATTCTATCCTTTCTACAAGAGGGTTTGGAGAAAGGATTATCTGCAAGTTCTTTGAAGGGACAGATTTCTGCTTTATCTGTTTTACTTCACAAAAAGCTGGCGGCTGTGCCAGATGTTCAAGCTTTTGTTCAGGCTCTGGTTAGAATCAAGCCTGTTTACAAACCTTTGACTCCTCCTTGGAGTCTCAATTTAGTTCTTTCAGTTCTTCAAGGGGTTCCGTTTGAACCCTTACATTCCGTAGATATTAAGTTATTATCTTGGAAAGTTTTGTTTTTGGTTGCAATTTCTTCTGCTAGAAGAGTTTCAGAGTTATCTGCTCTGCAGTGTTCTCCTCCTTATCTGGTGTTCCATGCAGATAAGGTGGTTTTGCGTACTAAACCTGGTTTTCTTCCGAAAGTTGTTTCTAACAAAAATATTAACCAGGAGATAGTTGTGCCTTCTTTGTGTCCGAATCCAGTTTCAAAGAAGGAACGTTTGTTGCACAATTTGGATGTAGTTCGTGCTCTAAAATTCTATTTAGAGGCTACAAAGGATTTCAGACAAACATCTTCCTTGTTTGTTGTTTATTCTGGTAAAAGGAGAGGTCAAAAAGCAACTTCTACCTCTCTCTCTTTTTGGCTTAAAAGCATCATCCGATTGGCTTATGAGACTGCCGGACGGCAGCCTCCTGAAAGAATCACAGCTCATTCCACTAGGGCTGTGGCTTCCACATGGGCCTTCAAGAACGAGGCTTCTGTTGATCAGATATGTAAGGCAGCGACTTGGTCTTCACTGCACACTTTTACCAAATTTTACAAATTTGATACTTTTGCTTCTTCTGAGGCTATTTTTGGGAGAAAAGTTTTGCAAGCCGTGGTGCCTTCCATCTAGGTGACCTGATTTGCTCCCTCCCATCATCCGTGTCCTAAAGCTTTGGTATTGGTTCCCACAAGTAAGGATGACGCCGTGGACCGGACACACCTATGTTGGAGAAAACAGAATTTATGCTTACCTTATAAATTACTTTCTCCAACGGTGTGTCCGGTCCACGGCCCGCCCTGGTTTTTTAATCAGGTCTGATGAATTATTTTCTCTAACTACAGTCACCACGGTATCATATGATTTCTCCTATGCATATTCCTCCTTTACTTCGGTCGAATGACTGGGGAAGGCGGAGCCTAGGAGGGATCATGTGACCAGCTTTGCTGGGCTCTTTGCCATTTCCTGTTGGGGAAGAGAATATCCCACAAGTAAGGATGACGCCGTGGACCGGACACACCGTTGGAGAAAGTAATTTATCAGGTAAGCATAAATTCTGTTTTTCCCATTCCTGAAACTGCTATATGAGGAAATTGGATATTTTTTTTAAATGTTATTTTCTTCTTTTTACATTTTGCAAGATGTCTGTCTGATCCTGCCTCTGATGTTGCTGTAGAAACCATGCTGCCTGAACACAGTTTTACCAAAGCTCAGTGTGTTTGTTGTAAATTAGATGATATTTCTTCATCTCAATTATGTGGCATTTGTCATGACAAGCTGTTGAATGCTGATAATGTTTCTATTAGTACAAATACATCGTCTGTTGTTCCTTCAACGTCTAATGTACTTGATATTCCTGCAAATGTAAAGAATTATATTGTTGCTGCTATAGAAAAGGCAATGTCTGCTATTCTGCCTTCAAATAAACGTAAAAGGTCTTTAAAAACTTCTCATAATTCTGATGAAATTTGTATTGACCGACAACATACTGAAGTATCCTCGGCCGATGAGGATCTCTCTGGTTCAGAGGATCCTGAATCAGACTCTGAAATTGACAAATCTTCCTATCTGTTTAAGATTGATTATGTTCGTTCTTTGTTGAAGGAAGTCTTGGTTACTTTAGGTGTTGAAGAGTCTAGTCCTCTTGATAACAAAGCCAGTAAACGTTTAAATTCTGTTTTTCAACCTCCAAAGGTTGCTCCTGAGGTTTTTCCTATTCCAGATGCTATCTCTGATATTACTAAAGCCTGGTTCTTCTTTTAATCCTTCTTCTAGGTTTAAGAAATTGTATCCTTTACCTGTGGCTATTTTTAGAGTTTTGGGAAAAAGTCCCTAAAGTTGATGGGGCTATTTCCACTCTTGCCAGGAGTACTACTATCCCTATGGAAGATAGTACTTCTTTTAAGGATCCTTTAGACCGGAAGATTGAATCTTATCTCAGAAAAGCTTATTTACATTCTGGCTATATTCTTACACCTGCCATTTCTATGGCTTATGTGGCTGCTGCTTCAACTTTTTGGTTGGACAGTTTAGCTTGTTAGGTAGTAGATCCTGACTTGTCTAGCATTGTTCTTCTACTTCAACATTCCAATCATTTCATTTGTGATGCTATATTTGATGTTATAAAGATCAATGTTAAATCTGTCTTTAGCTATTTTAGCTAGACGAGCTTTATGGCTTAAATCTTGGAATGTTGACATGGTGTTTAAATCTAGATTACTATCTCTATCTTTCCAGGGTAAGAATTTGTTTGGTTCTCAATTGGATTCTATTATTTCCACTATCACTGGGGGGAAGGGAGTTTTTCTACCCCAAGATAAAATGTCTAAGGGTAAATTTAAGGCTCCTAATCGTTTTCGTTCCTTTCGTCAGAATAGAGAGCAAAACACCACTCCTTCCCCTAAGGCCTCTGGTTCCAATTGGAGACAATCTTCAAATTGGATTACAACCAAGCCTTATAAAAAAAACAAATCCAGCCCCCAAGACTGCATGAAGGTTTGTCCCTCAATCCAGTTCAGCTGATGGGGGACAGATTGAAATGATTTCAGGACATTTGGACAGATTCTGTTCAGAATCAGAGAATTCAGAATATTGTGTCTCAAGGGTATCGAATAGGTTTCAGAATAAGATCTCCCGTGGGAAGATTCTTTCTTTATCATGTTCCAACAAATCCTGTGAAGGCCCAGGCTTTTCTGAAATGTGTTTAAGACCTGAAGCTTTCAGGGGTAATTGTACCAGTTCCTCTCCAGAAAACAGCGTTTGGGTTTCTATTCAAATCTATTCATTGTCCCAAAAGAAAAATAATTCTTTCAGATCAGTTCTGGACCTGAAGTTTTTAAATCGTTTTGTAAGAGTCCCAACTTTCAATATGAGTACTATAAGGACTATTCTGCCTTTTGTTCAGCAAGGGCATTCTATGTCCACAATAGACTTACAGGATGGTTATTGTCACATTCCAATTCATCCAGACCACTATCTGTTTCCATTACCAATTTGTCGCTCTTCCATTTGGCCTAGCGACTGCTCCAAGGATCTTTTTGAAGGTTCTTGATGCCCTTCTATCTGTAATCAGAGAGCAGGGTATTGTTGTGGTTCCTTATTTGGATGATATCTTGGTACTAGCTCAGTCTTTTCATTTAGCAATATCTCACACGAAACGACTAGTGTGGTTTATTCAAAGGCATGGTTGGAGGATCAAAATGCAGGATAATCTGAGGATAATCACAAGACAAGGGAACCTCCTAGTGTGATAACGTCATAGCACGATTTCATAATTAGATGAAGAAATATACTCACAAGAGTAGCAGCGCCCAATTGTGCTTAGTAAAGCAGTCCGGGAACTTGCAGTGTCCCAGCTCACTGTCCCAGCGTGAGAGCCGTACTCCCAGGTATTTCTCAAAGGGAAAAAAGCTCAGGCTCTCAGATGTGAAATTAGTTCAAATTTAATAAAATACACATAAAAAAACAGGGGACTGGCAGGAAAATTAAAAGGCTACTTCTCTCTGCTTATCCTCCTTGATCTGTCAGGAGCCTTTGATACTATTGACCATCCTCTTTTGCTCCAAACCCTCCAATCCTTCGGCATTTGTAACACAGCCCTCTCGTGGTTCTCTTCCTACCTTTCTAACCGTACCTTTTAGTGTAGCTTCCTCTGCCCCGTCACTACTTTCTTTTGGGGTACTGCAAGGCTCTGTCCTTGGTCCCTTTCTCAATCTACACGTCATCCATTAGGTTCCCTAATAAAGTCCCACTGGTTCTAATATCATTTGTATGCCGATGATACCCAAATCTACTTCTCTGCACCTGACCTATCTCCTTCCTTGCTAACCCTTTGTCATTAACTGTCTTTCTCAACTCTTTCTGGATGTCCTCTCACTACCTCAAGCTAAATCTCTCCAAAACTGAGCTCCTTATTTTCCATCCTTCTTCCAAAATCTCCACCCCCAATCTCTCTAATTGTCGACAACTCCATCACCCCTACACCGCATGCCCGATGTCTTGGGGTCATATTTGACTCAGATCTTTCTTTCAGTCCTTAGCTAAATCCTGCAGCTTCCACCTTTTAAAAAATCTCTAAAATTAGACGCAGCTAAGATTTTAATCCACTCTCATACTTTCCCACCTCAACTACTGCAATTCTGTCCTTTCTGGTCACCCTAGCTGCGGCCTAGCTCCTTTTTAGAAATCCATAATGAAAGCCTCTGCCTGGCTCATCTTCCTTACATGTCGCTCTTCAGCTGCTGCACCTCTCTGCCAATCCCTTTGCTGGCTTCCTCTTGCCTCCAGGATTAAACGCAGACTTCTGACTCTGACATATAAGGCCCTCAACTGCAGTGCTCCCCCCCCTATACCTCAGACCTTGTCTCCAGATACTCTCCTTCCTGTCCCCTTCACTCTGCTCATGACCTCCTACTCTTCTCCTCTTTTGTTACCTCTTCACATTCCCATTTACAGGACTTCTCCAGACTGACTCACATCTCTGGCTTGCTCCACAAGACTCTCCCCTAGTTTTGAAAGCTTCAAGCGCTCCCTAAAGACTCTTCTGTTCAGGGATGCATACAACCTACACTGACCTTTCTTTATACCAGTTCCTCTCCTCTATTGCTATCCCCTTAAACCCCCTTAGCATGTAAGCCTAAGAACCCAGCTGTTTGTAGATTACCTTCTTAAGAGCTGACTACAATAGTGTGACTCTTCGCAGGGCCCTCTACCCATTTGATCCCTATAAATGTTTCCTTGTATACCACCTATGTTTATAGCGCTGTGGAATCTGTTGGCAATCTACAAATAACCATTAATAATAATTACATACCTAACATTTATTGCTACAGTATAGCGTGGTGCTTGCCTTGAAAGTAATATAGTTTTCATGACAAATGGCTGTAAAATTACTAGCACACATACATATTTGAAGATCTAGTCAACAACCTGAGGCAAACAGTACTAATCAGAAATGGTTTTAACTCTAGCCATAGTCACATGAGCAATGAATTAAACACATGCAGATGCAATAGCAACTCTCACCAATTCTTGTGAGAATCCAAACGGTTTATTACCACAAGCTGCTGCAGCTCATGCTTAGTGTGAACGGTTTACCACGTCACAATATAAATATATAAAACTCTAAGTCAAGGTGATAAAACGTTTCTATAACCACAATACACAACTGTATAGATTTACATGAGCACTGTGTAATATGGTGCACTTTAAGCCAACAAGGCATCTTACAATCCCACAAATACTTTACAGGCAAATACTTTCTCTTGTTAAGTGTAGTCAGTCCACGGGTCATCCATTACTTATGGAATATATCTCTTCCTAACAGGAAGCTGCAAGAGGATCACCCAAGCAGAGCTGCTATATAGCTCCTCCCCTCACATGTCATATTCAGTCATTCTCTTGCAGCCTAACTAAAGATAGGTCGCTGTGAGAGGTCTGTGGTGTTTTTTAACTTAGTTTATTTCTACAATCAAAAGTTTGTTATTTTAAATGGCACCGGAGTGTGCTGTTTGTTCTCAGGCAGCATTAGAAGAAGAATCTGCCTGCGTTTTCTATGATCTTAGCAGACTTAACTAAGATCCACTGGCTATTCTCATCTGAGGAGTGAGGTAACTTCAGAAAAGGGGAATAGCATGCAGGGCCCCCCTGCAAATGAGGTATGTGCAGTAAATTATTTTTCTGAGGAATGGAATTGACTGAGAAAATACTGCTGATACCAATGTAAAGTAAGTTCAGCCTTAAATGCAGTGATAGCGACTGGTATTAGGCTGATGAGTGTGTGTACACTGAATGTATTTTTCTAAGGAATGGAATTGACTCTGAAAATACTGTTAATACTGAAATAATGTATGAGCCTTAACTGCAGTAAAAGCGACTGGTAGCAGGCTTATTAATAACAATTCATAACTTTTCAAATGTATGTTTAAAACGTTTACTGGCATGTTAATCGTTTTTTGTGAGGTACTTGGTGATAAAACTTATTGGGGCATGATTTTTACCACATGGCCATCTTTGTTTTCTGCATAGAAACAGTTATCTGAGCTTCCCCACTGTTGTAATATGAGTGGGAGGGGCCTATTTTAGCGCTTTTTTGCGCAGTAAAAATTCAGTCACAATCTGTCTACTTCATCCTCCATGATCCAGATCGTCTCTAGAGAGCTCAGGGGTCTTCAAAATTCATTTTGAGGGAGGTAATCAGTCACAGCAGACCTGTGACAGTGTGTTTTGACTGTGATAAAAACGTTAATTATTAAATTGTTATCCGTTTTTGGGTATTAAGGGGTTAATCATCCATTTGCTGGTGGGTGCAATCCTTTGCTAACTTAATACATTTACTGTCAAAAATTGGTTGCTATAACTATTTTGGTTCATTGTTATTTCAACTAAGACAGCTTTTTGTGCTTCTTAAAGGCACAGTAGCGTTTTTTATATTGCTTGTAAATTTATTTAGAAAAGTATTTCCAAGCTTGCTAGTCTCATTGCTAGTCTGTTTAAACATGTCTGACACAGATGAATCTCTTTGTTCACTATGTTTAAAGGCCAATGTGGAGCCCAATAGAAATTTGTGTACTAATTGCATTGATGTTACTTTAAATAAATGTCAATCTTTACATGTAAAGAAATTATCACCAGACAACGAGGGGGAAGTTATGCCGACTAACTCTCCTCACGTGTCAGTACCTTCGCCTCCCGCTCAGGAGGTGCGTGATTTTGTGGCGCCAAGTACATCAGGGAGGCCCTTACAAATCACTTTGCAAGACATGGCTACTGTTATGACAGAAGTATTATCTAAATTGCCAGAATTAAGAGGCAAGCGCGATAGCTCTGGGTTAAGGACAGAGCACGCGGATGAGGTGAGAGCCATGTCAGATACTGCGTCACAGTTTGCAGAACATGAAGACGGAGAGCTTCATTCTGTGGGTGACGGATCTGATCCAGGGAGACTGGATTCAGAGATTTCTAATTTTAAATTTAAGCTTGAGAACCTCTGCATATTGCTAGGGGAGGTATTAGCGGCTCTGAATGATTGTAACACGGTTGCAATTCCAGAAAAATTATGTAGGTTGGATAGATACTATGCGGTACCGGTGTGTACTGACGTGTTTCCTATACCTAAAAGGCTTACAGAGATTATTAGCAAGGAGTGGGATAGACCTGGTGTGCCTTTTTCCCCTCCTCCCATATTTAGGAAAATGTTTTCTATAGACGCCACCACACGAGACTTATGGCAGACGGTCCCTAAGGTGGAGGGAGCAGTTTCTACTTTAGCTAAGCGTACCACTATCCCGGTGGAGGATAGTTGTGCCTTTTCAGATCCAATGGATAAGAAATTAGAGGGTTACCTTAAGAAAATGTTCGTTCAACAAGGTTTTATCTTACAGCCACTGTCACGAACGCCGTACCGCTTCAGGCCCTTGACCGCCTTCTAGCTCAACCGGAAGTGTGTGGGGAAAATAATAGTGGAGCACTGGGGGTGCACGCCGCTATTTGCAGCCGGTTCCGCTGCTTGTAATGCAAAAAACGAAAGCATTACGGCAGCAACAAGCAGAGTAAAAAGTAAGTTTAAAAATAAAATACTTTATTTGAACATATTTCTAAAAAGCCAATTTGGCAAAAAGTACAAGGGTAGCAGGTGAAAACCCTCCTTACATGTTTCGTGCCTGTGCTCGGCACTTAATCATAGGAGTGTGATGTGATAGTACAACCCCGGCTATTTAAAGGGGAAGTACCCAATGATGGTAAAGCTATAGAAACACCTGTGGAAAATAGTGTTAAAACTGCTTGCCCTCACCTGCACTATCTATGAACACAGAGAAGTATATTACATTTGAAAAGACGTGTATATATATATATATATATATATGTATGTATGCTAAATTACTTTTTGAAATGTACAATTATAAATAATATATGTGCACATATTTAACCAACAATTTCAACACAATACTATGTCTTTATAAATGCAGATTCAGAGTCAACTCCTGCAGCAGAACTATGCTTATTATCTTGTGTTAAATATATCCAATAACTATGGAGAGTCTTAAATCAAAGGATGGGAAAATGTACTCATACATTCTTATTAATGTTTTTTGATATATTCCATTGTTTGTGCATTCCTAGTTAAACTAGGTATATAATATTTGATAATGAATGTAAATGGAATATCTATCCCAAATTCAATATCCAGAAAAACTAAATTTCTATATACACTATTAAACAATAGACCTGATCAAAATTCTTGTATAATAAATGAGCCTTAAATAGAAAGGCAAAAAGATTTTTTATATGAAAATAATTAATTATTCCACATAAGACATATCCCATTCCCTGTTCAAACCCTGTGGTGCTATTGTTTTAAGTTTATATATCCAAAATAATTCACGTTTAAGCAGCAATTTTTGTTTGTTGCCCCCTCTGATGGGTGACTGAATCTTGTCAATGACTTTAACAGTGATATGTGCTATGTGAGTCATATGTATTTGGTTAAAGTGGACTGCTACCGCCGAATCTTTGTTATAATTTTTAGTGTCCCTAATGTGTTCCCTAATTCGCGATCGGAGCTCCCTGGTCGTCTGACCAATGTATTGTAGGGAGCAAAGAGAACATTCTATTAGATAGACCACGAATTCTGTCTTACAGTTTGCATAGAATTCCATATTATATCTTTCATGAGTTGCTGAACTAGTAAAGGTATCACTTTTTTCTATAACTTCACATGTAATGCACGGTCTAGTTCCACATTTATATGTCCCCTTTGTCCTTATCCAATTACTCCCCTGTTTTTTTCTTGTTGTTGTATTTACCATACTGGGGACCAACCTGGTTCCCAGTGTCGGGACATTAACAAATTTGTTAGAAAATTGACATTAAAACGCTTTTTCAATTTGCAAAAGGAAGAATCAGTATTAGGAGCATGTGAGAATGATAATCCAGATTCAATGGTTGACCATAGTATTGTAGATGAGATGAGCTCAGGGACCCTAAAATTTGGCGACTGTATAACACTAAACGAATTGAAATCTCTAGAAGATAATTATGGTCCAGAGGACAGTGATATACAGCCGCCTAAGAGGGGGAAGTCTGAGTTCTATCCCACTAACTTTAGGGGCCCATATATAAATCTGTACCAGAGGAGAGTCCAGAAGGATTTGTTAGATTTAGAGATGCAGATAAAAACAAAGGGCACTTTTGGGAAACCAAACCTTACAAAAGCAGAATTTAAAGCATTACACAAATTACAACAAAATGATAGTATTGTGATAAGAATATCTGACAAGGGTGGTAATGTAGTAGTCCTAGACAAGGACTACTACTGCAATGAGGCTTACAGACAACTGTCAGACACTAAAACATACAGAAAGCTGGATAGAAATCCATCACAGATATTTAAGGCTAAATTGTATTCAATAGTCGAACAGGGTATAGCTATTAATGTCTTCACTGAGGAACAGGTAAAAAATATGATACCGGATTATCCATTAGTGCCTATATTCCATCATGTGCCTAAAACACATAAAAACATGACCTCTCCTCCAGGAAGACCTATCATTTCAGGCATTGGCTCTATGTTTGAGCCATTGTCTGAATGGGTAGATTCTATACTCCAGCCCTTGGTTAAAAGCCTCAACAGCTATCTACGTGATTCAACACATTTGTTGAATTGTTTGGAACATATTGAATGGAATAAGGAGTTCAGATGGGTGGCTATTGATGCCACCTCTCTTTATTCAAGTATACCCCATGCACTAGGATTAAAAGCTATCAGATACTTTTTGGATACAGCCACACGCTACTCTTTAGAATTCAAATTATTCTTTTGTGAAATTATAGAATTCTTATTGAAACATAATTTCTTTATGTTTAATAATGAATATTACGTGCAGGTTTGTGGCACAGCGATGGGGGCAAAATTTGCCCCCTCGTTTGCCAACCTGTATGTAGCGTGGTGGGAAGATCTATACCTTTACACTTTGTCTAATCCATTTGCAAAGCACATTATTCAGTACATGCGATTAATAGATGATCTTATATTTATAGTGGAGGATAAACTTGAATTAAGCACTTTTTTAGAGTATGTGAATAGTAACGACTTAAATCTGAGATTCACAGGTGAATTACAACAATATAAAATATGTTTCTTAGATTTAGAACTCATAGGTGATCCAGAAAGAGGTACAATATTGACTGACACATATCGCAAACCAACAGCTGGAAACACCATACTCCATGCCAAATCATGCCATCCTCCACATTTAATTAGATCAATTCCCAAAGCTCAGTATATTAGAATGAGAAGAAATACTAACTGCAATGAGAAATTTAATACACAATGTACTGATCTTACAAATAGATTAAAGCAGAGAGGATACTCGATGAAAATTCTTAATGAATCGCACGAGAAGATTAAGTATAAAACCCAAAGTGAAGTAATAACATCTAAGAAAAGAGCAGATCAGGATTTTAGTAAGGATAAAATTGTCTTTACTACCGAGTATTCCAAACAATTTAATGAAATCACAGCTATTCTTAGAAAACATCTGCATATATTAAAGGAAGATGAATCTTTGGGCAATATTTTTCAAACATGTAAATTTGTGTCCAAAAAGCCCCCGACACTGGGAACCAGGTTGGTCCCCAGTATGGTAAATACAACAACAAGAAAAAAACAGGGGAGTAATTGGATAAGGACAAAGGGGACATATAAATGTGGCACTAGACCGTGCATTACATGTGAAGTTATAGAAAAAAGTGATACCTTTACTAGTTCAGCAACTCATGAAAGATATAATATGGAATTCTATGCAAACTGTAAGACAGAATTCGTGGTCTATCTAATAGAATGTTCTCTTTGCTCCCTACAATACATTGGTCAGACGACCAGGGAGCTCCGATCGCGAATTAGGGAACACATTAGGGACACTAAAAATTATAACAAAGATTCGGCGGTAGCAGTCCACTTTAACCAAATACATATGACTCACATAGCACATATCACTGTTAAAGTCATTGACAAGATTCAGTCACCCATCAGAGGGGGCAACAAACAAAAATTGCTGCTTAAACGTGAATTATTTTGGATATATAAACTTAAAACAATAGCACCACAGGGTTTGAACAGGGAATGGGATATGTCTTATGTGGAATAATTAATTATTTTCATATAAAAAATCTTTTTGCCTTTCTATTTAAGGCTCATTTATTATACAAGAATTTTGATCAGGTCTATTGTTTAATAGTGTATATAGAAATTTAGTTTTTCTGGATATTGAATTTGGGATAGATATTCCATTTACATTCATTATCAAATATTATATACCTAGTTTAACTAGGAATGCACAAACAATGGAATATATCAAAAAACATTAATAAGAATGTATGAGTACATTTTCCCATCCTTTGATTTAAGACTCTCCATAGTTATTGGATATATTTAACACAAGATAATAAGCATAGTTCTGCTGCAGGAGTTGACTCTGAATCTGCATTTATAAAGACATAGTATTGTGTTGAAATTGTTGGTTAAATATGTGCACATATATTATTTATAATTGTACATTTCAAAAAGTAATTTAGCATATATATATATATATATATATATATATATATATATATATATATATATATATATATATATATATATATATATATATATATATATATATATATATATATATATATATATATATATATATATGTATATATATATATATGTCTTTTCAAATGTAATATACTTCTGTGTTCATAGATAGTGCAGGTGAGGGCAAGCAGTTTTAACACTATTTTCCACAGGTGTTTCTATAGCTTTACCATCATTGGGTACTTCCCCTTTAAATAGCCGGGGTTGTACTATCACATCACACTCCTATGATTAAGTGCCGAGCACAGGCACGAAACATGTAAGGAGGGTTTTCACCTGCTACCCTTGTACTTTTTGCCAAATTGGCTTTTTAGAAATATGTTCAAATAAAGTATTTTATTTTTAAACTTACTTTTTACTCTGCTTGTTGCTGCCGTAATTCTTTCGTTTTTATCTTACAGCCCCTTGCATGCATTGCGCCTGTCACTGCTGCGGTGGCATTCTGGTTTGAGTCTCTGGAAGAGGCCCTTAGCACAGCTCCATTGGATGAAATTATGAACAAGCTTAAAGCACTTAAGCTAGCTAACGCATTTGTTTCTGATGCCGTCGTACATTTAACCAAACTTACGGCTAAGAACTCCGGATTCGCCATCCAAGAGCGCAATGGCTTAAATCCTGGTCAGCTGACGTGACATCTAAATTGCTTAATATTCCTTTCAAAGGGCAGACCTTATTCGGGCCCGGCTTGAAAGAAATTATAGCTGACATTACGGGAGGTAAGGGCCATGCTCTACCTCAGGACAGGGCCAAATCAAAGGCCAAACAGTCTAATTTTCGTGCCTTTCGTAACTTCAAGGCAGGAGCAGCATCAACTTCCTCCGCTCCAAAACAGGAAGGAGCTGTTGCTCGTTACAGGCAGGGCTGGAAGGTTAACCAGTCCTGGAACAAGGGCAAGCAGGCCAAGAAACCTGCTGCTGCCCCTAAGACAGCATGAAGAGAGGGCCCCCTATCCGGAAACGGATCTAGTGGGGGGCAGACTTTCTCTCTTCGCCCAGGCTTGGGAAAGAGATGTCCAGGATCCCTGGGCGTTGGAGATCATATCTCAGGGATATCTCCTGGACTTCAAAACTTCTCCTCCACGAGGGAGATTTCATCTTTCAAGGTTATCAGCAAACCAAATAAAGAAAGAGGCGTTTCTACGCTGTGTACAAGACCTCTTACTGATGGGGGTGATCCACCCAGTTCCGCGGACGGAACACGGGCAAGGATTCTATTCAAATCTATTTGTGGTTCCCAAGAAAGAGGGAACCTTCAGACCAATCTTGGACTTAAAAATCCTAAACAAATTTCTATGAGTTCCATCATTCAAAATGGAAACTATTCGAACCATCCTTCCCATGATCCAAGAGGGTCAGTACATGACCACAGTGGACTTAAAGGATGCCTACCTTCACATACCGATTCACAAGGATCATTATCGGTACCTAAGATTTGCTTTCCTAGACAGGCATTACCAGTTTGTAGCTCTTCCCTTCGGATTAGCTACGGCTCCAAGAATCTTTACAAAAGTTCTGGGCTCACTTCTGGCGGTACTAAGACCGCGAGGCATAGCGGTGACTCCGTACCTAGACGACATTCTGATACAAGCGTCAAGTTTTCAAACTGCCAAGTCTCATACAGAGATAGTTGTGGCATTTCTGAGGTCGCATGGGTGGAAGGTGAACGTGGAAAAGAGTTCTCTATTACCACTTACAAGGGTTCCCTTTCTAGGGACTCTTATAGATTCTGTAGAGATGAAAATTTACCTGATAGAGGCCAGGTTATCAAAACTTCTAAATGCTTGCCGTGTCCTTCATTCCATCCCACACCCGTCAGTAGCTCAGTGCATGGAAGTAATCGGCTTAATGGTAGCGGCAATGGATATAGTACCATTTGCGCGCCTGCATCTCAGACCGCTGCAATTGTGCATGCTAAGTCAGTGGAACGGGGATTACTCAGATTTGTCCCCCCTACTAAATCTGGATCAAGAGACCAGAGATTATCTTCTATGGTGGCTTTCTCGGCCACATCTGTCCAAGGGGATGACCTTTTGCAGGCCAGATTGGACGATTGTAACAACAGACGCCAGCCTTCTAGGCTGGGGCGCAGTCTGGAACTCCCTGAAGGCTCAGGGATTATGGACTCAGGAGGAGAAACTCCTCCCAATAAATATTCTGGAATTAAGAGCAATATTCAATGCTCTCCTAGCTTGGCCTCAGTTAGCAACTCTGAGGTTCATCAGATTTCAGTCGGACAACATCACGACTGTGGCTTACATCAACCATCAAGGGGGAACCAGAAGTTCCCTAGCGATGTTGGAAGTCTCAAAGATAATTCGCTGGGCAGAGTCTCACTCTTGCCACCTGTCAGCGATTTACATCCCAGGCGTGGAGAACTGGGAGGCGGATTTTCTAAGTCGCCAGACTTTTCATCCAGGGGGAGTGGGAACTTCATCCGGAGGTCTTTGCTCAACTGATTCATCGTTGGGGCAAACTAGATCTGGATCTCATGGCGTCTCGCCAGAACGCCAAGCTTCCTTGTTATGGATCCAGGTCCAGGGACCCGGGAGCGGTGCTGATAGATGCTCTGACAGCCCCTTGGGTCTTCAACATGGCTTATGTGTTTCCACCATTCCCGATGCTTCCTCGTTTGATTGCCAAGATCAAACAGGAGAGAGCTTCAGTGATTCTGATAGCGTCTGCGTGGCCACGCAGGACCTGGTATGCAGACCTAGTGGACATGTCGTCCTGTCCACCGTGGTCTCTGCCTCTGAGACAGGACCTTCTAATTCATGGTCCTTTCAACTATCCAAATCTAATTTCTCTGAGGCTGACTGCATGGAGATTGAACGCTTGATTCTATCAAAGCGTGGCTTCTCGGAGTCGGTTATTGATACCTTAATACAGGCTAGGAAGCCTGTTACCAGAAAAATTTACCATAAGATATGGCGTAAATATTTATATTGGTGCGAATCCAAGAGTTACTCATGGAGTAAGGTTAGGATTCCTAGGATATTGTCCTTTCTACAAGAGGGTTTAGAAAAGGGCTTATCTTCTAGTTCGTTAAAGGGACAGATTTCTGCTCTGTCTATTCTTCTACACAAACGTCTGGCTGAAGTTCCAGACGTTCAGGCTTTTTGTCAGGCTTTAGCTAGGATTAAGCCTGTGTTTAAGATTGTTGCTCCGCCGTGGAGCTTAAACTTAGTTCTTAACGTTCTTCAAGGCGTTCCATTTGAACCCCTTCATTCCATTGATATCAAGCTGTTATCCTGGAAGGTTCTGTTTTTGATGGCTATTTCCTCGGCTTGAAGAGTCTCTGAGTTATCTGCTTTACATTGTGATTCTCCTTATCTGATTTTTCATTCAGACAAGGTAGTTATGCGTACTAAACCTGGGTTCTTACCTAAGGTAGTTACTAACAGGAATATCAATCAAGAGATTGTTGTTCCTTCACTGTGTCCTAACCCTTCTTCAAAGAAGGAACGACTTTTGCATAATCTGGACGTAGTCCGTGCCCTGAAATTCTATTTGCAGGCAACTAAAGATTTTCGTCAAACTTCTTCCCTGTTTGTCGTTTACTCTGGACAGAGAAGAGGTCAAAAGGCTTTGGCTACCTCTCTCTCTTTTTGGCTTCGTAGCATAATACGTTTAGCCTATGAGACTGCTGGACAGCAGCCTCCTGAAAGGATTACAGCTCATTCTACTAGAGCTGTGGCTTCCACCTGGGCCTTTAAAAATGAGGCCTCAGTTGAACAGATTTGCAAGGCTGCAACTTGGTCTTCACTTCACACTTTTTCAAAATTTTACAAATTTGACACTTTTGCTTCTTCGGAGGCTATTTTTGGGAGAAAGGTACTTCAGGCAGTGGTTCCTTTTGTTTAATGTTCCTGCCTTGTCCCTCCCTTCATCCGTGTACTTTAGCTTTGGTATTGGTATTCCATAAGTAATGGATGACCCGTGGACTGACTACACTTAACAAGAGAAAACATAATTTATGCTTACCTGATAAATTTATTTCTCTTGTAGTATAGTCAGTCCACGGCCCGCCCTGTCTTTAAGGCAGATCTAAATTTTTAATTAAACTCCAGTCACCACTGCACCCTATGGTTTCTCCTTTTCTCGTCTGCTTTGGTCGAATGACTGAATATGACATGTGAGGGGAGGAGCTATATAGCAGCTCTGCTTGGGTGATCCTCTTGCAGCTTCCTGTTAGGAAGAGATATATTCCATAAGTAATGGATGACCCGTGGACTGACTACACTACAAGAGAAATAAATTTATCAGGTAAGCATAAATTATTTTTTTTCTTCTTCTCAAGCATCCAGCTACACACTATATACTCCATTGTCCCCAGTTCATAGGCTGTCTATTTAAGGTAATTCAAGGTTGTGGCATGTTTTTTTTGTTGTTATTTATTACTGTTGATTGATTATTTTTCTTGTTTGGATGTACAGGAAAAGAGAGTAGCCCAAATAATCCTAGTACAGCAAATGCCTTTGAACAAGATTTAGAAAATGATGAAGTCTTGTGTGCTGAAGAACCATCTTCTCCCAAGATGAACCCTAAGAAAAAGAGGAAAACAAAGAAAAAGAAACTTAACACTATTGAGTCAGAAGAAGAGGAACATGTGGATATGTCACCGGTACCAAAAAAAAAAAGCAAACTCAAAACCAATGAAATAGTCAATGGTAACGTGTTATTTTTTTTAATATATATAAAATATATATTTAGGTCTTTTATTGCTGTGATTGCTCTTGTAATCCTTTGTAGTTTCTTATGTTATTCTAGGTCTTCCTAACTCTATTCTGTACTGATTAAGGCCTAAAGGTTGTTGTAAATGTCATCATTAAAAAGCTGGTCCTAGATGTTACCTATTATAGGACTTGCTTTAATGACCTAAATGTCTTTATTTTGCCCACCGTAGTGAGCGCTGATGCACTGGAAGATCATATGGAGTATGATGATGATGTTTTTGAAAATGCAGAAAGTAGTACATGTGGGCAAATGGAGGAGCCTATCTGTGGAAGTGAAGTAACCCTTGTCAACACTGGGAGCAGCAGTGCTACTGATGAGTTAAATAGGTATAAATTGTCCAGTGTATTCATAGAGAAGTGAATATATTAATGGGTTAAATAACTGAAAAGTTATTACAGCTCTTACAGTCGTAATGTCACTGTCTTTTTAACATTAAATCCATCTATAGTTGGAAATTTCAGTTACTTGCATCTGTAGTTAATGTAGTAAATATGGAACAAAGCACACCTGAAGAATCCGCTGTCACTTTACTTTGTTTTATTTATTTTTTTATCTTTCCTCCATTGCATACAATACTGTACCTATTTTGAAAAACATATAGTCCTAAATCTAGGATGCCTAATCATTCTTTCATTATATGAAATTCAATCCTTTGTGTTAATTCCCTTTACATTTCGCAGCATACAAGAGAAGATCCTGAATACAGAAGCTCCTGATTCTGATCATATGTCGGATGGACCACTTGCTGATCAACTAAAATCAGAAGGAGAAAGCTATGATAATAATAATGTTGAGGTTCAAAATATAAAGGTACATTTTATTCTGTTTCATGTGAAGTTGTACAATATTTAAGATGCCAGCAAAACTTTACATACCGTGTTTTATAATCCTATGCATTAAAGGGACAGTATACTATTAAATTGTTTTTCCCTTAATGTGTTTCCAATTACTTTTTCTCTTGTAAAGGTGTATCCAGTCCACGGGTTCATCCATTACTTGTGGGTTATTCTCCTTCCCAACAGGAAGCTGCAAGAGGACACCCACAGCAGAGCTGTCTATATAGCTCCTCCCCTAACTGCCACCCCCAGTCATTCTCTTGCAGCTCTCGACAAGAAAGGAAGTATCAAGAGAGATGTGGTGACTTAGTGTAGTTTTTACCTTCAATCAAAAAGCCTGCTGCTGCCTCTAAGACAGCTTGAAGGAGTAGCCCCCGATCCGGGACCGGATCTAGTGGGGGGCAGACTTTCTCTCTTCACCCCCAGGCTTGGGCAAGAGACGTCCAGGATCCCTGGGCTCTGGAGATTGTTTCCCAGGGATATCTTCTGGATTTCAAAGCTTCATCTCCAAAGGGGAGATTTCATCTCTCACAATTATCTGCAAACCAGATAAAGAGAGAGGCATTCTTACATTGCGTTCAAGACCTACTAGTTATGGGAGTGATCCACCCAGTTCCAAAGGAGGAACAGGGGCAGGGTTTCTATTCAAATCTGTTTATAGTTCCCAAGAAAGAGGGAACTTTCAGACCAATCTTGGATCTCAAGATCCTAAACAAATTTCTCAGGGTCCCATCCTTCAAGATGGAGACTATTCGAACCATCCTACCTATGATCCAGGAGGGTCAATATATGACTACCGTGGATTTAAAGGATGCTTATCTACATATTCCGATACACAGGGATCATCATCTGTTTCTCAAGTTCGCCTTCCTAGACGGGCATTACCAGTTTGTGGCTCTTCCCTTTGGGTTAGCCACGGCACCAAGAATCTTTACGAAGGTTCTAGGGTCCCTTCTGGCGGTTCTAAGACCGCGGGGTATAGCAGTAGCCCCTTACCTAGACGACATCCTGATACAGGCGTCAACTTTTCAAATCGCCAGGTCCCATACGGACATTGTTCTGGCATTCCTAAGGTCTCACGGGTGGAAGGTGAACAAAGGAAAGAGTTCTCTCTCACCTCTCACAAGAGTTTCCTTCCTAGGAACTCTGATAGATTCAGTAGAAATGAAGATTTATCTGACAGAGGTCAGGTTGTCAAAACTTCTAGCTTCCTGCCGTGCTCTTTATTCGATTTCTCGTCCATCAGTGGCTCAGTGTATGGAGGTAATCGGATTAATGGTAGCGGCAATGGACATAGTTCCGTTTGCCCGCCTACATCTCAGACCACTGCAACTTTGCATGCTCAATCAGTGGAATGGGGATTACAAAGATTTGTCCCCTCTACTAAATCTGGATCAAGAGACCAGGGATTCTCTTCTCTGGTGGCTATCTCGGGTCCATCTGTCCAAGGGAATGAGTTTCCGCAGGCCAGAATGGACTATAGTAACAACAGATGCCAGCCTTCTGGGCTGCAGTCTGGAACTCCCTGAAGGCTCAGGGTTCGTGGACTCAGGAGGAGAGGCCCTCCTTCCGATAAACATTCTGGAACTAAGAGCGATATTCATTGCTCTTCAGGCTTGGCCTCAGCTAGCTGCGGTCAGGTTCATCAGATTTCAGTCGGACAACATCACGACTGTAGTCTATATCAACCATCAGGGGGGAACAAGGAGCCCCCTGACAATGTTGGAGGTTTCAAAGATAATTCTATGGGCAGAGGTTCACTCTTGCCATCTCTCAGCTATCCCAGGAGTAGAGAACTGGGAGGCGGATTTTCTAAGTCGGCAGACTTTTCATCTGGGGGAGTGGGAGCTCCATCCGGAGGTATTTGCCCAGTTGATCCAACTTTGGGGCAAACCAGAACTGGATCTCATGGCGTCTCGTCAGAACGCCAAGCTTCCTTGTTACGGGTCCAGGTCTAGGGTTCCCAAGGCAGCGCTGATAGATGAGGGTTACTCATGGAGTAAGGTCAGGATTCCTAGGATATTATCTTTTCTCCAAGAAGGATTGGAGAAGGGTTTGTCAGCTAGTTCCTTAAAGGGACAGATTTCTGCTCTGTCCTTTTGCACAAACGTCTGGCTGAGGTTCCAGACGTTCAGACGTTTTGTCAGGCTTTAGTTAGAATCAAGCCTGTGTTTAAACCTGTTGCTCCGCCATGGAGTTTAAATTTAGTTCTTAAAGTTCTTCAAGGGGTTCCGTTTGAACCTTTGCATTCCATAGATATTAAGCTTTTATCTTGGAAAGTTCTGTTTTTAGTAGCTATCTCCTCGGCTCGAAGAGTTTCGGAGTTATCTGCTTTACAATGTGATTCCCCTTATCTGATTTTCCATGCAGATAAGGTAGTTTTGCGTACTAAACCTGGGTTTCTTCCTAAAGTAGTATCTAATAAGAATATCAATCAGAAGATTGTTGTTCCTTCATTATGTCCTAATCCTTCCTCAAAGAAGGAACGTCTTTTACACAATCTTGATGTGGTTCGTGCTTTAAAGTTTTATTTACAAGCTACGAAGGATTTTCGTCAAACATCTGCTTTGTTTGTTGTCTACTCTGGACAGAGGAGAGGCCAAAAGGTTTCGGCGACTTCTCTTTCTTTTTGGCTAAGAAGTATAATACGCTTAGCTTATGAGACTGCTGGCCAGCAGCCTCCTGAAAGAATTACAGCTCATTCTTCTAGAGCAGTAGCTTCCACATGGGCTTTTAAACATGAGGCCTCTGTTGAACAGATTTGTAAGGCGGCGACTTGGTCTACACTTCATACCTTTTCAAAATTCTATAAATTTTATACTTTTGCTTCTTCTGAGGCTATTTTTGGGAGAAAGGTCTTACAGGCAGTGGTGCCTTCCGTTTAAGTTCCTGCCTTGTCCCTCCCTTCATCCATGTCCCAAAGCTTTGGTATTGGTACCACAAGTAATGGATGAACCCATGGACTGGATACACCTTTACAAGAGAAAACAAAATTTATGCTTACCTGATAAATTTATTTCTCTTGTGGTGTATCCAGTCCACGGCCCGCGCTGTCATTTTTAAGGCAGGTGTGTTTTTTTTATTTTTAAACTACAGTCACCACTGCACCCTATAGTTTCTCCTTTTTTTCTTGCTTGTGTTCGGTCGAATGACTGGGGGTGGCTGTTAGGGGAGGAGCTATATAGACAGCTCTGCTGTGGGTGTCCTCTTGCAGCTTCCTGTTGGGAAGGAGAATATCCCACAAGTAATGGATGAACCCGTGGACTGGATACACCACAAGAGAAATTAATTTATCAGGTAAGCATACATTTTGTTTTTTACCAGCTGCAGAGTATAAAATGTATGAGATTTGCTTTTTTAAGGTTTATTTGTGTATATGAATTAGCTGATTTTGTGTTTTGAAGCCACAACCTAATAAAATGGGTTGAGCTTGTAGGTATAATCAGATCTCATTACTTTATCACATTGTGTACATTTACCTGCTTCTTAATCTTATATTTGTCCATAAACCAATCACCAATACTTGGAGAGAACAATGGAAAATTAACATGTTATTACCTATCTCTTCTATAACACACTGGGAGTGTAATTTCTTCTACTGGCTGTGTTTACACAGCTTGGCCTTGAGGCCAAAAACTTTCAGGATGGGTGGTGATACAACAGGCTAAATAAACTAATTCAAATTCCAATGTAAGGTTAATGTAAATACTTGTAAACAATTTAATACACTCCAGCAGGTAAAGTGGATTATTGGGAACAAATTAAAGGGAAGAACATTTTTGAGTAAACTGTCCCTTTAAGGTTTTAATGTTCGACAGCTGTGGTGTGTAAATATCTTAACATGTTCTAGTAGTAAAAAGCAGAAGGAGGATAATACTACAACCATCATTAAAAGTAATGCAATTCAGCGCTCAATAGTAACCTTCATAATTGGCTTTATTGATATATTACAATGAAAACCAGCAACAAGTTTACTTATTGCACAATACATTTGTTTAAAAGGCTTATCAGAAATATTACAAATCTTATATAACAAGAAGTGCATATAAACACACATAACCACAAGTAGTTTCACTTAATAGAAGTATCCTATATCAAGAGGTGCGCTTTAAATGTAAGTAGTGTCCGTGGTTAGTTGGGGACCTGCATATATCACAAAAAAGTACATAATAAAAGCAAATAGCTCATCTACATAACATAGCAAATAAAATAATATAGCTTTACATTCATAGGAAGGGAAAGAACACTCATGAAAGTACATTTCTCCAGTAAGGATTTTTTAGTTCCATGACACATAATGGAATGGGCATATCTTTGTGTGTTTCCTCAGTATGGACTCTGGTAATCTATTATTTCTGTAGACCATCTTCTGTAAAATATTATTGTAAGAGCACAAATTTTTTAATTGAAATTACTTGCACTATTTATTTCATGTAAATGGCAAGAGTCCATGAGCTAGTGACGTATGGGATATACATTCCTTCCAGCAGGGGGCAAAGTTTCCCAAACCTCAAAATGCCTATAAATACACCTCCCACCACACACATACTTCAGTTTTACAAACTTTGCCTCCTATGGAGGTGGTGAAGTAAGTTTGTGCTTGATTTTTATGATTTCTTCTATGATAAGCGCTTCTACGCATTCTGAAGCCCAAATTCGGCTGATTACAGTGTTTGTCAGAGGGATGTGAAGAGAGTATTGCCTATTGATTTTTATGGTTTCAGTCATGGGAAATCTTTTCAAGGGTTCTCTGTTATCGGTCGTAGGGATTCATCTCCTTACCTCCCTTTTCATATTGACGATATACTCTTATACCATTACCTCTGCTGATAGTTTTCAGTACTGGTTTGGCTGTCTGCTGTATGTGGATGGGTGTCTCTCGGTAAGTATGTATCGTTGTTTAAGACACTCTCAGCAATGTTTGGCGCTTTATGTATTAATATAAAATTTAAATATATGTATTTTACTTATATGTGCCATAAATCAGGTCTATGTGCATTTCCATTTGCAGTCTAACAGTTTCAGTATGGGAATCATGTTTTAGGAAGTTATTTTTTTATGTTTTCTTATCTGGGGTTTGGTTTTTTCCCCCCAAATTCGACTTGTTTTTCCTTAAATTTTGTGGGCAAATCTAGGCTTGCGAGCGTGCAAAATGCTGCTGTTGCGTCATTTTTGGGTGTGAAAATTGACGTTAGGTTGTTTGGTGCAAAGTTGCGCTTGTTATGACGCGAGTTGCGTCATTTCCGGATGTTGGTTGGTGCCCAAAAAAATTTCACTGTGCGTCATACTTGGCGCCACATTTTTTCTCCAACATAGGTGTGTCCGGTCCACGGCGTCATCCTTACTTGTGGGATATTCTCTTCCCCAACAGGAAATGGCAAAGAGCCCAGCAAAGCTGGTCACATGATCCCTCCTAGGCTCCGCCTTCCCCAGTCATTCTCTTTGCCGTTGTACAGGCAACATCTCCACGGAGATGGCTTAGAGTTTTTTAGTGTTTAACTGTAGTTTTTATTATTCAATCAAGAGTTTATTTTAAAATAGTGCTGGTATGTACTATTTACTCTGAAACAGGAAAGAGATGAAGATTTCTGTTTGTAAGAGGAAAATGATTTCTTCTGTTAAGTGTGATCAGTCCACGGGTCATCATTACTTCTGGGATATTACTCCTCCCCAACAGGAAGTGCAAGAGGATTCACCCAGCAGAGCTGCATATAGCTCCTCCCCTCTACGTCACTCCCAGTCATTCTCTTGCACCCAACGACTAGATAGGATGTGTGAGAGGACTATGGTGATTATACTTAGTTTTATATCTTCAATCAAAAGTTTATTTTAAAATAGCACCGGAGTGTGTTATTACCTCTCTGGCAGAGTTTGAAGAAGAATCTACCAGAGTTTTTGCTATGATTTTAGCCGGAGTAGTTAAGATCATATTGCTGTTTCTCGGCCATCTGAGGAGAGGTAAACTTCAGATCAGGGGACAGCGGGCAGATGTATCTGCATAGAGGTATGTAGCAGTTTTTATTTTCTGACAATGGAATTGATGAGAAAATCCTGCCATACCGATATAATGTCATGTATGTATACTTTACACTTCAGTATTCTGGGGAATGGTACTTCACTAGAATTACACTGTAAGAAGTACATAAAGCTGTTTAATAACTAGAAATTATGTTTAACGTTTTTGCTGGAATGTAAAATCGTTTTCATTTGCTGAGGTACTGAGTGAATAAATGTTTGGGCACTATTTCTCCACTTGGCAGTTGCTTAATCTTTTTTCTGACAGTTTCTGTTCTCTCTCACTGCTGTGTGTGAGGGGGAGGGGCCGTTTTTTGGCGCTTTTACTACGCATCAGATATTTCAGTCAGCAGCTCATTGTATTTCCTGCATGATCCGGTTCATCTCTATAGAGCTCAGGGGTCTTCAAAACTTATTTTGAGGGAGGTAATTTCTCTCAGCAGAGCTGTGAGAATTATAGTTGACTGAGATAAAAAACGTTTATTCTGTAATTTGTTTCCTGCTTTCAGAATTTGTTATCTTTGCTAATGGGATTAAACCTTTACTAAATTTGTGTTGTTTACAAGGATTGAGGCTATAACTGTTTCAATTTATTAATTTTCAACTGTCATAGATCTTCTGTGCTTCTTAAAGGCACAGTACGTTTTTAATATTATTCTAATTGAATTGTATTCCAAGTTGCAAGTTTATTTGCTAGTGTGTTAAACATGTCTGATTCAGAGGATGATACCTGTGTCATTTGTTGCAATGCCAAAGTGGAGCCCAATAGAAATTTATGTACTAACTGTATTGATGCTACTTTAAATAAAAGTCAATCTGTACAAATTGAACAAATTTCACCAAACAACGAGGGGAGAGTTATGCCGACTAACTCGCCTCACGTGTCAGTACCTGCATCTCCCGCTCGGGAGGTGCGTGATATGGTAGCGCCGAGTACATCTGGGCGGCCATTACAAATCACATTACAGGATATGGCTACTGTTATGACTGAAGTTTTGGCTAAATTACCAGAACTAAGAGGTAAGCGTGATCACTCTGGGGTGAGAACAGAGTGCGCTGATAATATTAGGGCCATGTCAGACACTGCGTCACAGGTGGCAGAACATGAGGACGGAGAACTTCATTCTGTAGGTGACGGTTCTGATCCAAACAGACTGGATTCAGATATTTCAAATTTTAAATTTAAACTGGAAAACCTCCATGTATTACTAGGGAGGTGTTAGCGGCTCTGAATGATTGTAACACAGTTGCAATACCAGAGAAAATGTGTAGGTTGGATAAATATTTTGCGGTACCGGCGAGTACTGAGGTTTTTCCTATACCTAAGAGAATTACTGAAATTGTTACTAAGGAGTGGGATAGACCCGGTGTGCCGTTCTCACCCCCTCCGATATTTAGAAAAATGTTTCCAATAGACGCCACCACACGGGACTTATGGCAAACGGTCCCTAAGGTGGAGGGAGCAGTTTCTACTTTAGCTAAGCGTACCACTATCCCGGTGGAGGATAGCTGTGCTTTTTCAGATCCAATGGATAAAAAATTAGAGGGTTACCTTAAGAAAATGTTTGTTCAACAAGGTTTTATATTGCAACCCCTTGCATGCATTGCGCCGATCACGGCTGCAGCGGCATTCTGGATTGAGTCTCTGGAAGAGAACATTAGTTCAGCTACTCTGGACGACATTACGGACAGGCTTAGAGTCCTTAAACTAGCTAATTCATTCATTTCGGAGGCCGTAGTACATCTTACTAAACTTACGGCGAAGAATTCAGGATTCGCCATTCAGGCACGCAGGGCGCTGTGGCTAAAATCCTGGTCAGCTGATGTTACTTCTAAGTCTAAATTGCTTAATATACCTTTCAAAGGGCAGACCTTATTCGGGCCCGGGTTGAAAGAGATTATCGCTGACATTACAGGAGGTAAAGGCCATGCCCTGCCTCAGGACAAAGCCAAAGCTAGGGCTAGACAGTCTAATTTTCGTTCCTTTCGTAATTTCAAAGCAGGAGCAGCATCAAATTCCTCTGCACCAAAACAGGAAGGAGCGGTTGCCCGCTACAGACAAGGCTGGAAACCTAACCAGTCCTGGAACAAGGGCAAGCAGATCAGGAAACCTGCTGCTGCCCCTAAAACAGCATGAATTGAGGGCCCCCGATCCGGGATCGGATCTAGTGGGGGGCAGACTTTCTCTCTTCGCCCAGGCTTGGGCAAGAGATGTCCAGGATCCCTGGGCGCTAGAGATAATATCTCAGGGATACCTTCTGGACTTCAAATACTCTCCTCCAAGAGAGAGATTTCATCTGTCAAGGTTGTCATCAATCCAGACAAAGAAAGAGGCGTTTCTACGCTGCGTACAAGAGCTCTTGTTAATGGGAGTAATCCATCTAGTTCCACGATCGGAACAGGGACAGGGGTTTTACTCAAATCTGTTTGTGGTTCCCAAAAAAGAGGGAACTTTCAGACCAATCCTGGACTTAAAGATCCTAAACAAATTCCTAAGAGTTCCATCGTTCAAGATGGAGACTATTCGGACAATTTTACCTATGATCCAAGAGGGTCAGTACATGACCACTGTAGATTTAAAGGATGCTTACCTTCACATACCGATTCACAAAGATCATTACCGGTACCTAAGGTTTGCCTTCCTAGACAGGCATTACCAGTTTGTGGCTCTTCCATTCGGATTGGCTACAGCTCCAAGAATCTTCACAAAGGTTCTGGGTGCTCTTCTGGCGGTACTAAGACCGCGGGGAATCTCGGTAGCTCCATACCTAGACGACATTCTGATTCAAGCTTCAAGCTTTCAAACTGCCAAGTCTCATACAGAGTTAGTACTGGCATTTCTAAGGTCACATGGATGGAAGGTGAACGAAAAGAAAAGTTCACTCGTTCCACTCACAAGAGTTCCCTTCCTGGGGACTCTTATAGATTCTGTAGAAATGAAGATTTACCTGACAGAGGACAGGCTAACAAGACTTCAAAGTGCTTGCCGCACCCTTCATTCCATTCAACACCCGTCAGTGGCTCAATGCATGGAGGTAATCGGCTTAATGGTAGCGGCAATGGACATAGTACCCTTTGCACGCTTACACCTCAGACCACTGCAACTGTGCATGCTAAGTCAGTGGAATGGGGATTACTCAGACTTATCCCCTTCTCTGAATCTGGATCAAGAGACCAGAAATTCTCTTCTATGGTGGCTTTCTCGGCCACATCTGTCCAGGGGGATGCCATTCAGCAGACCAGACTGGACAATTGTAACAACAGACGCCAGCCTTCTAGGTTGGGGTGCCGTCTGGAATTCTCTGAGGGCTCAGGGACAATGGAGTCAGGAGGAGAGTCTCCTGCCAATAAACATTCTGGAATTGAGAGCAGTTCTCAATGCCCTCCTGGCTTGGCCCCAGTTGACAACTCGGGGGTTCATCAGGTTTCAGTCGGACAACATCACGACTGTAGCTTACATCAACCATCAGGGAGGGACAAGAAGCTCCCTAGCTATGATGGAAGTATCAAAGATAATTCGCTGGGCAGAGTCTCACTCTTGCCACCTGTCAGCAATCCACATCCCGGGAGTGGAGAACTGGGAGGCGGATTTCTTAAGTCGTCAGACTTTTCATCCGGGGGAGTGGGAACTCCATCCGGAGGTCTTTGCCCAAATACTTCGACGTTGGGGCAAACCAGAGATAGATCTCATGGCGTCTCGACAGAACGCCAAGCTTCCTCGTTACGGGTCCAGATCCAGGGATCCAGGAGCAGTCCTGATAGATGCCCTGACAGCACCTTGGGACTTCAGGATGGCTTACGTGTTTCCACCCTTCCCGATGCTTCCTTGATTGATTGCCAGAATCAAACAAGAGAGAGCATCAGTGATTCTAATAGCACCTGCGTGGCCACGCAGGACTTGGTATGCAGACCTGGTGGACATGTCATCCTGTCCACCTTGGTCTCTACCTCTGAAACAGGACCTTCTGATACAGGGTCCCTTCAAACATCAAAATCTAACTTCTCTGAAGCTGACTGCTTGGAAATTGAACGCTTGATTTTATCAAGACGTGGTTTTTCTGAGTCAGTTATTGATACCTTAATACAGGCTAGGAAGCCTGTTACCAGAAAGATTTACCATAAGATATGGCGTAAATACCTATATTGGTGTGAATCCAAAGGTTACTCTTGGAGTAAGGTTAGGATTCCTAGGATATTGTCTTTTCTACAAGAAGGTTTAGAAAAGGGTTTATCTGCTAGTTCATTAAAGGGACAGATCTCAGCTCTGTCCATTCTGTTACACAAACGTCTGCCAGAAGTTCCTGACGTCCAGGCTTTTTGTCAGGCTTTGGCTAGGATTAAGCCTGTGTTTAAAACTGTTGCTCCACCATGGAGTTTAAACCTTGTTCTTAATGTTTTACAGGGCGTTCCGTTTGAACCCCTTCATTCCATTGATATAAAGTTGTTATCTTGGAAAGTTCTATTTTTAATGGCTATTTCCTCGGCTCGAAGAGTCTCTGAATTATCAGCCTTACATTGTGATTCTCCTTATTTGATTTTTCATTCGGATAAGGTAGTTCTGCGTACTAAACCTGGGTTCTTACCTAAGGTAGTTACTAACAGGAATATCAATCAAGAGATTGTTGTTCCTTCTTTGTGCCCAAATCCTTCTTCGAAGAAGGAACGTCTACTGCACAACCTGGATGTAGTCCGTGCTCTAAAATTTTACTTACAGGCAACTAAGGAATTTCGACAAACGTCTTCTCTGTTTGTCGTTTACTCTGGGCAGAGGAGAGGTCAAAAGGCTTCTGCTACCTCTCTTTCTTTTTGGCTTCGTAGCATAATTCGTTTAGCTTATGAGACTGCTGGACAGCAGCCTCCTGAAAGAATTACAGCTCATTCTACTAGAGCTGTGGCTTCCACTTGGGCCTTCAAGAATGAGGCCTCTGTTGAGCAGATTTGCAAGGCTGCAACTTGGTCTTCGCTTCATACTTTTTCCAAATTTTACAAATTTGACACTTTTGCTTCATCGGAGGCTATTTTTGGGAGAAAGGTTCTTCAGGCAGTGGTTCCTTCTGTATAAAGAGCCTGCCTATCCCTCCCGTCATCCGTGTACTTTTGCTTTGGTATTGGTATCCCAGAAGTAATGATGACCCGTGGACTGATCACACTTAACAGAAGAAAACATAATTTATGCTTACCTGATAAATTCCTTTCTTCTGTAGTGTGATCAGTCCACGGCCCGCCCTGTTTTTAAGGCAGGTAAATATTTTTTAATTTATACTCCAGTCACCACTTCACCCTTGGCTTTTCCTTTCTCGTTGGTCCTTGGTCGAATGACTGGGAGTGACGTAGAGGGGAGGAGCTATATGCTGCTCTGCTGGGTGAATCCTCTTG
Source organism: Bombina bombina (assembly GCF_027579735.1). NCBI lineage: Eukaryota > Metazoa > Chordata > Amphibia > Anura > Bombinatoridae > Bombina > Bombina bombina. The sequence continues at coordinate 202,902,471 of NC_069500.1, read as the reverse complement.
CACTTCCTGTTGGGGAGGAGTAATATCCCAGAAGTAATGATGACCCGTGGACTGATCACACTACAGAAGAAAGGAATTTATCAGGTAAGCATAAATTATGTTTTTAGCAACCGTTACTAAAATCGATGGCTGTTCCACACAGGACTGTTGAGAGGAATTAACTTCAGTTGGGGGAACAGTGAGCAGACTTTTGCTGATTGAGGTATGACACATTCTAACAAGACGATGTAATGCTGGAAGCTGTCATTTTCCCTATGGGATCCGGTAAGCCATTTTTATTACAGAAAGAAAAAAAGGGCTTCACAAGGGCTTTTTAAGACTGTAGACATTTTCTGGGCTAAATCGATTTATATATAAACATATTTTATACTCCATAGCCTTGAGGAATTATTTTAATCTTGGGAATTTTGTAAAATAACCGGCAGGCACTGTATTGGACACCTTATTTTCTAGGGGCTTTCCCTAATCATAGGCAGAGTCTCATTTTCGCGCCTGTATTGCGCACTTGTTTTTGAGAAGCATGACATGCAGATGCATGTGTGAGGAGCTCTGATACATAGAAAAGACTTTCTGAAGGCGTCATTTGGTATCGTATTCCCCTTTGGGCTTGGTTGGGTCTCAGCAAAGCAGATACCAGGGACTGTAAAGGGGTTAAAAATAAAAACGGCTCCGGTTCCGTTATTTTAAGGGTTAAAGCTTCCAAATTTGGTGTGCAATACTTTTAAGGCTTTAAGACACTGTGGTGAAATTTTGGTGAATTTTGAACAATTCCTTCATACTTTTTCGCAATTGCAGTAATAAAGTGTGTTCAGTTTAAAATTTAAAGTGACAGTAACGGTTTATTTTAAAACGTTTTTTGTACTTTGTTAAGTTTTTGCCTGTTTAACATGTCTGAACTACCAGATAGACTGTGTTGTGAATGTGGGGAAGCCAAGGTTCCTTCTCATTTAAATAGATGTGATTTATGTGACACAAAATTTAGAGAAAATGATGCCCAAGATGATTCCTCAAGTGAGGGGAGTAAGCATGGTACTGCATCATCCCCTCCTTCGTCTACACCAGTCTTGCCCACACAGGAGGCCCCTAGTACATCTAGCGCGCCAATACTCCTTACTATGCAACAATTAACGGCTGTAATGGATAATTCTATCAAAAACATTTTAGCCAAAATGCCCACTTATCAGCGAAAGCGCGACTGCTCTGTTTTAGAAAATACTGAAGAGCATGAGGACGCTGATGTTATTGGTTCTGAAGGGCCCCTACACCAGTCTGAGGGGGCCAGGGAGGTTTTGTCTGAGGGAGAAATTTCAGATTCAGGGAAAATTTCTCAACAAGCTGAACCTGATGTGATTACATTTAAATTTAAATTGGAACATCTCCGCGCTCTGCTTAAGGAGGTGTTATCCACTCTGGATGATTGTGAGAATTTGGTCATTCCAGAGAAACTATGTAAAATGGACAAGTTCCTAGAGGTCCCGGGGCCCCCCGAAGCTTTTCCTATACCCAAGCGGGTGGCGGACATTGTAAATAAAGAATGGGAAAGGCCCGGTATACCTTTCGTCCCTCCCCCCATATTTAAAAAATTGTTTCCTATGGTCGACCCCAGAAAGGACTTATGGCAGACAGTCCCCAAGGTCGAGGGGGCGGTTTCTACTCTAAACAAACGCACCACTATACCCATAGAAGATAGTTGTGCTTTCAAAGATCCTATGGATAAAAAATTAGGTTTGCTTAAAAAGATGTTTGTTCAGCAAGGTTACCTTCTACAACCAATTTCATGCATTGTTCCTGTCACTACAGCCGCGTGTTTCTGGTTCGATGAGCTAGAAAAGGCGCTCAATAATAATTCTTCTTCTTATGAGGAGATTATGGACAGAATTCGTGCTCTCAAATTGGCTAATTCTTTCACCCTAGACGCCACTTTGCAATTGGCTAGGTTAGCGGCGAAAAATTCTGGTTTTGCTATTGTGGCGCGCAGAGCGCTTTGGTTAAAATCTTGGTCAGCGGATGCGTCTTCCAAGAACAAATTGCTTAACATTCCTTTCAAGGGGAAAACGCTGTTTGGCCCTGACTTGAAAGAGATTATCTCTGATATCACTGGGGGCAAGGGCCACGCCCTTCCTCAGGATAGGTCTTTCAAGGCCAAAAATAAACCTAAATTTCGTCCCTTTCGCAGAAACGGACCAGCCCCAAGTGCTACGTCCTCTAAGCAAGAGGGTAATACTTCTCAAGCCAAGCCAGCCTGGAGACCAATGCAAGGCTGGAACAAGGGAAAGCAGGCCAAGAAACCTGCCACTGCTACCAAGACAGCATGAGATGTTGGCCCCCGATCCGGGACCGGATCTGGTGGGGGGCAGACTCTCTCTCTTCGCTCAGGCTTGGGCAAGAGATGTTCTGGATCCTTGGGCACTAGAAATAGTCTCCCAAGGTTATCTTCTGGAATTCAAGGGGCTTCCCCCAAGGGGGAGGTTCCACAGGTCTCAATTGTCTTCAGACCACATAAAAAAACAGGCATTCTTACATTGTGTAGAAGACCTGTTAAAAATGGGAGTGATTCATCCTGTTCCATTAGGAGAACAAGGGATGGGATTCTACTCCAATCTGTTCGTAGTTCCCAAAAAAGAGGGAACGTTCAGACCAATCTTAGATCTCAAGATCCTAAACAAGTTTCTCAAGGTTCCATCGTTCAAAATGGAAACCATTCGAACAATTCTTCCTTCCATCCAGGAAGGTCAATTCATGACCACGGTGGATTTAAAGGATGCGTATCTACATATTCCTATCCACAAGGAACATCATCGGTTCCTAAGGTTCGCATTCCTGGACAAGCATTACCAGTTTGTGGCACTTCCGTTCGGATTAGCCACTGCTCCAAGGATTTTCACAAAGGTACTAGGGTCCCTTCTAGCGGTGCTAAGACCAAGGGGCATTGCAGTAGTACCTTACTTGGACGACATTCTGATTCAAGCGTCGTCCCTTCCTCAAGCAAAGGCTCACACGGACATTGTCCTGGCCTTTCTCAGATCTCACGGGTGGAAAGTGAACGTAGAAAAAAGTTCTCTATCTCCGTCAACAAGGGTTCCCTTCTTGGGAACAATAATAGACTCCTTAGAAATGAGGATTTTTCTGACAGAGGCCAGAAAATCAAAACTTCTAAACTCTTGTCAAATACTTCATTCTGTTCCTCTTCCTTCCATAGCGCAGTGCATGGAAGTAATAGGTTTGATGGTAGCGGCAATGGACATAGTTCCTTTTGCGCGCATTCATCTAAGACCATTGCAACTGTGCATGCTCAGTCAGTGGAATGGGGACTATACAGACTTGTCTCCGACGATACAAGTAAATCAGAGGACCAGAGATTCACTCCGTTGGTGGCTGTCCCTGGACAACCTGTCACAGGGGATGAGCTTCCGCAGACCAGAGTGGGTCATTGTCACGACCGACGCCAGTCTGGTGGGCTGGGGCGCGGTCTGGGGACCCCTGAAAGCTCAGGGTCTTTGGTCTCGGGAAGAATCTCTTCTACCGATAAATATTCTGGAACTGAGAGCGATACTCAATGCTCTCAAGGCTTGGCCTCAGCTAGCAAAGGCCAAGTTCATACGGTTTCAATCAGACAACATGACGACTGTTGCGTACATCAACCATCAGGGGGGAACAAGGAGTTCCCTGGCGATGGAAGAAGTGACCAAAATCATTCAATGGGCGGAGACTCACTCCGGCCCCTTGTCTGCAATCCACATCCCAGGAGTGGAAAATTGGGAAGCGGATTTTCTGAGTCGTCAGACATTTCATCCGGGGGAGTGGGAACTCCATCCGGAAATCTTTGCCCAAATTACTCAATTGTGGGGCATTCCAGACATGGATCTGATGGCCTCTCGTCAGAACTTCAAGGTTCCTTGCTACGGGTCCAGATCCAGGGATCCCAAGGCGACTCTAGTAGATGCACTAGTAGCACCTTGGACCTTCAAACTAGCTTATGTATTCCCGCCGTTTCCTCTCATCCCCAGGCTGGTAGCCAGGATCAATCAGGAGAGAGCATCGGTGATCTTGATAGCTCCTGCGTGGCCACGCAGGACTTGGTATGCAGACCTGGTGAATATGTCATCGGCTCCACCATGGAAGCTACCTTTGAGACGAGACCTTCTTGTTCAAGGTCCGTTCGAACATCCGAATCTGGTCTCACTCCAACTGACTGCTTGGAGATTGAACGCTTGATCTTATCAAAGCGAGGGTTCTCAGATTCTGTCATTGATACTCTTGTTCAGGCCAGAAAGCCTGTAACTAGAAAAATTTACCACAAAATATGGAAAAAATATATCTGTTGGTGTGAATCTAAAGGATTCCCTTGGGACAAGGTAAAAATTCCTAAGATTCTATCCTTTCTTCAAGAAGGTTTGGAGAAAGGATTATCTGCTAGTTCCTTGAAGGGACAGATTTCTGCCTTGTCTGTGTTACTTCACAAAAAGCTGGCAGCTGTGCCAGATGTTCAAGCCTTTGTTCAGGCTCTGGTTAGAATCAAGCCTGTTTACAAACCTTTGACTCCTCCTTGGAGTCTCAATTTAGTTCTTTCAGTTCTTCAGGGGGTTCCGTTTGAACCCTTACATTCCGTTGATATTAAGTTATTATCTTGGAAAGTTTTGTTTTTGGTTGCAATTTCTTCTGCTAGAAGAGTTTCAGAATTATCTGCTCTGCAGTGTTCTCCTCCTTATCTGGTGTTCCATGCAGATAAGGTGGTTTTACGTACTAAACCTGGTTTTCTTCCGAAAGTTGTTTCTAACAAAAACATTAACCAGGAGATAGTCGTGCCTTCTTTGTGTCCGAATCCAGTTTCAAAGAAGGAACGTTTGTTGCACAATTTGGATGTTGTTCGTGCTCTAAAATTCTATTTAGATGCTACAAAGGATTTTAGACAAACATCTTCCTTGTTTGTTGTTTATTCTGGTAAAAGGAGAGGTCAAAAAGCAACTTCTACCTCTCTCTCTTTTTGGATTAAAAGCATCATCAGATTGACTTATGAGACTGCCGGACGGCAGCCTCCTGAAAGAATCACAGCTCATTCCACTAGGGCTGTGGCTTCCACATGGGCCTTCAAGAACGAGGCTTCTGTTGATCAGATATGTAAGGCAGCGACTTGGTCTTCACTGCACACTTTTACTAAATTTTACAAGTTTGATACTTTTGCTTCTTCTGAGGCTATTTTTGGGAGAAAGGTTTTGCAAGCCGTGGTGCCTTCCATCTAGGTGACCTGATTTGCTCCCTCCCTTCATCCGTGTCCTAAAGCTTTGGTATTGGTTCCCACAAGTAAGGATGACGCCGTGGACCGGACACACCTATGTTGGAGAAAACAGAATTTATGTTTACCTGATAAATTACTTTCTCCAACGGTGTGTCCGGTCCACGGCCCGCCCTGGTTTTTTAATCAGGTCTGATAATTTATTTTCTTTAACTACAGTCACCACGGTATCATATGGTTTCTCCTATGCAAATATTCCTCCTTTACGTCGGTCGAATGACTGGGGAAGGCGGAGCCTAGGAGGGATCATGTGACCAGCTTTGCTGGGCTCTTTGCCATTTCCTGTTGGGGAAGAGAATATCCCACAAGTAAGGATGACGCCGTGGACCGGACACACCGTTGGAGAAAGTAATTTATCAGGTAAACATAAATTCTGTTTTTTTGTTACATTACCCCTGCTCTCTTTATATTCTAGAGGTCTATGCTGTTTGCTTTTCTGCCTATTTAGCATATGTGCTTTTCCCATTCCTGAAACTGCTATATGAGGAAATTGGATATTTTGTTTAAATGTTATTTTTTTTCTTTTACATTTTGCAAGATGTCGGTCTGATCCTGTCTCAGAAGCTACTGTAGGAACCATGCTGCCTGAACACAGTTCTACCAAAGCTAAGTGTATCTGTTGTAAGCAAGCTGAGGTTATATCTTCGGCTATATTATGTAATAGTTATCATGATAAGCTTTTGCATGCTGATAATATTTCTATTACTAGTACAGCGTCTGTTCCCACAACATCTAATATACATGATATACCTGTTGATATGAAAAATTATATTGCTGATGCAATACAGAAGGCTATGTTTGCTATTCCACCTTCTAATAAACGTAAAAGTTCTTTTGAAACTTCTCATAAAACTGATGAAATTTGTAATGACCGACAACATACTGAATTGTCCTCTTCTGAGAAGGATCTCTCTGGTTCAGAAGATACTATTTCAGACATTGAAATTGATAAATTTTGTTATCTTTTTAAGATTGAATATATTCGATATTTGTTGAAAGAAGTATTGGTTACTTTGGGTATTGAGGAGTCTGATCCGCTTGATAACAAAACCAGTAAATGTTTAAATTCTGTTTTTAAACCTTCTGTGATTACGCCTGAGGTTTTTCCTGTCCAGATGCGGTTTCTGATGTGATTGCTAAGGAATGGTCTAAGCCTGGTGCTTTTAATCCTTCTTCTAGGTTTTAGAAGTTATATCCTTGACCAGTGGCTAATTTAGAGTTTTGGGAAAAAGTCCCTAAGGTTGATTGGGCTATTTCTACTCTTGCCAAACGTACTACTATTCCTTCTTCTTTTAAGGATCCTTTAGATAGGAAGATTAAATCTTATCTAATGAAAGCTTATTTACATTCTGGCTATATTCTCAGGCCTGCCATTTCTATGGCTGATGTTGCGGCTGCTTCAACTTTTTGGTTGGATAGCTTAGCACATCAGGAAACATATCCCTATTTGTCTAGCATTGTTGGTTTGCTAATCATTTTGTCTGTGATGCTATTTTTGATATCAAGATTGATGTTAAATCTATGTTTTTAGCTATTTTAGCTAGAAGAGCTTTATGGCTTAAACCATGGAATGCTGACATGGTATCTATATCTAGATTACTATCTCTATCTTTCCAGGGTAATAATTTATTTGGTTCTCAGTTGGATTCTATTATTTGCACTATCACTGGGGGGAAGGGAGTTTTTTTGCCCCAAGATAAAGTCTAAGGGTAAATCTAAAGCTTCTAATCCGTTCCTTTCATCAGAAAAGAGAACAGAAAACCACTCCTTCCCCTAAAGACTCTGGTTCAAGTTGGAATAAATCCAAGCCTTTAAAGAAGCCAAAGCCAGCCTCCAAGACTGCATGAAGGTGCGGCCCTCAATCCAGTTCAACTGGTAGGGGCAGATTAAAATTATTTCAAAACATTTGGGCAGATTCTGTTCAGAATCGGTAGATTCAGAGCATTTTCTCTCAAGGGTATCGAATAGGTTTGAGAATAAGACCTGTTCCAACAAATCATGTGAAAGCTCAGGCTTTTCTGAAGTGTGTTTCAGATCTGGAACTTTCAGGGGTGATTATACCAGTTCCGCTTCAGGAATAGGGTCTGGGTTTTTATTCAAATCTATTCATTGTCCCAAAGAGAGAAAATTAATTCCGACCAGTTCTGGATCTGAAGTTTTTAAATCGTTTTGTAAGGGTCCCAACTTTTAAGATGGTGACTATAAAGACTATTCTACCTTTTATTTGGAAGGTCATTTCATGTCCGCAATAGACTTACAGGACGCTTATCTTCACATTCTGATTCATCCAGATCACTTTCCGTTTCTGAGTTTCTCTTTTCTAGACAAGCATTACCAATTTGTCGCTCTTCCATTTGGCCTAGCGACAGCTCCAAGAATCTTTTTGAAGGTTCTCTGTGCCCTTCTATCTGTAATCAGAGTGCAGGATATTGCGATGTTTACTTATTTAGGACGATATCTTGGTACTGGCTCAATCTTCTCATTTAGCAGAATCTCACACAAATCAACTAGTGTTGTTTCTTCAAAGACATAGTTGGAGGATCAATTTACCAAAGCGTTTCTTGATTCCTCAGACAAGGGTTACCTTTTTAGGTTTCCATATAGAGTCAGTGTCCATGACTCTGTCTTTAACAGACAAGAGACGAATGAAATTGGTTTCAGCCTGTCGAAACCTTCAGTCTCAATCATTCCCTTCAGTGGCTATGTGCATGGTAGTTTTACGTGTTATATCTGCATCATCGGACACGATCCCCTTTGCTAGTTTTTATATGAGACCTCTGCAGCTTTGCATGCTGCATCAATGGTGCAGGGATTATACTCTGATATTACAATTTATGCTCTTCCCAGCATTCTACTCTCTCTGAGTTGGTGGTTAGACCATCATCGTATTGTGCAAGGGGCCTCTTTTGTTCGTCCTTCCTGGACTGTAGTTTCAACAGATGCAAGTCTTTCCAGTTGGGGAGCTGTCTGGGGGTCTCTGACAGCACAAGGGTTTTGGAATCCTCTAGAGGCGAGGTTACCAATCAATATCTTAGAGCCTGTGCTATTTTCAGGGCACTTTAGGCTTGGCCTCTATTAAAGAGAGAACTTTTCATTCGCTTTTAGACAGACAATATCACAACTAAGGCATATATCAATCATCAGGGAGGGACTCACAGTCCTTTAGCAATGAAAGTAGTATCACGGATACGTTCTTGGGTGGAATCCAACTCTTGTCTAATTTCTGCGATTCATATCCCAGGTGTAGACAATTGGGATGCGGATTATCTCAGTCAGTCTTCCAGAAATAGATCTGATGGCTTCCCAGATACCTTTCCAGGTCCAGGGATCCTCAGGCGGAGATAGTGGATGCGTTGGCAGTTCCTTGGTCTTACCAACTTGCTTATATTTTTCCGCCTCTAGTTCTTCTTCCAAGGGTGATCTCCAAGATCATAATGGAACAATCGCATGTGCACCAGCATGGCATCACAGGTTTTGGTATGCAGATCTTTTCCGGATGTCCAGTTGTCAACCTTGGCCACTTCCTTTAAGGCCAGACCTTCTGTCTCAAGGGCCGTTTTTCCATCAGGATCTGAAATTGATAAATTTGAAGGTATGCAAATTGAACGCTTAGTGCTTAGTCATAGAGGTTTCTCTGACTCAGTGAGTAATACTATGTTGCAGGCTCGTAAGTCTGTTTCAAGGAAGATTTATTATCTGGTTTGGAAATCCTATATTTCATGGTGTTCTCATAAATTCTCCTGGCATTCTTTTAGAATTCCTGGAATTTTACAGTTTCTTCAGGACGGTTTGCATAAAGGATTGTCTGCAAGTACTTTGAAGGGACAAATCTCTGCTCTTTCTGTTTTATTTCATAGAAAGATTGCTAAACTTCCTGATATTCACTGTTTTTTTTTCAGGCTTTGGTCCGTATCAAGCCTGTTTTTAAATCTATTTCTCCTCCTTGGAGTCTTAATTTGGTTTTGCAGGCTTCTCCTTTTGAGCCTATGCATTCTTTGGATATTAAACTACTTTCTTGGAAAGTATTGTTCCTTTTGGCTATTTCTTCTGCTAGAAGAGTTTCTGAATTGTCTGCTCTCTCTTGTGAGTCTCCTTTTCTGATTTTCCATCAGGATAAAGCTGTTTTGCGGACTTAGTTTAAATTTCTTCCTAAGGTTGTGAATTCTAACAACATTAGTAGGGAAATTCTCTTTTTCACTCTTTGGATTTGATAAGAGCTTTGAAATACAATGTTGAGGCTACTAAAGCTTTCAAGAAGACTTCTAGTCTATTTGTTGTCTTTTCTGGTTCTAGGAAAGGTCAGAAAGCCTCTGCCATTTTCTTTGGCATCTTGGTTAAAGCTTTTGATTCACAAGGCTTACTTGGTGGCGGGGCAGTCTCCGCCTCAGAGAATTACGGCTCATTCTACTAGATCAGTTGCCACTTCTTGGGCTTTTAAGAATGAAACTTCAGTTGATCAGATTTGCAAAGCAGCAACTTGGTCTTCTTTGCATACATTTACAAAATTTTACCATTTCAATGTATTTGCTTCTTCTTAAGCAGTCTTTGGTAGAAAAGCTTTTGAGGCAGCTGTTAAAGTTTGTTTCTTCTGTTTATAAGAACTTATTTTTTAGATTTATTTTTCAGTGGAAATAGCTGTTTTTATTTTATCCCTCCCTCTCTAGTGACTCTTCTGTGGACTTCCACATCTTGGGTATTTTATACCATACATCACTAGCTCATGGACTCATGCCATTTACATGAAAGAAAACATAATTTCTTTTTAAAGACACGATGAGTCCACGGATTTCATCCTTACTTGTGGTCAGCAGGAGGAGGCAAAGAGCACCACAGCAGAGCTGCTATATATAGCTCCTCCCTTCCCTCCCACTCCAGTCATTCTCTTTGCCTACGTTAGTGATAGGAAGAGGTAAAGTGAGATGTTAGAAAAGATTCTTCAATCAAGAGTTTATTATTTTTAAAGTAGTGCCAGAGAGTGCTGCTTTGTTCTAGGGTGTAGCCGTAGTCCATATCAGTCTCTTCAGTAGAGCTTTTGGTGGCTTTAGAGCAATAGGAACTGGTGGGATATAATTCTCACTGCGCCTCCTATATATCGATGCTGCCCTTCTCCTAACAGCCTAAGCAATGTTAACTCAGGCTTTATGATTTTCCACAGGGCTATGGGAGGGAGAGGACCTAAACCTGCTGAGCTGCCCTGCTGTCGGGCAGAATACAAAGGTAAGTGCTGACTTTTTATCTAGGATCAATAATATAGATCGCTGAGAAGTGGAGCACTTTTATTTCTATAAGAACGAACTTCTACATTTAAGAGACAGTAAAGTTCTGTGACAGCAACTTATTTGCAGGCACTGGGGCTCAGGAATTTGCTTGTTTACTTGGAGGACTTTTCCTTGGGCAGAGGTAATGGACTCAGTGGGAAGGTGATATTGTTTTTGAACAGTATTTGGGCTAAACTTCATGCGAAGGTTATGAAGGCTCAGTTAATTTGGCTCCTGGTGGCGCAGTTATTATTACTTAATGGCGACCGGGAGTTTCAGGTTGGTTACGCCCACGATGGGCGGAGCTTCGTGTGATGCTAGTTCTTTTGAACTGCGCACTATTTCTATAACGCTACTCTGGTATCGGAGTCTGTTTAACATTGAGGAACAGTTTTTTCCTCCTACAGGGAGGCAGTAGCCCCCAGGTTAGGAAGGCTCAATTAGTTTAGCTCCCGGTGGCGCAGTTGTTATAACTTAGGGCGACCGAGAGTTACATGTTGGTTACGCCCAAGATGGGCGGAGCTTTGTGTGACGACAGGTCTTTGGACTTCGCGCCTTTTTTCTACTGCTGCTCTGGTATCGGAGCCTGTTTTAACTCTGAGGTTGTGTTTTTTTGTTCAGTGGGGACCAAGCAGTGTTACATGCCTTGCGGTCCTTCAAGGGGAACATAATTTAAATTAAGAGGGTTGCTTTCTAGCATTATATTGTACAGGAGATTCGCAATCCACTAATGTTACAAGAGTTCCTGTTAAACACTGTCCGTATTGTAGAATATATGTTCCGTTTTTTTATTTAAAGCTTTTTGTTTTCTGCCATTATGCACCCAAATAGATTGTAGTTTCGGGTATTAGAGAGGCAGATGGGCTCTTCATCAGAGTTTACCTGAAGGGTGACTGGGTTCTACAGTGATTATGTACGGTTTTGCTTTTAAGTTGTTTAAATTTTAAATTTTAAAGACCGTAACGTTTTTTACATGTAATAATTTTTATTAAGAAATTGTCATTTTTTGCTGAGCCTATTCCTTCTAAGACTATTGCTGTTAAGGAGTTTGTTGACAAATATTAAACTATGATTCAATTCCTCCTATTGCATTGAATATAGCCCACATGCAGTGCTCTGCGCTTCCTTTTTTCACTCCACCCGGAGTTAGTGTTTTTCATGCATGAATGTCTTCCTGCAAAGCTGTACTAGAGGACATATTTTCAATCATTAAAGGGCCATTATACACTCATTTTTTCTTTGCATAAATGTTTTGTAGATTATCTATTTATATAGCCCATAAAGTTTTTTTTTTTTTAAATGTATAGTTTTGCTTATTTTTAAATAACATTGCTCTGATTTTCAAACTCCTAACCAAGCCTCAAAGTTTTGTTTGAATACCGTCAGCTACCTTCTCCAGCTTGCTACTGTTTGTGTAAAGGGTCTTTTCATATGCAAAAGAAGGGGGAGGGGGGGGAGTCTCTTATTTCCCACTTGCAGTGGGCTTTCCAACTGCCTTTTCAACAGAGTTAAACTGAAAGCTTCTAAGTATGTTTTTAAACCATTTTATACTGGATTTTTATATCAGTATCTGTGCATCTTATTCTTTATAGTAGTGTCTATTACATGCAGTTATATGAAAATGAGTGTATACTGTCCCTGTAATACTGTTTTTTTTTTTTACAAGGGCCCCCCAGGGAGAAAGACACTGAACACATTACTTGTCTAGCCCTTCAGTCCTCTTCTAGGCTGGCAGTGGCTTAGTGCATTAAGGTAATCAGACTCATGGCGGCGGCAATGGACATCATCCCGTTTTTTTTGCTTGTTTCCATTTCAGGCCTCTGCAGTTAAGCATGCTCAGACAATGGAACAGAGATTATGCAGAATTGTCTTCTCGAATAACTCTGGAGTAGGAGACAAGGGACTTTCTTCAATGGTGGTTGTCTGGATCATCTCTCCCAGGGAAACTGCTTTCACAGTCCGTCTTGGGTGATTGTGACAACAGAGGCTAGCCTTCTGGGGTAGGGAGCAGTATGGGCTCCCTAAAGGCTCGGAGAATTGGGACTCAGTCTGAGTCTGTTTTTCCTATAAACAATCTAGAACTGAGAGCAATCTTCAATGCTCTTCCGGCCTGGTCCCAGTTAGCCTCTCTACGGTTTATCAGGTTCCAGTCGGACAACATTACTTCAGTGGCTTACATTGATCATCAGGGAGGAACGAGGAGTTCCTTAATGATGAGAGGTTTCCAAAACTAGTCCAGTGGGCGGAGGCCCACTCTTGTTGTCTTTTGGCAATCCCTATCCCAGAGGTGATCAACTGGGAGGCGGATTTTCTGAGCAGGCAGACTTTTCCTCCGGGGTAGTGGGAACTCCATCCGGAAGTGTTCTTAAGTGGGGTCAGCCGGAATTGGATCTCATGGCATCCCGAGAATGCCTAGCTACCAAAATACAGATCGAGGTCCAGGTACGCCCAGGCGCTGATAAATGCTCTGGCGGTTTCCTTGGATCTTCAGTCTAGAATAGCTATTTCCTCAGTTTGCTCTTCTTCCTCGAGTAACTGCTCGAATCAAACAAGAGAGAGCTTCGGTGATCCTCATTGCACCGGCCTGGCTTCACAGGTTTTGGTGTGCGGATCTGGTGGAGATGACATCTCTGTCTGTCTGGAGACTCCCGTTGAGGAAGGATCTTCTGTTTCAGGGGTCTTTTCTTTACCCAAAGCTAGTTTTTCTGAAGCTGACTGCTTGGAGATTGATCGCTTAATTTTATTTAAGCAGGGATTTTCTGATTCGGTCATAGAGACCATGAATCAGGCTCGTAAGCTTTTGTCTGGAAGGATTTACCATAAGGTTTGGCGTAGATACCTTTTATTGGTGTGAATCCAAAGGCTACTTATGGAGTAGGGTTAGGATTCCTAGAATTTTGTCTTTTCTCCAAGAGGGTTTGGAGAAGGGCTTCTCGACGAGTTCTCTGAAGGGTCAGATCTCGGCCTTATCTATTTTGTTACGCGAACGTCTGGTGGATGTTCCAGATGTTTAATCATTTTGTCAGACCTTGGTTAGCTCAGGCCTGTGTTCAAACCAGTTACTCCTCCATGGAG